>NC_141876.1:55025312-55346250 GCF_056163025.1 Triticum urartu
CACATCATATCACTTTGCGACCTCACGCACGGTATTCCCATGGGTGCCACCTTACCTGGCCCGGGACCGTTTGCGCCTTTTGGCTCACGTATATGATAGTGTCGCTAGCATCCATATGACAGAGAACCCGGGCCGACATGACTAGTCGTGAACCCAAAGTGGCACTAGCTTACGAGGACAGGCATACATGACCCAGCATCGAACGTGTCGGTCATCAGCGTGTGAATCCGGGCTGTAGCAACTGGGCTAACAGGACTCCGGGAACCCGGGCTGTAGCAGGCTAGCAGGACTCCGGAAGTCATCGCGTGACATTTCCCCGAAGGGACAGACACATGAATGAAGTGAGACACATGCCGGCCAGTCTAAGTGTTCTGGAGTAGTAGTAACTGGGCTAGTAGGACTCCGGTAAACCGGACTGTAGCAGACTACCATGGCTCAGTGGAACCACTAGACTACATTTCCCCATAAGAGAGGCTACCAAGGATAGACAACTAGGTTGTCGTATTCCACACATACCAAGCATTTCAAAATCATACAGACAATATGCTCGATATGTGCAAATACAACATGGCATCACAACAAGACTCTACAACTTAGTATTTATTCATTAGGCTCCGAGGAGCCAAGTATTATAAACATGGGTCTCATGACCCAACATACAAAGCATACAAGCATCAAGCGGAAGCAAAAACCTATCTGAGTACAGACATCTACAAATGAAAAAGGTTGAGAAGCCTGACTATCTACAAGACCCTCCCAAGGGTACAAGATCGTAGCTGAGGTAACAAGCTAAACATCGAAGTCCACGCGATACTACTAGTCAGACTGAACTCTCTATGCAAAAACATAAATTAAGCAAACATGAGTACAAATGTACCCTGCAAGACTTACATCAGAACTATCTACATATGCATCAGTATCAACAAAGGGGGTGGAGGAGTTTAACAGCAGCAAGCCAGCTTTGACTCAGTACACCACTATATTCACCAATCAATACACCACTATGGATCATCTCCTGTCTCCCTACGAGAACGCCATCCATATCACTCACGCTTATCTTGCGCATTTTAGAGTATCCGCTTTCACTTGTCTATGAACGGTACATGCAACCTGACGGTGTCCTGGACTAGGGGGTACTCAACACGTCATCTCCCGATCTGATAGATTGGGCCGAGGACCCCCGTGGCCGTATACTCATGGGCCAGTTTGGACAGCTGCCGCATACAAGGAAGATTCCGCAAGACTTGGCAATCAAGACAAGGACTTCTCCCCACAGGCGTATTCGGCTAGGACTCTTGTTAACCTAGGCCTCTAGTGCATTATATAAACCAGGGCCGGGCTAGTCGATAGAACATATATACATACAATCATACCATAGGCTAGCTTCTATGGTTTAGCCTCTCCGATCTCGTGGTAAATCTACTCTTGTACTACCCATATCATCAATATTAATCAAGCAGGACATAGGGTTTTACCTCCATCAAGAGGGCCCGAACCTGGGTAAAACATCGTGTCTGCTGCCTCCTGTTACCATCCACCTTACACGCACAGTTCGGGACCCCCTACCCGAGATCCGCCGGTTTTGACACCGACATTGGTCCTTTCATTGAGAGTTCCTCTATGTGATCGACAAAAGGATCGATGGCTCGCCTGCAGATCAACTGCAACTTCGGCATCTTTGTCACCAGCTCGACTGGTCACCTTGGTTCGACCAAGAATTGCGTCCCGTGTTCGGATCACCATGTTCGGACGAGGGCCTTCATCAAACATCAACTCCGATCTCTATCAAGATCATGGAGGAATCATCTATGGAGCTCGGGGGCTCAACGTCCACATTGCCCTCAAGCGACCGTGCTGTTTTTCCAAACAGCGAACTTGTATCCACTGCCACCACCTCTTAGAGCATCACTTTGACGATCCCTTTGGTGGAATTGTGCGAATTGAGTCTTCAAAGACCATGCAAAATTTCGTCGAGTTCCGATGGAGGAATCTCCGGCAATCTATAATATACCAGAGCTGTGTCAAATCTGGACGGGAATCTGGACGAGTTTAGGGCGTGATGTCCAGCTTCTAGCTCGGACGTCCTTTGGAAGATCCAACCGTTGATCGGCTGCGGAATTACTATATCTACCACCCCTCAAAATTTCAGCTCGATCCGACCGTCCAAACTCCGGGAACCTTCTGATTAATGCATCACTTTTCGGATCTGTTTTCTGCGCGACAACGAATCCGACCTGAATTCATCTTTTTTATGAACGGGATTTCGGACATCCTTTTTGAAGGAAGTTTTGTATGAGCCTGATAACGTTGCTCTACGGCTGCCGACCTGCGCTAGACACGCTGTCACTTTATTAAGCCGAGCTCAATTTCTTCGGATCATCATCTCAGCAAGCCGAACAAGAGTTCGGCATCGCGAAGGATAAATCATCCCCAACATCGCCGTCCCACGGATTACACGGAGCGGGCATACCGGCATCGCCGCACGGTCACTTCATCAAGCCGGCATCGACCACGTCACGACCTGCATCAGCAGGGCCGCACTATTGCTTCTTCAAGCTGGTGTCCGTCACGCCGACCTACTTCGACTCATCGGCTGACATCGAGGCTTCGACATCTCGGCTGGATCGGAGGCTTCGCCATCTCTTCATCAACCTACTCCGGAGACTTCGGCGTCACTAGCCGACCAGCTCCGTCATGTTAGCTGGACCGAGGGCTTTGCCTCGGCGAGCCAACCTTTGCCAGGATCGCCATACCGTCGCTTTATCGCCATTCAGGAAATGGGTGTGCGGATCGAGTCCCAATTTTGGTATCACCTTTCTTCGGATTGCTACAACAAATAAACCAGGTGCTATCAATCCTAGTATTTTTTGCTTGTTTGGGTTTATTTTCCCAAGGAATTATTACTCTGGTTTGTCCATCATCTATACACAGGTCTATCAAATGATGGCCGCATTAACGACGGTCGCCTAGTGGTTCGGTCAGTTTCCGTACATAGTCCGGCGAATGCCTCTTCTGGAACTCGGACCGACCTGTGAATTCAGGCTTTGCCATGCCTTTACCGCATCACGCCGACGCCCTGCTTTGACATTGACTTCGACGCCAGGCCATATTTCTTTTATTACTCACTTTGCATAAATTAATTATTATGCAACGATTTTTTTAATTATCATTATTACTATTATCTCCGGTTTGCACTATTTTTTGTGCACAGGAAAATGATCCGGGGACTTCGGCGTCACTCTGCCGGTCTACATTGACCGTGCTATGTCACCACTTCGTCGTGTCGAGCTCTCCGCTCCGCCACCTCGGGACCGGCTTGGGGGATGGAACCTTGCCCCGCATCAAGCTCAGACCGCGTCATCAATACCGAACACATTAACCAGCTAAGTCGCTTTCATGCTCAAAGATTTAATTTCTAACTTGTGTTCGGTTCGACCAAGCATTATACTTTTTTGGAAAAAAGTTGCTTGTAAAAATTTTTCGTTGTCCAAACTTTGTTTGTCACACACAAATTCAAGGACCCAATTCACTTGGGGGCTTCCTTTATGAAGCTTTTCCTCTTGCATGTGATTATACTTGTATGGCTTCGTTCCTTGTTCGTGTATTACGCCACAATATGCACCATATTGACTTAAGCGATTTGCAAGCTGGGTTGCCTCGCTCCTGTGTTTACCCCTACGTTCTCGATTGTTCGGCTAGGGAGTAAAGGGAGCACCTCTGTGATTGTCATGATCGGGTCAACCGAGCCGGACCTCAGACTGGGTGAAGCCGAAAGCTAGCGCTCTTATAGTTTTCAATGATGGTCGGCACACAACGGAACTCATGAGTACAAAAAATCTATTGCACAAGTCTCATAATAACAATGAGCACCGAAGAAAGGTATCGGTGGGGGTACTATTTTCTTCGAAGATGCTTCTTACACTTTGCAGTAATATAGCATAAGTTCCCTGAGCGCGCTTTGTCTGTTACAGCCTTATGGCCTGATTGCCTGGTTATTTGAAACACCGTCGATATTCTCGACCGATGGAGTACATAACACTTTTCGGTCCTTGACTGAAGAGGGAGAAGCTGACGGTCGGTTAATACGCGTTTAAAGTTCGGTTGAACATAGATATGATATAAGTACTTCGGTACATGCAATCATTCTTCTACCCAAGTCACTTGGAGGCTCTTAAGTTTATTTGAGCCGTTTTTAATAAGTGTTCTTCTTCTTAGTCGTTGCAAAGTTTTATTATTATTTATCACTCCTTTTTTCGACGCGAGTGTGCGGTCACTAGCCAGAGAGCCTAATTTCTCTCTCAAAGCCGCTAGAGTTTAGTGTGCTTAACTGGCCTGATGAGAAGTACTCCGCCCTCGGGATAGGAGGTTGAAGCCGTAGGCTAACCCGCTCGAAGTCTTGAGATAGGATGTATCATGTTAAAGCACGACAGAAGCACTTCTTTTTTCTAAGACCAACTTTCGGATTGGCACCGAACACTTGATATTGTTCGGATGTCATGTTTTTGCTGACGTTTCTTGGTTTTTCAAGCTTTTTGGCACTTTTAAACTATTTGTGCTTTTCCAGCATTAGTCTCGTAGTGCAATGCCGGACACCTTTATAGATTCGGCAAAAACATTCTCGGATATTGCTATATATGCATCGATTTTGAATTGTGTCTTCGGTCAGTAGTTGGGTTGCCCGGCTCCTGCGCTTGCCTCCTACGTTCCGCTTTGTTCGGCTAGGTGTGCAAAGGGAGAACCACTGCGATTGTGCTTCCAGCTCACATGGTTAAGCACCTCAGTGGAGAAAGCCGAAAACTGACTGTCACAATCAGCGTAAACTGGTCAGCGATCCGATGACGGTGTTAAATGACGGACCATTCATAACAATGGCCGAAGTGTTTACGGCTTGACCTCGACTGTCGCCGAACACTACCGGGGGCTAGTAACTGGCCTCCCATACTAAATCCTCAATATTTTTCTCTTACGTTGGAGCTGAGGTTTCATGATCATGCTTAGCATGACAACCCAAAGAAAGGAACCGATAGCGGGACTATTTTCTTTGGAAGACATTTCTTCTGTTAAACAGTAATATAACATATCTCTCTGCGTACCTTTGTTTATAAAACCGTATGGCCAGATTGCCTTGTTTGTTGTAAATCTTTGCCCTCATAAAAACTTTATAAAGTAGGGCAAACACTCCTCGGCTATTGGCTGAGGAGGTGGAAGCCGATGGTCGGTCAACAAAGTTTGGTACAATGCGGATCCGAGCATTAATGACGTAAAGTACTTGGATACATAGAGTCATTACACATAATTTGTGATTTTACTATGGATATTGATCCTTAATTCGGCCACCCATGCCCGCATTAAGGCTCGGGGGCTACTGGGCTTCGGGCTTATTATTTACAAATATTAAAGGGGCACATCGATCCCCTGATCTGGTGTTGCCACCCGACCAGTGTCTCGGGGGATACTGCATTGCCTGTTCAATGTAGAAGATTTTAAGTGCAATACAATTACCGAGGAGATTTTGATCCTCAGCTTGGTCGGCCGCACCCAACCTGAGTCTCGAGGACTAAGCACGCCGCTTTTTGTGTCCCGAAGTATTCTGCCGAGCTAGGACTTGATCCTCAGGCCGATTTTGCAAATCAACCTGAGCCCGAGCGGCTACTGGGATCAGCGGTCTTACGTCATCCTTCAGGTGCATCTCGGGTTTTAGACCGATACACGCCTTGAGGGCTACTGGCCATATATCTCAACAGAGAATAAATTGCAATAATAAAAAATATTGACAAAAAATCGGCCCACAGTCGGGGTGGTGCACCACCTCGGAAGCAGTCCGGCATAAAGCTCAGGCGCTAGTGGCTGGCTCCATAGAGGGCATTTCCGGCATTAAGCTCGGCTAAACTCCTTCAACTCTTTTGAACTAAGGTGATATGACACCTCGGATATAGTCCGGCGTTGGAGCTGGGACCCTGTCCGGTGTTGGAGCTCGGATATAGTCCGACGTTGGAGCTCGGATATAGTCCGGCGTTGGAGCTTGGAGATAGTCCGGCGTTGGAGCTCGGATACATTCCGGCGTTGGAGCTCGGAAGCGGTTCGGCATTGGTGCTCGGCCGCAAAAGATACCTCGAATGCGGTCCGGCGTTAGAGCTCGGACACAAGAGGACACTGCCTCCCGGGAACAACTTCCAACCCGAGGTGTGGCATAAAAATAACGAGGCATTGATAAAGGCCGGAAACTTAAAGGGGCTCCTCGGATACCCGACGTGTAAACTCGTCGAATGCATTTCGGCAATCCTCAAGATCGAAGATGAGAAGATTTGTTGAACCAGTTTTCAAGACCGATGACCGAAGATGAAGAATAGTTTGGAAGAATCGAGGAGCATCCCTAACTTGAAGACTGGTTCAGGGGGCTACTGATGGTGTCCTGGACTAGGGGGTACTCAACACGTCATCTCTCGATCTAATAGATTGGGCCGAGGACCCCCGTGGCCATATACTCATGGGCCAGTTCGGACAGCTGCCGCATACAAGGAAGATTCCGCAAGACTTGGCGATCAAGACAAGGACTTCTCCCCACCGGCGTATTCGGCTAGGAGTCTTGTTAACCTAGGCCTCTGGTGCATTATATAAACCAGGGCCAGGCTAGTCGATAGAACATATATACATACAATCATACCATAGGCTAGATTCTAGGGTTTAGCCTCTCCGATCTCGTGGTAGATCTACTCTTGTACTACCCATATCATCAATATTAATCAAGCAGGACGTAGGGTTTTACCTCCATCAAGAGGGCCCGAACCTGGGTAAAACATCGTGTCCCTTGCCTCCTGTTACCATCCACCTTAGACGCACAGTTCGGGACCCCCTACCCGAGATCCGCCGGTTTTGACACCGACACAACCCAAAAGTCCTTCATCGCGTACGTGGCTATTCAAATAGATGATGTTAACCCTACATGGGTGTACTTCTTCACACACGCTCTCGCCACTTACCACCATGTACACGTCGTGTATCTCGGCAACCTTCAAGCGGAAGCCTAGCGAGGGAGTCGGCCACGACCTTACTAACCACACAAGTCTCTAGTCCAGGTTTATCGCCTATTAGGTTTCCATCCGCGAGGATATCCGGCCGGGGTTTCACTCACAGCCCCAAACGATGTGTGCAGGGTTCCCGAGACACCAAACGGGCGACTCGGTACACCGGGCCACGGTGTATCTACCGCATCATAGCCCACCCCTAGGGTCAGCACTACCCACGACCTCCAACACATATACTACAAACACCAGGAACTAGTTGCAACTCCTCGACAGAGATCAAGGCGATTAATAAGCCGAGAGGGGTCGAGTTACCGGAACCCAATGTGTGGTAGTAATTGTTCATGGATCACAAACACAGAACTCGGTTCCTAAGGATGGTTTCAATGAGACAACCCACCATGTACTCCTATATGGCCTCTCACTGCTACCTTTACCAAATCATGTTCACACGCTTAGCTCTCAACAGTAAGACATGTTCACCACATTCCAATTCATCCCCGATGAATCAGACCTGACTCAACTCTAAGTAGTAGCAGGCATGACAACAAGCATGAATGAGTAGGAACATCAGGGCTCAAACAACTCCTACTCATGCTAGTGAGTTTCATCTATTTACTGTGGCAATGACAGGTCATGCAGAGGAAAGGGGTTCAACTACCGCAGCATGTAACAGTTGAAGCGTTGTTGTCCTAATGCAGTAAAATAGAGCAGAAGCGAGAGAGTGGGATTGTATCGGAATGAACAAGGGGGTTTTGCTTGCCTGACACTTCCGAAGATAGTATAGCTCTTCACTGGTGTCATCGAACACATCGTTGGAACAACGTCTAGTGAGAGGGGACAAATACTGGCAAAAAGGGAAAGAGCACAATCAATGCAATGCCACAATATGATGGACATGGAAATATGCTGTGATTTGAGCTAATGCAGCTTGCAACGATTTAAATGGAGTTAATTTGAACACTAGATTCAAATTCAAACTTCACATAGGGACATGTTAGTTGCTCAAATATGCATGAGAATGCCACGAATGGAAAGATTGGATTTTTCTGATCATTTTTCATACATAATTTGTTTCATTTGGAGTTACGGTTGAATTTCTATGAATTTTAGAAGTTTTAAACATTTTCTGTAATTTCCTAGATTATTTTAAATCCAGAAAATCAATTACTGCATCAGCATTGCGTCTGGGTGACGTCAGCAGGGTCAACAGGCCGGTCCAGGTCAAACCTGACCAGTGGGGCCCACTAGTCAGCGACTCAGGACAGGTTAGTGTCACAGACAGGTGGGGTCTGGTCAACAGGTGACGTGGCCAGGTCAAAGTGACATGTGGGGCCCTTGTGGTTAGTTATACCTAAAAAGAAACTAAACCAGGTTAATTAGGCAGTGGGGCTTGGCAGTCAGTGTCACCGGGCTAAACTAACCACGGGGTTAGTGGTTGTCCTAAACTACCACGTCATCTAACCGGCGATTAGCCCCTGATGCAAATCAGAACGCGGCGGCGCTCCTCGTCTGGACATCTCCGGCGACGAGAGCTCGCGTGGCTAGGCTCTATGGACGCGTCGCGGCGAGGCACGTCGTTTGGTAGTAGCGGGAGGTGCTGGGTGATGACCCACAAGTATAGGGGATCTATCGTAGTCCTTTTGATAAGTAAGAGTGTCGAACCCAATGAGGAGCAGAAGGAAATGATAAGTGGTTTCCAGCAAGGTATTTTCTGCAAGTACTGAAATAAGTCATAACAGATAGTTTTGTGATATGATTAGTGGCCCAATCCTTTTTGGAGCAAAGGACAAGCCTGGACAAACTCTTATATAGAGAAAAGCGCTCCCGAGGACACATGGGAATATCGTCAAGCTAGTTTTCATCACGCTCATATGATTCGTGTTCGGTACTTTGATAATTTGGTATGTGGGTGGACCGGTGCTTGGGTGTTTTCCTTACTTGGACAAGCATCCCACTTATGATTAACCTCTATTGCAAGCATCCGCAACTACAACAAAAGTACTAAGGTAAACCTAACCATAGCATTAAACATATGGATCCAAAGCAGCCCCTTACGAAGCAACGCATAAACTAGGGTTTAAGCTTCTGTCACTCTAGCAACCCATCATCTACTTATTACTTCCCAATGCCTTCCTCTAGGCCCAAATAATGGTGAAGTGTCATGTAGTCGACGTTCACATAACACCAGTAGAGGAGAGACAACATACATCTCATCAAAATATCGAACGAATACCAAATTCACATGACTACTAATAGCAAGACTTCTCCCATGTCCTCAGGAACAAACGTAACTACTCACAAAGCATAAACATGTTCATAATCAGAGGGGTATTAATATGCATATAGGATCTAAACATATGATCTTCCACGAATTAAACCAACTAGCATCAACTACAAGGAGTAATGAACACTACTAGCAACCTACTAGTACCAATCTCGGACTTGGAGACAAGGATTGGATACGAGATATGAACTAGGGTTTGGAGAGCAGATGGTGCTGATGAAGATGTTGATGGAGATTGCCCTCTCCCGATGAGAGGAGCGTTGGTGATGACGATAGCGATGATTTCCCCCTCTGGGAGGGAAGTTTCCTCGGCAGAACAGCTTCGCCAGAGCCCTAGATTGGTTCTGCCAAGGTTCCGCCTTGTGACGGCGGAGTTTCGTCCGAGAAGATGGCTTATTATTTTTTTTCCATCGAAAGACTTCATATAGCAGAAGATGGCTACCGGAGGGCCACTAGGGGGCCCACGAGGTAGGGGCGCGCCCAGGGGGTAGGGCGCGCCCCCACCCTCGTGGGCAGGGTGTGGCCCCCCTGGTGAACTTCTTCCGCTGAGTATTTTTTATATATTCTGAAAACGTCTTCCGTGAAGTTTCAGGACTTTTGGAGCTGTGCAGAATAGGTCTCTAATATTTGCTCCTTTTCCAGCCCAGAATCCTAGCTGCCGGCATTCTCCCTCTTTATGCAAACCTTGTATAATAATAGAGAATAGGCATAAGTATTGTGACATAATGTGTAATAACAGCCCATAATACAATAAATATCGATATAAAAGCATGATGCAAAATGGACGTATCAACTCCCCCAAGCTTAGACCTCGCTTGTCCTCAAGCGAAAGCCGAAATCGAAAAATATGTCCACATGTTTAGAGATAGAGGTGTCGATAAAATAAAATACGGACATGAGGGCATCATGATCATTCTTAGAACAACAACTTATATAATTCTTGTCATATAATCTCTTATGCTAGAGTAATAATTCAATCACAATTTCAAGTATGAATCGTAAACTTCATTGAAAACTAACAAACTATAATCTCAGTCATTGGAGCAATTGCAATTTATCATAACATAGGAAAGAGTCAATGTATAAGAGCTTTTCAGCAAGTCCACATACTCAACTATCATATAGTCGTTCACAATTGCTAACACTCACGTAATACTTAGGGGTATGGAGTTTTAATCGAACACAGAGAAAGATAGGGGCTTATAGCTTTGCCTCCCAACGTTATACCTCTAAGGTAATGTCAACAATAATAGTTCATGAAAACTCACATCCAATTAGCCATATATACCGGGATCTTTCCAACATACTATGCTTGCCAAAGGATGAAATGTAAAAAGGAAGGGTGAAGATCACCATGACTCTTATGCAAGGTAGGAGATAAAAGTAGAAGATAGGCCCTTCGCAGAGGGAAGCAGAGGTTGTCACGCGCTTTAATGGTTGGATGCACAAAGTCTTAATGCAAGAGAACGTCACTTTATATTGCCACTTGTTATATGGACCTCTATTATGCAGTTAGTCGCTTTTATTTCTTCCATATCACACGATCGTATAAAGCTTATTTTCTCCCACACTAATAAGTCATACATATTTAGAGGGCAATTTTTATTGCTTGCGCCGATGACAACTTACTTAGAGGATCTTACTCAATCCATAGGTAGGTATAGTGGACTCTCATGATAAAACTAGTTTAAGGGTATTTGGAAGCACAAGTGGTATCTCTACTTGGTGCAATGAATTTGGCTAGCATGAGGGGGAAAGGCAAGCTCAACCATGTTGGATGATCCATGATAATATAATTTATCTCAGATGCAAGAAAACATAACCCATTACGTTGTCTTCCTTGTCCAACATCAACTCTTTAGCATGTCATATTTTAATGAGTGCTCACAATCATAAAAGATGTCCAAGATAGTATATTTATATGTGAAGACCTCTCTTTCTTTATTACTTCCTATTAATTGCAATGATGACCAAAACTATGCTTGTCAACTCTCAACAACTTCTATTTATCATACTTTTTCTATGTGAGCTCATTACTCTCCATAAGACTCACATGATCTCTTTGTTTCTTTTTATTTATTTCTCTTTTATTTTGTTCCCTTAGGATCATGGAAAAATAATCAAGCCCTTGACTCAACACTAGTCTTTATTATATAGCCCACAGACTCGATTACATAGAAGAATTATAAAGAAAAACTCACAACTAGATCATACTAAGACTATTATTCTACTAGATCAAGATATTACCAAAAGGATCGAACTAAGAAAAACAGTAAAAATAGAAGTGATGGTGATACGATACCGGGGCACTCCCCCAAGCTTGGCAGTTGCCAAGGGGAGTGCCCATACCAGATACTCAATTCTTCTTTGTTGGTGGAGAAGGTGATGGTTTTGTTGATGGCGTAGGCTTGTCGTCCTTCTTCCACGGCATGGGCTCACCATCATAGAAGGATGATAGAGTCTCCTGAAACCTCAAATCTGCAGCCAAACTCATCGTCTTGAATCTATATTCATACTCACAGTTTTGATTTTGCAGGTCATAGATCTGGGCTTGGAGGTGCTCGTTTTTCTCATGAAGTTTGAAGATGGCCTCCCCAATGTCCTTGATGTCCACCTTGTGGTTGTTGGTGAACTCCGTGATCATAATGTGATTGGAATCGAGTCCACGCTCCACCATCTCCTGACACTTGAAAACTTCTTGCTCCAATGCCTCAAGCCTTGCATCCGTGCTTCCGGTCTTCCTTGGTCCCTCAGCATCGCGGATGTGCAACAACCCCTCACGCATCTCAATGGTTTGAGGGTGTTGCAGCACTTCTGCAAGGTAGGGGTTGATGACCTTCTCGAAGAACTGGTCCTTGGGGGCGCTTGGAGACGACATGACGACCTGGATCAGTCAGAAAAACAGCTCGAAACAAAAACAGGAGATTTTTGCGTGATACGGGAGTCAAAACCCCCGGGAGATTATATAATGAATTTTTACCGACCAAAATACGTGTCGTGTATGAAAACGGAGTCCGAAAAGCACATGAGGTGCCCATGAGGTAGGGGGCGCGCCCTCTACCCTCGTGGAGCCCTGGTGTCCTCCCAGACTGCTTCTTATTTTTCTATTTTTCTAAATATTCCAAAACGGAGAAATATTACCTTAAAAACTGTTTTGGAGTCGGTTTACTTACCGTACCCCATACCTATTCCTTTTAGGAGTCTAAAACGTTCCGGAAAGTGTCCCTTATGTATTCCTCTGGGGTTATGGGATTACCTGAGATATAATGTTTGATTCTTTGACCATTCACCACCTTCGTATTTGTGCCTTCGAAGTTTTTGATTTTTATGGCACCGGAACGATAGGCCTCCTCGATAACGTAAGGACCTTCCCATTTAGAGAGAAGTTTTCCTACAAAAAATCTTAAATGAGAGTTGTATAGCAATACATAGTCACCTACATTAAACTCACGCTTTTGTATCCTTTTATCATGCCATCTTTTAACTTTTTCTTTAAACAACTTGGCATTTTCGTAGGCTTGGGTTCTCCATTCATCGAGTGAGCTAATATCAAATAACCTATTCTCACCGGCAAGTTTAAAATCATAATTGAGCTCTTTAATAGCGCAATATGCCTTGTGTTCTAGTTCGAGAGGTAAGTGACATGCTTTTCCATAAACCATTTTATACGGAGACATGCCCATAGGATTTTTATATGCAGTTCTATAGGCCCATAATGCATCATCAAGTTTCTTGGACCAATTCTTTCTAGATCTATTAATAGTCTTTTGCAAAATTAATTTGAGCTCTCTATTACTCAATTCTACTTGACCACTAGACTGAGGATGATAAGGAGATGCAATTCTATGATTAACATCATATTTAGCAAGCATTTTACGGAAAGCACCATGAATAAAATGTGAACCACCATCAGTCATTAAATATCTAGGGACTCCAAATCTTGGAAAAAATAACTTCTTTAAGAATTTTAATAGAAGTGTTATGATCAGCACTACTAGTTGGAATAGCTTCTACCCACTTAGTAACGTAATCAACAACAACTAAAATATGTGTATATCCATTAGAGGAAGGAAAGGGTCCCATATAGTCAAAGCCCCAAACATCAAATGGTTCAATAACGAGTGAATAATTCATAGGCATTTCTTGACGTCTACTAATATTACCAATTCTTTGACATTCATCACAAGATAAGACAAACTTACGGGCATCCTTGAAGAGAGTAGGCCAATAAAAACCAGATTGCAATACCTTATGTGCAGTTCTATCTCCAACATGGTGTCCTCCATAAGCTTCGGAGTGACACTTGCGTAGGATCTGTTCCTGTTCATGCTCAGGTACACAACGTCTAATAACACCATCTACTCCTTCTTTATAAAGATGTGGGTCATCCCAAAAGTAATGTCTCAAATCATAGAAGAACCTTTTTCTTTTGCTGGTATGTGAAACTAGGTGGTATAAACTTAGCAACAATGTAATTAGCATAATTAGCATACCATGGAGCAGTATGAGAAGCATTTATGACATTTAATTGCTCATCAGGAAAGCTATCATCAATAGGAAGTGGGTCATCAAGAACATTTTCTAACCTAGACAAGTTGTCTGCAACGGGGTTCTCAGCTCCCTTTCTATCAACGATATCTAAGTCAAATTCTTGTAGCAAAGAACCCATCTAATAAGTCTAGGTTTAGCATATTCCTTTTCCATAAGATATTTAATAGCAGCATGATCAGTGTGAATAGTTACTTTAGAATCAACAATATAAGGTCTGAACTTATCACAAGCAAATACAACTGCTAAGAATTCTTTTCAGTAGTAGCATAATTTCTTTGAGCATTGTCCAGGGTTTTACTAGCATATTGAATAACATTTAATTTCTTATCAACTCTTTGCCCTAGAACAGCACCTATAGCATAATCACTAGCATCACGCATAATTTCAAAGGGTAAATTCCAATCAGGTGGCTGAATAATAGGTGCAGAGATCAATGCTTTCTTAAGTATTTCAAATGCTTCTACACAATCATCATCAAAGACAAATGGTATATCTTTTTGTAATAAGTTAGTCAGAGGCCGAGAAATTTTTGAGAAGTCCTTAATGAACCTCCTATAAAATCCGGCATGACCAAGGAAACTTCTTATACCTTTCATGCCCTTGGGGCATGGCATCTCTTCAATAGCATCAACCTTGCCTTTATCAACTTCAATACCTCTTTCAGAAACTTTATGCCCCAAGACAATACCTTCATTAACCATAAAGTGGCACTTTTCCCAATTCAAGACAAGATTGGTTTATTCACATCTCTGCAAAACTCGATCAAGGTTGCTCAAGCAATCATCAAAAGAAGATCCATAGACGGAGAAATTATCCATGAAAACCTCACAAATATTTTCACAAAAGTCAGAGAATATAGCCATCATGCATCTTTGAAAGGTAGCAGGTGCATTACATAGACCAAAAGGCATACGTCTATAAGCAAAAGTACCAAAAGGGCAAGTAAAAGTAGTCTTTGATTGATCTTTGGCTGACACAGGTATTTGAGAGAAACCAGAATAACCATCTAGAAAGCAAAAATGTGTATGTTTGGATAATCTTTCTAGCATTTGATCGATAAAAGGTAAGGGGTAATGATCCTTTTTAGTGGCCTTATTTAATTTGTGGAAATCAATTACCATCCTCTAACCTGTAATAATTCTTTGAGGAATCAATTCATCTTTATCATTAGGAATGACAGTAATACCTCCCTTCTTAGGGACACAATGGACAGGACTTACCCACTGACTATCAGCAACGAGATAAATTATACCTGCCTCAAGAAGCTTTAGTGTTTCTTTTCTTACCACTTCTTTCATTTTAGGATTCAGCCGTCGTTGATGATCATGAACTGGTTTAGCATCTTCTTCCAAATTAATTTTATGTTGACATAGAGTGGACTAATGCCCTTAAGATCACCAAGAGTATACCCAATAGCAGCACGGTGCTTCTTCAGAGTTTTCAATAATCTCTCTTCCTCATGCTGTGAAAGATTAGCACTAATAATAACAGGATATATATTTTTCTCATCAAGATAAGCATATTTAAGAGTATCAGGTAACGGTTTAAGCTCAAACACGGGATCACCCTTGGGTGGAGGAGGATCCCCTAGGATTTCAACAGGCAAATTGTGTTTTAGAATAGGTTCCTGTTTAAAGAATACTTCATCTATTCCCCTTCTTTCATTCATAAACATGTCATTTTCATGGTCTAGCAAATATTGTTCTAAAGGATCACTAGGAGGTACGGCAATAGAAGCAAGACCAATAATTTCATCCTTACTAGGTAATTCTTATTCACGGTGTTGTCTACTAAATTTAGAGAAATTAAATTCATGAGTCATATCATCTAAACCGATAGTAACATCATCCCTTTTGCAATCTATGGTAGCATTAATAGTGTTCAGCAAGGGTCTACCAAATATAATGGGACAAAATCTATCTTGTGGGGAACCAAGAACAAGAAAATCAGCAGGATATTTAGTTTTCCCACACAAGACTTCAACATCTCTAACAATTCCCATTGGTGAATAGTATCTCTATTGGCAAGTTGAATTGTGACATCAATATCTTCTATCTCAGCAGGTGCAATATCATGCATAATTTCTTTGTATAAGGAATAAGGTATTGCGCTAGCACTAGCACCCATATCGCATAAGCCATGATAACAATGATCTCCTATTTTAACAGAAATAACAGGCATGCCTACCATAGGTCTCTTTTTATCTTTAGCACAAGGTTTAGCAATTCTAGCAGTCTCATCAAGGAAATGAATAACATGCCCATCAATATTATCAGACAAGAGATCTTTAACAATAGCAATATCAGGTTCAACTTTAATTTGCTCATGAGGTGTATAACTTTTAATATTGCTTTTACGAACCACAGTTGAAGCTTTAGCATGATCCTTTATCCTAACAGGAAAAGGTGGTTTCTCAACATAAGAAGTAGGAACAATAGGATCATTATAAGTGACAATCTTTTCTTCAACTTTAATAGGTGCAGCTACTTTTACTTCTATGGGAGGATGATATTTAAACCACTTCTCCTTGGGGAAATCAACATAAGTAGCAAAAGATTCACAGAAAGAAGCTACTATCTCAGAGTCAAGTCCATATTTAGTGCTAAATTTACGGAAAACATCGGTATTCATAAAAGATTTAACACAATCAAACCTAGGTGTCATACCTGACTCCTTACCTTTGTCGAGGTCCCAATCTTCAGAGTTGCGTTTAATTCTTTCCAATAAATCCCATTTGAATTCAATAGTCTTCATCATAAAAGAGCCAGCACAAGAAGTATCAAGCATGGTGCGATTGCTATCAGAAAGCCAAGCATAAATTTTTTGAATAATCATGTGGGGACCCCGACTCATAAGTCATGATCACCGAATGCACGTGTACAGTGATCCCATAGATCAATGCTCACTGAACACACAGAAGCTGAATAACAAGAGTCTTACATCCATACATACCGTCTTACATAAATTATGACTGTTATGGTCGAGTCTCGAGTATAACTTCGCAGCGGAAATCTTCGTCGATAACTTGGACCCATGCCATCTGCCTTAACCCTACAGGCATTTTGACTAGGAAGCGTCCTAGCTCGCATGTTCGTCACGAAAGTATTCTTCCTCATATCATGATCTTTCATGCCTGGCCAATAAAATAACCAGTGGCAAGCCAATGAGTACTTTGAATGTACTCGCATGCAACCCATGTTTTAGTTCAAGATACAACAATGCATGATATAGGTAAATTTTTGCAGAAAGCTTGTTTTGAGTGCAATGACCTGTTCAACAACTTGTAAGACATGCATCAGGAGAATTCAAGTAACCATAAGGACAGGTTACATATATCAACATAAATAGAGTGGGCACCAACCCAATTCAATCATGCCAAGTCCTTTGACTTGACCCAAGTAGTTCTTCCCACTTATCCAAACACATACACTGGTTTGTAAACATGTGGACGTAGCCCAAGAGCGGTTACCCAACTATCCTTGACCGTGGACACGGCTATTCGAATAGTTTTATAGTCTGCAGAGGTTGCACACTTTACCCACAAGATCCCGGGAACTTCCATGTCATCCACGACCCGCGGTACCTCAAGTACCCGGGGAAGCACCCGATCATTATCTTTCCCTAGACGACACTAACATGGAGTCCACTCGATTGGTAGTAACCCCCGTGCCCAACATTTCACAACTTAAAAATTGTGGAGCCTTGCTCCCATATTCATCACATACCACTGGCACGGGGTACCAACGCTGTGTCCGGTGCCCCATAAAAATGTTCTTGGCCGCCCTACCTGGCACGACCCCGTCCCGAGAGAGCGCACCAACAACTCTACCGTCACTAGTAATGCGGGCTCCAAGCTAGTATCGGCCTAGGTAATCAATAATGCCCTTTCCCATACAAGGGTAGAGTGGTTGCGCATGTAAGGTTGGAATAACGGTCGCAACTTAAACCAATCCGTTTTGAAAACAACACACACTTGCCTCGGTACACCACTTCATCATCAAGTGGCTACCCAACTCATCATTTCCCCCGGGCATAAGTGTCACCCGATGGGGTTTTCAAAAAGTCTTTTGAAAATACTATGTCTCCATCACCATGCATATTCCCGTCCCTTTTTGCGTAGCACTACTTTAGCATCCTATATACTCCCACCGGCATAACTGAGGGAGTCCTGGATTAGGGGGTGTCTGGATGGCCGGACTATACATTCAGCCGGACTCCTGGACTATGAAGATACAAGATTGAAGACTTCGTCCCGTGTCCGGGAGGGACTTTCCTTGGCGTGGAAGGCAAGCTTGGCAATACGGATATTCAGATCTCCTACCATTGTAACCGACTCTATGTAACCCTAACCCTATCTAGTGTCTATATAAACCGGAGGGTTTTAGTCCGTAGGACAATTTCCCTTAAAACAATCATACCATAGGCTAGCTTCTAGGGTTTAGCCTCTCTGATCTTGTGGTAGATCTACTCTTGTACTACCCATATCATCAATATTAATCAAGCAGGACGTAGGGTTTTACCTCCATTGAGTGGGCCCGAACCTGGGTAAAACATCGTGTCCCTTGCCTCCTGTTACCATCCGGCCTAGACGCACAGTTCGGGACCCCCTACCCGAGATCCGCCGGTTTTGACACCGACATTGGTGCTTTCATTGAGAGTTCCTCTATGTCGTCGCCGTCAGGCCCGATGGCTCCGACGATCATCAATAGCGATGCAGTCCAGGGTGAGACCTTCCTCCCCGGACAGATCTTCGTCTTCGGCGGCTTCGCACTGCGGGCCAATTCACTTGGCCATCTGGAGCAGATCGAAAGCTACGCCCCTGGCCGTCAGGTCAGATTTGGAAGTTTAAACTACACGACTGACATCCGCGGGGACTTGATCTTCGACGGATTCGAGCCACTTCCGAGCGCGCTGCACTGTCCCGACGAGCATGACCTAGATCTGCTGCCGAACAGTGCCCAGGAGGCCGCACCCGCATCGGCTCCGACCCTTGTTCGGAACCAATTGTGCCGATCGAGGATGGGCGGTTGGACGCCACCTCGGGGGCTGCGACGCCAATAGCGATTGAGCCGAACACCAGCCCCGTGCTCTACGAGACTCGTGACTCCAAGGAGCCGGACTCCTCTCCGGACTCCGAACCCTCCGCACCCCTGCCGATCGAATCCGATTGGGCGCCGATCATGGAGTTCACTGCTGCGGACATCTTTCAGCACTCGCCTTTCAGCGATATCCTGAAGTCACTGAAGTCTCTCTCTTTATCAGGAGAGCCCTAGCCGGACTACGGTCAGCAAGGTTGGGTTACGGACGATGAAGAAACTCAAAGCCCACCCACCACCCACTTTGTATCCACTGTCGACGACTTAACCGACATGCTCGACTTCGACTCCGAAGACATCAACGGTATGGACGCCGATGAAGGAGATGATGAAGAACCAGCGCCTACTAGGCCCTGGAAAGCCACCTCTTCATATGACATATACATGGTGGACACCCCAAAAGAGGGAGATGGCGATGGAACAGCGGAGGATGACCCCTCCAAGAAACAGCCTAAGCGACAGCGTCAGCGACGCCGCTCAAAATCCCGCCAAAACAAAAACGGTGATTCCAGCACAGGAGACAATAATACTCTGGAAAGTGCCGAAGAAAACCCCCTCCAGCAAGACTTAGCACAGGAGGATGGAGAAACCAGCCCTCATGAGAGAGCGGCAGACAGAGAGGTCGAGGACAATAATTATACGCCTCCCTCCGAAGACGAGGCAAGCCTCGACGACGACGAATTCGTCGTGCCAGAGGATCCCGTCGAGCAAGAGCGTTTTCAACGCAGGCTTATGGCCACGGCAAGAAGCCTCAAGAAAAAATAGCAACAGCTTAGAGCTCATCAAGATTTGCCGGTTGACAGATGGACTGAAGTCCTTGCGGCCGAAGAGCATAAACTCGAACGCCCCTCCAAGAGCTACCCAAAGCGCAGGTTGCTACCCTGATTAGAGGAGGAAGCACTTGATGCGGCCGACTGGCCCCCTCGCGGCCGCGACAGAGAGGCCTCCCGGCCCTCCACTCAAGCCGCACCCCGTACCAAGGCACGGGAATATGCGCCGGACTTATGAGACATGTTGGAGGACAAGTCAAGGCAAATACGATCGATCTACGGATCACGTGGGCGCCCCACGGCTCGAGACGGTAACCATCACGCCAGCCACAAATTCGGCAGGGCCGAACGCAGTAGACAAAGCTCATTGGAGCTACGTCATGATATCGCCCAGTACAGAGGCGCCGCACACCCACTATGCTTTATAGACGAAATAATGGATCATCAAATCCCCGAGGGTTTCAAACCCGTAAGCATCGAATCATATGATGGCACAACAGATCCTGAGGTATGGATCGAGTATTATCTCCTTCATATCCACATGGCCCGCGGCGACGATTTCCACGCCATCAAATACCTCCCACTCAAGCTTAAAGGACCAGCTCGGCATTGGCTTAACAGCTTGCCAATAGGATCAATCAGTTGTTGGGAGGACCTGGAAGCCGCATTCCTCGACAATTTCCAGGGCACTTATGTGCGACCCCCAGACGCCGATGACCTAAGTCACGTAATTCAGCAGCCAGAGGAATCGGCCAGGCAATTCTGGACACGGTTCCTAACAAAGAAAAATAAAATAGTTGACTGTCCGGACGCTGAGGCCCTAGCAGCCTTCAAGCACAATATCTGTGACGAGTGGCTGGCCCGGCACCTTGGATAGGAAAAGCTGAAATCTATGGCAGCACTCACGACACTCATGACCCGCTTCTGCGCGGGAGAAGACAGCTGGCTTGCTCGTAGCAACAATATGGCCAAGAACCCTGGTAGTTCGGATACCAGGGACATTAGTGGCATGTCGCGTCGCAACAAGCAAAAGCGCCGCATTAACAGCGACAATACTGAGGATACAGCAGTTAATGCCGGATTCAGAGGCTCTAAATCCGGTCAACGGAAAAAGCCATTCAAAAGGAATCCTAGGGGCCTGTCTAGTTTGGACCGAATATTCGAACGCTTGTGCCAGATACATGGCACCCCCGAAAAGCCGGCCAATCACACCAACAGGGATTGTTGGGTGTTCAAGCAGGCAGGCAAGTTAAACGCTGAAAATGAAGACAAGGGCTGCATAGCGATGACGACGAGGAGCCCCGGCCGCCGAACAACAGTGGACAGAAGGGTTTTCCCCCACAAGTGCAGACGGTGAACATGATATACGCAACCCACGTCCCCAAAAGGGAGCAGAAGCGCGTGTTAAGGGACGTATACGCGGTAGAGCCAGTCGCCCCAAAGTTCAACCCATGGTCCTGCTGCCCGATCACTTTTGACCGATGGGACCATCCCACTAGCATTCGTCATGGCAGATTCGCCACATTGGTTCTAGACCCAATTATTGACGGATTTCATCTCACCAGAGTCCTCATGAATGGCGGCAGCAGCCTGAACCTGCTTTACCAGGATACAGTGCGGAAAATGGGCATAGATCCCTTGAGGATTACGCCCACCAAAACGACCTTTAAAGGCGTAATACCAGGTGTAGAGGCCAACTGTACAAGCTCAGTCACACTTGAAGTGGTCTTCGGATCTCCGGGTAATTTCCGAAGCGAGGAGTTAATCTTTGACATAGTCCCATTTCGCAGTGGTTATCATGCACTGCTCGGGCGAACCGCATTCGCTAAGTTCAATGCGGTAGCGCACTACGCATACCTTAAGCTCAAGATGCCAGGCCCTTGAGGAGTAATTATGGTCAATAAAAACACCGAACGCTCCCTCCGAACGGAGGAGCACACGGCGGCCCTTGCAGCGGAAGTGCAAAGCAGCCTCTCCAGGCAGTTCTCCAGTCCGGCCACTAAACGACTGGACACCGTCAAGCGCGCTCGGAGTAACCCACAACACGACCGCCTGGCACGTTCCGAGCAGGTGTAACAATGCGGCCCCAACCCCAGCCCTCGCAACAATGCGACATCAGTGCTCCGCGTACATAACTACGCTCTAAAAATACCATGGGTACGGGGGGAGGGGCACCATCACGGCACGCCCAAAACACGGCTTAAACCGCACCAGGGGCTGCCGAATTTTTTATTTTCTCTTACTTTCAGGACTCTACTCTTCGGAAGGCCTGTTCGGCAGTTCAATTGCCGCACAAACGATGCAAGAACCAGGGAAGCAGACAAGCCATGCCGCATTACGGAACCCCCAGGTGGTCTCTATCACGAGCAGTATACCTGTTTCACATACTATTCCGCAGCTTGCCCCTGGAGCAGACATGTTAAATAGTCCAACTTTTTGTTTATCACATTACTTGTATCGTTCTGCTTTGATCGCAGCTATTTTTAATAAACAATGCATAGCTTTTGTCTATTTTTGCATTACCTTTTTATAAATAAATGTTCCTTAACGACATGTTGCACCCGTACAATTTGGTACGGCCAAAATACGCCAGGGGCTTTAGTACCCCTCAATATGGTGTGAGAAGTTCGAACACTTTCACAAGTGCGGCACCCCGAACTTATAGCATTATATGCATCGGCTCCGAATCATGTCTTGGGTCAATAGTTTGGTTTGCCCGACTCCTATGTTTTGGTGCCTTACGTTCCGCTATATCGGCTAAGGTAGTACTAGGAGAACCACTGCGATTGTGCCCCAGTTGAGCAAGGCCGAGCACCTCAGTGGAGAAAGCTAAAACTGACTATCATGATGAAGCGAGAGCTGGTCGTTGTTCGAGAGGTTTTTTCGAGTCCCTAAAGACTTATGCCGCTTAGGGCAAGGAGCCGGCTCTGTCCGGCCAAGGCGTGGATAGCACCCCGAACTCGGTCTTCCGAATACCAAGGGCTTTGCCGAAATTTAAAATTATAGAATTCTATGGCTAAGTGAGAGTGTTCATGCATGATAGTCCGATTGCCTTGTTCGTTGGGCTGAGCACCTCCCTCGAAGGACCCAAACATGGGAAAAAGAGCGCTCAGGTTTATCCCCGAACACCCCAGCACTAGCGGCACGGGGGCAGAAGCCGACGAGTCGCCATCTCTCAGTATTGATAAACAGCCGCACATAAGGTAATATTTTAAATTCCAACAGCATTGCCTAGCGCATATGAACAAGTTTTCAGCGCACAGGATAACATGAGCGAGTTTTACTCAAAAAATACATCCTTGGTACATTCATCCGCCACAAGGCAGGCACCCTTCAGAACATCCTTATAATAATTCTCGGGCTTGCGATGCTCCTTCCCCGGTGGTGGCCCGTCCTTCAGAAGCTTCTCACCATCCAGCTTGCCCCAGTGCACCTTCGCACGGGCAAGGGCCCTACGGGCACCTTCAATGCAGACGGAGCGCTTGATGTCTTCAAGCCTCGGACAGGCCTCCACCAGCCGCCGCACCAGCCCGAAATAGCTCTGAGGCAGAGCCTCTCCAGGCCACAGCCGAACTATGAGGCCCTTCATGGCCCGTTCGGCCACCTTGTGGAGCTCGACCAGCTGCTTCAGCTGGTCGCTCAGGGGCGCGGGGTGTCCGGCCTCAGTGTACTGAGACCAGAACACCTTCTTTGTCGATCTACCCTCCGCGGCTCGATAGAATGCGGCGGCATCGGACACACTCCGGGGAAGATCTGCGAACGCTCCTGGAGAGCTCCGGATTCGGGTAAGTAACAATTAACTCACGTTTATATGTTTGCTTTGCATAAAGAATGCCTTACCCGCTGCTATCTTCTTCACCTCATCCAACTCCTAGAGGGTCTTCTAGGATTCGGCCTTGGCAGACTTGGCATTTTCAATAGCCACCGCGAGCTCGGACACTCGCGTCTTTGAGTCAAGCTCCAAACTCTCATGTTTTTCCATAAGAGCCAGGAGCTCTTGCCGCACCTTGCCAACCTCGCCCTCATACTTCTCCCGCTCGGTGTGCTCTGAGGCCGCCCTCTTCTCGGCCTCGACCAGCGCTTTCTTAAGGGTCGCCACTTCAGACGTGGCCCCTACAATAGCCACGTTAATCCTGTCATTTTTTGCAATTGCACCTTTTTCATATATATTCAAACAAGGTATTTCTTACCTTCCTTCTCCTTGAGCTACTTCTTGGCACGATCGAGCTCTTGCTCGGACTTCTCGAGGCTCTGCTTCAGCGTGTTCACTTCCGCAGTCAGTGCGGCGGATGCCAGCAGAGAAGCCTGCATACGCATATTGACTCTTTTGTTAAACTCCTGCGAATTCTTTGATCCTCTATTCGGCTTTTCTTCCCGAATGCCCAACAGAGCATCAGGGGCTACTGTCTATGCGGTAATATTATTTACACATTATTTATTTACCTCAAAGCCTGTCAAAAGGCTAGTACAAGCTTCAGTCAGTCCGCTCTTGGCGGACTGAACCTTCTGGACCACCGCACTCATAATAGTGCGGTGCCCCTCGTCGATGGAGGCGCCTTCGAGCACCTCCAACAGATTGTCCAGCACCCCCGGTTGGACGAGGGTCACCGGCACGGTAGGCTTGCTCCTCTTGGAAGGAGGTCGCCCGCCGGACTCTGGAACCTTTGAAGGTTCCGGAGTGGTGTCCGGCCTTGAGCCGGACTTGGAGCCTTGGGGGGTTTCATCCCCTTTACTCCTGGAGTCCGGGAGGTCGCCTTGCGGCGCCTCCAGGACCACCTCCTCCCTGCTTGGAACCTGTTGGGACAACACCTCGGTGTCGCCCGTAGGGCGGGGGGAGGAAGCCGTCGGAAGCGAGTTCACATCAGATGAGTCTAGTGAGCCGCTCGACGACGCGTCGAGCCGGTCTTGGGGTGGGCTGCATAAACATATTCGACGTAAGGGAAAGCTGCGCAAAAAACGAATACTATGAATTACTCTGGTATCCAGATACTTGCGATTTTGCCAGGGGCTTGGCCCTGGGCTGCCACCCCTCTCCACCATTGTCGGCGTCGGTGGAGTAGTCCGAAGGAAGGGTTTTCCCCTTCTTGGACCCTCCGGCCTCCCCAGAGAGGGCGGCCTTTCTTTTCTTCTCTCCTCCCGCTGGAGGGGGAGAGTTTTCTTCTTCTTCCTCCTCGTCTTCGCGAGAGGAATGCGCCTCGGAACCGTCGGATGATGGATCCGACACCTCCTGGCGCCGGACACTCTTTCGAGTCCCCGTGGCCTTTTTTGCGGCCTTCTTCTCTGGCACCACATAGGGTGCCGGAACCAGCAGCTTCGCCAAGCGAGTGTCCGCTGGGCCTTCGGGCAAAGGAGCCGGACAGTTGATCTGTCCGGACGTCACCTGCCAATCCTGTCAAAGGTAAGGGAGCTTAGATCCCACATGGAGTCAAACTATGAAAAACTGATACCCTGTAAAAGGAAAAAACAGCTTACCGCGAGAGCGTGACGCTGCGCACTAAATCCGTGATCCTCGGTAGCGGATGCGAGAGCCTCGGCACCCTTGAAAAGCACCCTCCAGGCATCTTCGTACGTCGTGTCGAAGAGCCTGTTCAGAGTTCGGTGCTGTGCCGGGTCGAACTCCCATAGGTTGAAAGCCCGTTGTTGACACGGGAGGGTCAGGCGGATGAGCATAACCTGGACTACGTTGACAAGTTTGAGCTTCTTGTCCACCAGGGTTTGGATGCATGTTTGGAGTCCGGTCAGCTCTCCCTTTTTACCCCACGACAGGCCCGTCTCCTTCCAGGAGGTGAGCCGCGTATGGGGTCCGGATCGAAACTCGGGGGCTGCGACCCATGCGGGGTCGCATGGCTTGGAGATATAAAACCACCACGATTGCCACCCCTTCAGGGTCTCCACAAAGGAGCCCTCGAGCGATAGGACGTTGGCCATCTTACCCACCATGGCGCCTCCGCACTCCGCCTGGTTGCCGCGCACCACCTTCGGCTTGATGTTGAAAGTCCTGAGCCATAGGCCGAAATGGGGGCGGATGCGGAGGAAAGCCTCGCACACGATGATAAACGCCGAGATGTTGAGGATGAAGTTCGGGGCCAGATCGTGGAAATCCAGGCCATAGTAGAACATGAGCCCCCGGACAAATGGGTGCAGAGGAAAGGCCAGTCTGCGGAGGAAATGGGGGAGGAATACCACCCTCTCATGGGGCCTAGGGGTGGGGATGAGCTGCCCCTTTTCGGGAAGCCGGTACGCGATGTCGTTAGAGAGGTATCCGGCCTTCCTCATCTTTTTGATATGTCCCTCCGTGACAGAGGAGACCATCCACTTGCCTCCCGCTTCGGACATGGCTGGAGAAGGTTGAGGTGGGGAGTGCGGACTTGGGCGCTGGAGCTCGAGTGCGCAAGAATGAATAGGCGAAGGATGAAGAAGGCGTAGGTGAAAAGGTGGATCCTTATCCCCTTATATGGGTGGACGCAACTACATGTCCCCACCAGCCTGGTAAAACTCGCTTATCTCCAAGCGCCGTAATCAAAGGCACGGTTGGGTTACCCATGCCCGTATTGATGAGAATCCCGGAATAAGGGGACACGATCTCTACTTTGACAAGCGGTGGCAAGGAAACCGCCTCACATAACGCACTGAGGTGGGATAATGAAACGACTCGGATAAAGGCTTGGCCGTGGTGTGTCACGCTACTAAATACGTCAGCAGATTAGATTTGTGTAAATATTATTCTCTCTATGGCAATATGTGGAAACTTATTTTCCAGAGCCGGACACTATCTTTGTGTTCAAAATTTTCTATGAAGTACTTGGAGGAGGAACCCGCCTTGCAATGCCGAAGACAATTTGCGCACCGGACTCGTCGTCATTGAAGCCTGGTGCAGGGGCTACTGAGGGAGTCCTAGATTAGGGGGTGTCCGGATGGCCGGACTATACCTTCAGCCGGACTCCTGGACTATGAAGATACAAGATTGAAGACTTCGTCCCGTGTTCGAGAGGGACTTTCCTTGGCGTGGAAGGCAAGCTTGGCGATACGGATATTCAGATCTCCTACCATTGTAACCGACTCTATGTAACCCTAACCCTATCTGTTGTCTATATAAACCGGAGGGTTTTAGTCCGTAGGACAACATACACATCAACAATCATACCATGGGCTAGCTTCTAGGGTTTAGCCTCTCTAATCTCGTGGTAGATCTACTCTTGTACTACCCATATCATCAATATTAATCAAGCAGGACGTAGGGTTTTACCTCCATCGAGAGGGCCCGAACCTGGGTAAAACTTCGGGTCCCTTGCCTCCTGTTACCATCCGGCCTAGACGCACAGTTCGGGACCCCCTACCCGAGATCTGCCGGTTTTGACACCGACAATAATCCTCATAAGGAGGTAGGGTCATGCACAATGCAAGTATCAACGAGGAAGTAATAGAGGCAACCCATCAAAGTGATTACCATCTCATCATGATTCCGATGCAACACTAATAAAGTGCTATATGACATGCATAAAAAGGGTTTCATAGACATGGTCAAAGGGCTTCTTGCCTTGGTCTTCAAAGTCTTCAAGTCGTTCTCCTTCTTCTTATCCAACTACTTTGTCAAATACGGGATCTATTCGCCGCAAGAAAATAACGAGAAAATAAGGCAATAGTAAAATAGAAAAACCAAAGTGCTCAGAAAAATGTCAACTCATTTTTGTTAAATACTAAGGTGAAAACTAAGAAGGGGAAAATTCCTAGTTTTGGATTTGGAGTAGCAGAATAGGAGAAATGGATTTACAAAGGTATATTTAAATGCTTAAAATCACATTTAAATATTTACAGTGAAGAAAACGTTGTTGGATTTGAATGAAAGTTGCACCATTAAATAGGCTGCAATACTTTAGGAATTTAGGAGTTGGAATTAATTTATTTGGACATATAATTTATCCTGTGGAATTTTTGGAAAAGTGACAGAAAAAGAAAAAGGGGAAGGGGCACTGTGCCTGCTGGGCCAGAACTGCCACAGGACAGCGGCCCAGCCGAGCCGACGCGCGCGCGCGCGCCAGGTTTGAACCTGACGGGCGGGGCCCAACTGCCAGTGGGATAGAGAGGGGCGAGAGAGAGATGAAGATGACAGGCAGGGCCCTCCTGTCATCTCTGACCTCGCGACCAGAGGGTCGGCGTGCTCACCGGCGACGTTTCCGGGCACTGCGGGGTGAGCTGATGGCACCGTTGGACTCCTTGTCGTGTCGCCGTTCGGGTGGTGCCGGAGTTGGTCGCCGGGATGGCCTGGTTCGCTGGCGACAAGGAGGCACGGCGGAGGAGCTTCGGGAGGTGGACAGACTGCTCTGTTCGGCCTGCAACCGATGCGGAAGAGGGAGGGGAAATGATCAGTGGGCTCCCGCGGCTCCAGATCGAGCGAGAGTGGGGGCGGAGAGGGCCCGTACCTCTGGATCGACGGCGACCCGAGGCGGCGGAGCTCCGGTCGATCCCGAGCACAGAAGCCCCTTGAGGACATTTGGGTGGTGTGGGCGTGTTCTTGGGGGTGTGAGGAGGAGGCGAATGTCACCGGAGTGGCCCGGGGCGGGCTTGTATAGCCGCGCGATGGTCCACCGTGGACTTGTGCGCCGGCGAGCTCGTTGTCGTCGCCACGGGTCATGGGGGCCTGTTTGAGTGTGTCTGGGATGCTCGTGGGGTTGGTCCAGAGTGAGCGGGTGAAGGAAGAGAGCAGGAGGAGGGCCAGGGGCACCGCGCGTGTGAGGCCGCTCATTGGAGCTCTCGGGCGGCCGGCGCGCGTGTGAGCAAGGGCAGCAGGAGGGAGAAGGAGGAGGGGGACAAAGGCGTGGCATGATGAGGACGTCGAGGCACCTCGACTGGCGCAAGGGCCAGGCCCGAGGTGGCCAGACGCTGCGGATTGGGGATGGCTACAGTGCGGGTGTGCACTGTAGCGTGCTCTGGAGCACGCCAATTGCATGCCAGGGCATGCCTTTGGCTTGTAGGGTGCGGCCACTTGTGTCTAGGTTGTTTAGGGAGGAGTAAACAAAGGGGAGAGGGCCTTGGATGCCCTGGACAGCCAGTAGGAGAAGAGAGAGGTTGAGGGAGAGAGGGAAAGGGGCTGCCCAGAGAGAGAAAGTGGGGTTTTACCCCTCCAATAATTGAGCTATGGATTTGCCATTGCTACTGGAGGTGCAAGGGGACTAGGAGGGGCTGTGGTAAAAAGTTGAGGCCATGGAGAAGAGTGGAAGTGGTCAAAACAGGGGTTTTAATAAAATGGCAGAAGGTGTTTGTTGCTAGTTTGGGCAAGAAGATGAACTCCTATTGTCATGAGGCTTGACAGGGTCAAATAGCATGAGATAATAATATGTTCCACCAAGGTTGAGTCCATTTGGGAAAAGTTGCCAATGCAACTTTTGTAAACCCTAGAAATTAGAAGAAATGAACTTGTGTAGATCTAGTTGAGAAAATCACTTCCCCTTGATGAACCACTTGGTGTAGTGGCCTCATTTGGTCATGTGAACATGCTCATAAATGTTGGGGTCAAGGAGAGAAAGTCGGTAGTACAAAGTTGTTCAAATTTGATTCTGGTCAGAGAGGGTTTTGGGGCACTTTGATCTATATAACATTTTCTCCAACTTGTGCCATTTGGTCTAGATGAATTATTAGACCATTTGAGCATGTTCACAAGGTTTGAGAACATTTGGACATGTTTGGCAATGTAAAGTTGCTCAAACTTCAAAATGGACAGAAATGGTTTTGAGGGGATTTCATGGGGTTATGCTATTCTCCATCACATGATACTTGCCAAGATCATCAAACATGTCCTATGTGACATGCTAGAATATTCTTGGAATTTTTGGAGAATATTTCCTTTGTAAATATTTCAAAAGCTTGAAATATCCAGAAAGGGTTTTTGAGGGATTTGACCAATATTTTGAACATGACCATGTGTTGAAACTCTTATATATGGGACATATATGCCCACTGAGTTTCCCTGATTTTTGTAAAATATTTTTAAAACAATAGAATAATTTTTCCCTATTAAAGACCATTTCTGGCCTTAAGAAAAAGATTTGAAATAAAATAGGAAAATAACTTTTAAAATTATATTTTTGTGGTTTATGGAATTCCTATACCTAATAGGTTTCAAATATACTCTTTGAAATATTTTTCATACCCCAAATCAAGTACTTGCAGTGCAAACCTCAACTCAGGGGTTTTTGGAAAACTAATTTTTGAAAATACTTTTTGGCCAAATTATTTTTGTAAGAAAATACTATATTGCACTATACACATGGCATGATCATTGGGCAGAAGTTTGGGTCAAGGAGATGAAGTACAGAAGGTGGAGTTGTGTTGACTTTAAAGAGCACTTGAAAACACAGAGAGAAAACCAACTCATATAAAAAGTCAAATAATGCAAAAGTTATTTTTTCAAACCACATTTTATCATGATTTATCATCTTAAGTGTTGTGCCATGAGAATCAGGGTGTGACAAATCATTTCTCTTGAGAGCTCATGATTGGGGCATGAATATAACATTGATTTAAGCCTCCCCCAAGCTTGAGCGATGCTTTCTCCTTCGCGAGGCCAAAAATTATATATATAATTGCAATCACGATGAACAAGATGCATAGGATAAAACTTCTGATGAAATTCCAATTTCAATCATTTGTAATTCTAAGACCCCATATCATCACATAGCCTATACCATGTCGATGCATCTCCCTTCAAAGATAAAGGGAAGACCTTCTTCTTAACAACATCTCCAGGTACACATATATTAGATGCTCATCAGGATGCTTTGTTCCATCACCTAAAAAAGGTCATACCCGAAGGAATTTCAAAGCAGACATTTTCATTTTCAGTAGGTTCAGTAGGTTGAGGAGAGCTCTTTGCTCTACTGGTCGGGGTGAAGATACCCCGAACAAGCCCCTTAGAGGATTACTTTCCATGGTAACAAGTGATAGTAAATTTCAACACACTATATAGATTTTTCCTTACCAAATTCCATCTACCAAAGGCGCTTCACTCCCCGGCAACAGTGCCAGAAAAGAGTCTTGATGACCCACAAGTATAGGGGATCTATCGTAGTCCTTTCGATAAGTAAGAGTGTCGAACCCAATGAGGAGCAGAAGGAAATGATAAGTGGTTTCCAGCATGGTATTCTCTGCAAGTACTGAAATAAGTGTAATAGATAGTTTTGTGATAGGATAATTTGTAACGAGCAACAAGTAACAAAAGTAAATAAAGTGCAGCAAGGTGGCACAATCCTTTTTGTAGCAAAGGACAAGCCTGGACAAACTCTTATATAGAGAAAAGCGCTCCCGAGGACACATGGGAATATCGTCAAGCTAGTTTTCATCACGCTCATTTGATTCGTGTTCGGTACTTTGATAATTTACTATGTGGGTGGACCGGTGCTTGGGTGCTGTCCTTACTTGGACAAGCATCCCACTTATGATTAACCTCTATTGCAAGCATCCGCAACTACAACAAAAGTATTAAGGTAAACCTAACCATAGCATGAAACATATGGATCCAAATCAGCCCCTTACGAAGCAACGCATAAACTAGGGTTTAAGCTTCTATCACTCTAGCAACCCATCATCTACTTATTACTTCCCAATGCCTTCCTCTAGGCCCAAATAATGGTGAAGTGTCATGTAGTCGACGTTCACATAACACCACTAGAGGAGAGACAACATACATCTCATCAAAATATCGAATGAATACCATATTCACATGACTACTAATAGCAAGACTTCTCCCATGTCCTCAGGAACAAACATAACTACTCACAAAGCATAAACATGTTCATAATCAGAGGGGTATTAATATGCATATAGGATCTGAACATATGATCTTCCACCAATTAAACAAACTAGCATCAACTACAAGGAGTAATTAACACTACTAGCAACCTACTAGTACCAATCCCGGACATGGAGACAAGAATTGGATACAAGAGATGAACTAGGGTTTTGAGAGGAGATGGTGTTGATGAAGATGTTGATGGAGATTGCCCTCTCCCGATGAGAGGAGCGTTGGTGATGACGATGGCAATGATTTCCCCCTCCGGGAGGAATGTTTCCCCGGCAGAATAGCTCCGCCAGAGCCCTAGATTGGTTCCGCCATGGTTCCGCCTCGTGGCGGCAGAGTTTCATCCAAGAAGATGGCTTCTTATTTTTTTCCATCGAAATACTTCATATAGCAGAAGATGGCCACCGGAGGGCCACCAGGGGGCCCACGAGGTAGGGCGGCGCGCCCAGGGGGGTAGGGCGCGCCCCCACCCTCATGGGCAGGGTGTGGCCCCCTTGGTGAACTTCTTCCGCTGAGTATTTTTTATATATTCTGAAAACGTCTTCCATGAAGTTTCAGGACTTTTGGAACTGTGTAGAATAGGTCTCTAATATTTGCTCCTTTTCTAGCCCAGAATCCCAGCTGCCGGCATTCTCCCTCTTTATGCAAACCTTGTAGAATAAGACAGAATATGCATAAGTATTGTGACATAATGTGTAATAAAAACCCATAATGCAATAAATATCGATATAAAAGCATGATGCAAAATGGACGTATCACTTGGGTGGTCGGAATCAGCAATGGCGGCGGCCGGAGCTCGGGTGGGCGCGGGGTTAGCTCTGCGGCTTGCAAACGAGCTGGTTGTCGCGCTAGCGTTGCTCCACGGGACGTTGCGAGTGTAACGGACGCACGCGCGGGGCCATTTGGTCACCGGGGCTTCACCGTCGACGAGCCCGTGCAGCAACGACTACGGCAAGCAACGGGGCGACGGCTATGGCGACAAAACGGGGGTGTGGTTAGGAGGGAAATGACTGGGGGCTCACCGCGGTCACGAAGAGCTTCTCGGCGAGCTCGGGGAGGCACGGATGGTGAGGGATTTGACAGCGGCGATCCGCGGCCGTGCGCGGAGACGACGGGTCGATGGCGAGGCGACAGGGCGTCCGGCGATGCTCGCATTGAGGGGGAGCTTCAAGGCGTCGAGGTGGACATAGGGGACCGCACGGGGAGGCGATGGGATGGTTGTGGCTGCGCGTACGACGGTCGGCATTGACGACCGTGCACGGTGGACGCGCGTGACAGAGACATGGGAGGGGAGAGAGGGCGAGGAGTGCTCGAGGGGATTCTGCGGGGATGGCGTGGCGTCTCCGGGCGCATCAGGGCAGCAGTGGGAAGCAGGAGGTGGCGCAGCGCGTGTGCGTGCATGGCGGCCACACGCCCTCGTCCTTCTTGCGCAAGAAGGAGGACGATTGGCATGGCCAGATGGGCCGGCTGGGATGCACAGGTAAGTGGGCTGCCAGGTTAGCTTTTTACCCTTTTCCTTTTTCTGTTTGGTTTTCTTTTTATTTATTTCTCTGCCACTGTTTTGAAATCAAAACTAATTCCAAACTAGTGTTGAACTCCTCTGGAATATTTAAGTTGCCATAATGGGCCTAGCCAAATGCACACAATTAAGTCCAGTGGGTTTTGAATTATATTCTATTTAATATGGATATAAACCCAAATTCAAATAACATATTGATTTAAATTCAGTGCCCAAAATAATTCTTAAAAATGTTCTTAAATTTTGGTCTGATATATAGCTCTTGCCAAAATTGTCAGAACTATTTTTAAGGTACTTTGGATTCAATGATGCCATTTAAAGGGTTCTTGCCCTTCTTTTAAAATTATTTCCGAGGCTTTGAAAATTCCTCAATTTAATTTCCTGAATTTAAACATGATGACCAAGCAAAGTCAAACAAGGGCTGATCTAGGGTTGTGATAAACCTTTTCACGAATGGAGTTGAAGCATCCCTTGATGTTTTTGTTCTCTTGTGAAACCTGGATTCCTTCTCTAAGGCAATTGCTCCAATGTTGTCAGGAAAGATTTTCATTGGACCCGGTGCACTGGGTATTACACCCAGATCGGATATGAACTCCTTCATCTAGACTCCTACATGCGTTGCTTCCGAAGCAGCTATTTACTTCACTTCACATGTAGATCCCGCCACAATGCTCTGCTTGGAACTGCACCAACTGACAGCTCCACCATTCAATATAAACACCTATCCGGTTTGCGACTTAGATTCATCCAGATCAGTGTAGAAGCTAGCATCGACGTAACCATTTATGATGAGCTCTTCGTCACCTCCATAAACAAGAAACATATCCTTGGTCCTTTTCAGGTACTCTAGGATGTTCTTGACCGCTGTCCAGTGATCCACTCCTGGATTACTTTGGTACCTCCCTGCCAAACTTATGGCAAGGCACACATCAGGTCTGGTACACAACATAGCATTCATGATAGAACCTATGGCTGAGGCATAGGGAATGACTTTCATTTCTCTCTATCTTCTGCAGTGGTCAGGCTTTGAGTCTGACTCAATGTCACACCTTCTATCATAGGCAAGAACCCTTTCTTTGACTGATCCATTTTGAACTTCTTCAAAACTTTGTCAAGGTATGTACTTTGTGAAAGTCCTATTAAGCGTCTCGATCTATCCCTATAGATCTTGATGCCCAATATATAAGCAGCTTTACCGAGGTCTTTCATTAAAAAATTATTATTCAAGTATCATTTTATGTTATCCAGAAATTCTATATCATTTCCAATCAACAATATGTCATCCACATATAATATCAGAAATGCTACAGAGCTCCCACTCACTTTCTCGACCGAAAGTATGTATAAAACCATATGCTTTGATCACTTCATCAAAGCGTATATTCCAACTCTGAGATGCTTGCGCCAGTCCATAGATGGATCGCTGCAGCTTGCACACTTTGTCAGAACCTTTAGGATCGACAAAACCTTCTGATTGCATCATATACAACTCTTCTTTAAGAAATCCATTTAAGGAATGTAGTTTTGACGTACATTTGATAGATTTCATAATCATAAAATGCGGCAATTGCTAACATGATTCAGACAGACTTAAGCATTGCTACGGGTGAGAAAGTCTCATTGTAGTCAACCCCTTGAACTTGTCAAAAACCTTTTGCGACAAGTCGAGCTTTGTAGACAGTAACATTACCATCAGCGGCAGTCTTCTTCTTGAAGATCCATTTATTCTCTATGGCTTGCCAATCATCGGGCAGGTCCACCAATGTCCACACTTTGTTCTCATACATGAATCTTATCTCAGATTTCATGGCCTCAAGCCATCTGTCAGAATCTGGGCTCATCATAGCTTCTTCATAGGTCGTATATTCGCCTTGGTCTAATAACATGACTTCCAAGACAGGATTACCATACCACTCTAGTGTCGAACATGCTCTGGTCGACCTATGAAGTTCAGTAGTACCTTGATTTGAAGGTTCATGATCATTATCATTTGCTTCCTCTCTATTTGGTGTAGGCATCACGAGAACGGTTTTCTGTAATGTGTTACTTTCCAATTCGAGAGAAGGTACAATTACCTAATCAAGTTCTACTTTCCTCCCACTCACTTCTTTCGAGAGAAACTCCTTTTCTAGAAAGGACCCATTCTTGGCAACAAAGATCTTTCCTTTGGATCTATGGTAGCACTACAAAAAAAGACACATCCGTGACATTTTGGGCTGAACAAAAAAAAATTATGTCATACTTATGACACTTCTATGATGATAATTGTGACAATACCCGGTATCATCATAGATGTGGTGGGGTCCTACTTCTATGACAAAAAATCATGACAGAAAACGGGCTTTTTGTCCTGGGCGGGCCGGAGACGCAGCTGCCTGACATTCTTTGGGCCGTCCATGACGGAAAAAACCATTGTAGAAGCGAGGGCGAGGAAAATATTGGGAGTTCCCGGTTACGGTGGGTGGTCGGGGCCGAGCGATGCGCGTTTCTCTCATACGTACACGCGTGTGTGCGAGGCGTTGGGCTCTAACTGAACCTGAGCGAGCCGTTGGGCTCTAACTGAACCCGAGCAATTGCACTGCAGGCTACGTGTTACTGAACTCGAGCGATCGATCGATGGCTGTTAACTGAACCCGATCGAGCGATTCCTTCGCTACTACTGCTAACTGAAGCCGATCGATGCTGCCTTTGGATGAACAGCAAGCGTTATTGGGGGGTTTGGATGAACAGTTCCCGATGGGGGTTGGATGAACAAGAACCCATGGTAGTAGAGGCCATTGCCGCTGGATGAACAGTACCCTGATCGATCGAGCCGGTGGATGAACAGGACCCCGTGGAGGGCTGGACGAATAGGACCCCGTGGAGGTTTGGTTGAACAGTAGCCGGTGGAGGGCTGGTTGAACAGTAGCCGGTGGAGGGCTGGATGAACAGTAGCCCATGGAGGGGTGGTTGAACAGGACCCCGTGGAGAGGGTTGGTTGAACAATAGCCGGTGGAGGCTGGATGAATAGGAGCTCGTGGATGAACAGACGTAGGTGGAGGCTGGAGGAGGTCGACGGTGGATGAGCAGTAGCCCGTGGAGGCTGGAGGAGGTCGATGGTGGAGATGAACAGTGTCCCGTGGAGTCCCATTTTGTGGTACGTGACACCCCTCCCGATGAGCAGGACTCCCGTTTCGACCATAGCGCTCCAACACAAGTCCATTTCCTCCATTTTGTAGTACACCACACCCCTCCCGGTCAATAGGACCCCGTTTTGACCAAGGAGGTCCAACAGAAGTCTGTTTCCTCTGTTTTGCGGTACGCCAGACCCCTCCCGATGAACAGGATCCCGTTTCAACCGTGGCCGGTCGAACACAAGGCCGTTTCCTCCGTTCTGTGGTACGCCAGTCCTCGTTTCCATCGGCTATTCCGTCTAAGCCGGTTGGCTCCCGATGAACTGCACACGTTCCGTCTCCTCCTGATGAACACGACGCATTCCGTTGCCTCCCCATGAACATGACGATGATGTAGTATCTCCATTCTGACCCAGCCATTTACACAAGCCCTGGCCATACGTATGCCCGAGAGTAGGCGTTAGAGACCCCGCCCGTATGTACGTACGTGGCCATATTTTCTTTCTTGCACCCTGGCCGTTGTACGTACGTGTACATGTTACATGTGGGCCTCTACTACAACACGTGCCCTTCCTTGCACGGCCACGGTTCATCGCTGCAGCCTGCAGACAGACCGATCGACCAGTATGTATGTACACGTTCGTGACCAGAATGACAATGCTATGTACGCTTTGACCAGGTGGGTCCTGACTGTCAGGCACTTCATTCCTTGCGTGCGAAGATGTAGCTGGTGGGCCCCAGCAGTCAGGTGGCGAATCATTTTTTCCCGTAATATGGATGCACTTCCTTGCATGCGAAGATGTAGCTTCTGGGTCCTAGCAGTCAGGGGGGAACGTTTTTTCGCGAAATAGGGTGGCCCGTCCAGTGGGTCCCTACTGTCAGGTGGAGCAATCATTATTTTTCGCGTAATAAGGAGGCACTTCCTTGCTGCGCCTGTGGACCCAGCTGCCATCCTCTCCACGTACAGTACTCTTCCGATGGAAGTTGGTCATTGACCACATTGACCACGCCGCACCGAGAGCACCAAGCCGGTGGACGACGGCGAGGCCTAGGAAGGGGACGACGTGGAGCCAGGGAAGATGCGGAAGTGGATGCCCACGCGGAGAGGAGTATGAGAGTCCACTAGTTCGGTTGTAGTGTGAGGCTGCCGTCGCCACATAATAACAAGGGGTGTGGGTGAGTGGAGGGATGGCTTGGCCAGTGGTGGGAGTAGTAGGGGGCGGTGAGGCCTCCGCGGCAGCACAGCCGGCCAAGGGAGTCAGGAGCAGGCGGCATGACCGGCGGTGCTTTGGGCGCCTGGATCAAGAAGACCAGAGGTTGAAGAAGCACGATGGCCGTTGGATGGACATCGTATGGTAACTACAGCTAGAATCGTTTATATTGACTAAGTTGACAAAGCCCTTGGTACGCGTCGACTTAGTAGACCCACAGGGTCAGCTTCCGAAACGGTGTGCCCCAGATGTCAGGGGGAGGAATCATTTTTTGGGCGGGTGAAGCTAGAATATCCGAGATTGAAGAAGAAGCACGATGTTCGTTGGATGGACATCCAACGGACACTTCTCCTAGAACAGTATGTTGACTATAAGTTGACAAAGCCTTGCATACGCGTCAACTCTTTTTTTGAGGGGACACATCAACTTAGTAGGCCCACAACTGTGTGGCAGAGAACTTATAGCCCATTTGAGATTTGTAAGAATGTAGAGCCCATTTTTGAATTCTAATGGAATTTACTACAACCCATTTACAGTTTGCCAAAAGTACAGCCCGTTTTCTAGCTAGGACAACGATTAATAATTTCAACAAACCGTTCAAAACAGAATTCAATAAAGTTTCCCACATTTTGATGGGATCTGGAATATTTTTATCCTGAAATTTCTAGTCAGATTAAATACAATTTCAATATAATTTTGTATTACGTAAAAATCCAAAGGAACATTACGCGCGCAACAATTAATGAAATTAAAAATTTCAAAATCCAGAAATAATATTTTATAAAGTAATTACATGTTTGGTGCATTTTTTATAGTTACTACCCAGTTTTTGTAATTACATCCCATTTATTATTTCTTAAAGCCCCTTTTTTGTTAAGCCTAATGCATCCCTCCTAGGAAATATTTGCAGCCCAGCGGGGCAAAGAATAACAAGTTGACCTTGCCTGGGTATTCCTGAAAAAAAATATAGCTGGGCTAGCCATTATTAGCTTGAAAAAAATTAATATCTGGGCTGGATATCTGGCCTGGGCTAGACGGGCCACAGCCCGCCCAGTTAATACCCTGCTCTCCTCTAAACTACAACAAAAACATCGCTCAAGAAAAACTCTGTAGTGCTCACACCTCAAAAAGACAAATACTGCTCGAGTTGCTTGGTCCCAGCTGTCGGCCGCTCCTTGTGCAATTCTCTCGTTTATTGACTACATAGGTTGACAATGGTGTGGGACCGTGATGTTAAGAAACCAGGAGGAAACAAAACATATTACAGTTGTATATAATAATGAGGCACTTGCGTACGTGCGGCTACGGCCCTGGTGGGTCCCCACTGTCATCCTCTCCAAGTAAAGTCATCTCCTCATTCCTCATGCCGTTGACCATGTTGACAACGCGAGACGACAACGCCATGGCGAGTGCAACAACTCGAAGGACGATGGAGAGGGCCTCGCGGGCCCTATGGATGGTCTGATACAGCGCCCGCTGCTCATTCAGGAAGCCACAATCATAGGTCCACATGTTTGCATGGCATTGTCGTTCGCTTGTTCACCGGTGCTCGTTGAGGAGACGGAGGTTGCAGCACAGGTCCTCCTGCGCTGGTAGCTCTTCCGCCATTAGGGCGTCGAAGTGGGTCGCACCTGCTCTATGGTGAACATGGCATGAACTGCCTTGGACAGTGGCGCCGGCTCCTGGTCGAAACCTACTCCCATCGTCTGATTGCCGTCGCTCAGCTCGGCGAGTTCGCTGGCGAGCCAGCATGTCCGGCAGCTGGACCGACCCGCTGCCAAGCACGAGTCTGACTGCCCTGGCCCACCCAGACCGCCTCCCTTGCCCGCACGTGCTTTCCACCCAAAATGGTCAGCGCCACCCTCCTTGCTTCCCGGTGTAGGCGATTGCTCTGCCTTCAAATGACACAAGTGCCCTCTGTCCATCCATCTGCTTCCCACATTAATGATACATGGTTGCCGAGGCGGCTACTCTTGTGCCACACGTCCGTCCCTCCGCTGCCCACCATTGCTATATAAACTATTGCGCCGGCCATAGCCGCAGTCATCCGCCTATGTTCCCTTTCTCCCGTCCACACCACTACTGCCCACCATGGCTTCCTCGCGCTCCAACGCTCTTCGGGACGGGCGGACGACGGACCACAAGGAGATGGCAACCATTGCTGCCGACTGCCTGGCCGGCAGGCAGGCGGAAGACGGCGACGTCCCAATGGAGAACATGGTAGTCAACGATCCGGCCCCAACCCCCTCCTCCGCGCCATCCTCGCCGTTGCATTGCATCATGACCATCAGCGAGGCCCGTGCCCAATACATGGACACAGTGAGTGATACGTCTCCATCATATCTATATTTTTTGATTGTTCCATGCCAATATTATACAACTTTCATATACTTTTGGTGACTTTTTGTACTATTTTTGGAACTAACATATTGATCCAGTGCCCAGTGTCTGTACCTGTTTATTGCATTTTTTTGTTTCACAGAAAATCCATATCAAACAGATTCCAAACGGGATAAAAACTGACAGAGATTTTTTTTGGAATATATGTGATTTTTGGGAAGAAGAATCAACGCGAGAGGATGCCCGAGGGGGCCACGAGGCAGGGGAGCGCGCCCTGGGCCCTCGTGGCCACCCCGTAAGGCGGTTTGTGCCCTTCTTTCTCCGCAAGAAAGATAATATCCGGATAAAGATCGTATCCAAAATACAGTCCATTCAGAGTTACGGATCTCCGGGAATTTAAAAAACGGTGAAAGGGAAGAATCAAAAGCGCAGAAACAGAGAGACATATCCAATCTCGGAGGGGCTATCACCCCTCCCATTCCATGCAGAACAAGGACCAGAGAGGAAACCCTTCTCCCATCTAGGAAGAATGTCAAGGAAGAGGAAGAAGAAGGGGGCTCTCTCCCCCTCTCTTCCGGTGGCGCCGGAACGCCGCCGGGGCCATCATCATCACTACAATCTACACCAACAACTTCACCGCCATCATCACCAACTCTCCCCCCCGTCTATGCAGCTGTGTAACCCCTCTTTTACCCACTGTAATCTCTACTTAAACATGGTGCTCAATGCTATATATTATTTCCCAATGATGTATGGCTATCCTATGATGTTTGAGTAGATATGTTTTATCCTATGGGTTAATTGATGATCGTGATTGGTTTGAGTTGCATGTTTTATTATTGGTGCTGTCCTATGGTGCTCTTCGTGTCGCGCAAGCGTGAGGGATCCCCGCTGTAGGGTTTGCAATATGTTCATGATTTTCTTATGGTGGGTGGCGTGAGTGATAGAAACATAGACCCAAGTAAGTAGGTTGCTTGCGTATGGGAATAAAGAGGACTTGATGCCTTATAATGCTATGGTTGGGTTTTACCTTAATGATCTTTAGTAGTTGCGGATGCTTGATAGAGTTCCAATCATAAGTGCATATGATCCAAGAACAGAAAGTATGTTAGCTTATGCCTCTCCCTCAAATAAAATTGCAATAATGATTACCGGTCTAGTTATCGATTGCCTAGGGACAAATAACTTTCTCGTGACAAAAAGTTCTCTACTAAAACTAACTTAGTTGTGTATTTATCTAAACAGCCCCTAGCTTTTATTTACATGCTCTTTATTATCTTGCAAACCTAGCCCACAACACCTACAAAGTACTTCTAGTTTCATACTTGTTCTAGGTAAGGCGAACGTTAAGCATGCGTAGAGTTGTAACGGTGGTCGATAGAACTTGAGGAAATATTTGTTCTACCTTTAGCTCCTCATTGGGTTCAACACTCTTACTTATCGAAAGAGGCTACGATGGATCCGCTATACTTGTGGGTTATTAGTGAGGCAAAAGCGTGAGGAGCAGTTCCGGGATGCGCAGGGAGACAACCCGGAAGTTTTAGAGAGTCATTTACTTCTGTTGAGTGCTTTTATATAGTTTTAAAACAAAAAAATAAAAAGGGGAACCCCAAACTTTTCAAAAAGGAAAGTGAAAGTGAGAGAGACAATCATTGTTGAAGTGGGGGAGCTCCTTGAACTTTGTTCATGCTCACGGAAACTTTGTGAATCTTGATTACAGAAACTTTTCAACAAAAATAATTATCCCCTTGTACAATTCCATTGTATTATAAAAATAATGTGCCAAGGTTTGCGTTTAGGATGTTTACATTGCATGTTGGTTTGTGCGGTGTAGAACAGAAACTTTGGCTGTAGTGCGTGATTTTACATTTTTTGCTGGAACGTCAAACGGTTCTGAAACTTTTTGCACTGTCTTTATATGAAAATTTTTTATTATTCCTAATTTTGGCACAATTTTTGGAGTACCAGAGATATGGTGAATGTTCAGATTACTACAGACTGTCCTGTTTAAGACAGATTCTGTTTTTGATGCATAGTTTGCTTGTTTTGATGAAAATGTCAATTTGTATCAGTGGATTAAGCCATGAAAAAGTTATATTACAGTAGATACAATGAAAAAACAAAATATGAATTGGTTTGCAATAGTACTTAGAGTAATGTTTGCTTTATTATACTAACGGATCTTACCGAGCTTTCTGTTGAGTTTTGTGTGATTGAAGTTTTCAAGTTTTGGGAGAGATCATGATGGATGAAGAAATAAGGAGTGGCAAGAGCCTAAGCTTGGGGATGGCCGAGGCACCCCAAGGAAATATTCAAGGACTCCCGAGCAACCAAGCTTGGGGATGCCCCGAAAGGCATCCCTTTTTCTTCTAAAAATCATCGGTAATTTTACTTGGAGCTATATTTTTATTCGTCACATGATATGCGTAAATCTTGGAGCGTCTTTTGCATTTATTTTTCACTTTTATTTTATGCACCATGCTGGTATGAGATAGTCCTTCGTTGATTTATAGAATTCTCATTGCACTTCACTTATATCTTTTGAGTATGGCTTTATAGAATGCTTCATGTGCTTTACTTTTATCTATTGAAGTTTAGATTGCCTGTTTCTCTTCACATAGAAAACGTCCATTTGTAGAATGCTCTTTTGCTTCACTTATATTTGTTAGAGTGTGGGCATATCTTTTGTAGAAAGGATTAAACTCTCTTGCTTCACTTATATCTATTTAGAGAGATGACAGGAATTGGTCATTCACATGGTTAGTCATAAAATCCTACATAAAACTTGTAGATCACTAAATATGATATGTTTGATTCCCTGCAATAGTTTTGCGATATAAGATGGTGATATTAGAGTCATGCTAGTGGGTAGTTGTGGATTGTAGAAATACTTGTGTTGAAGTTTATGATTCCAGTAGCATGCACGTATGGTGAACCGTTATGTGATGAAGTCAGAGCATGAGTTATTTATTGATTGTCTTCCTTATGAGTGGCGGTCAGGGACGAGTGATGGTCTTTTCCTACCAATCTATCTCCCTAGGAGCATGCGCGTAGTACTTTGTTTCGATGACTAATAGATTTTTGCAATAAGTATGTGAGTTCTTTATGACTAATGTTGAGTCCATGGATTATACACACTCTCACCCTTCCATCATTGCTAGCCTCTTCGGTACCGTGCATTGCCCTTTCTCACCTAGAGAGTTGATGCAAACTTCGCCGGTGCATCCAGACCTCGTGATACGATACGCTCTATCACACATAAGCCTCCTTATGTCTTCCTCAAAACAGCCACCATACCTACCTATTATGGCATTTCCATAGCCATTCCAAGATATATTGCCAGGCAACTTCCATCATCATCATATACATGAATTGAGTAACCATTGTCATATTGCTTTGCATGATCGTAAGATAGTGTAACACCCCGGATGTAACTTTCCCAATTTGTACTCCAACTCTTGCCGTTTCCGGCGTTAAGCTAATTTATATTCTCGGGTTCGGGTCTTTGTCTCCGTGTGTTGTTGTCTTTGTCATGCATCTCATATCATGTCATCATGTGCATTGCATTTGCATACGTGTTCGTCTCATGCATTCGAGCATTTTCCCCGTTGTCCGTTTTGCATTCCGGCGCTTCGTTCTCCTCCGGTGGTCATTTCTAGCTTTCTTTTGTGTGTGGGGATTAAACATTTCCGGATTGGACCGAGACTTGCCAAGCGGCCTTGGTTTACTACCGTAGACTGCCTGTCAAGTTTCGTATCATTTGGACTTCGTTTGCTACTCCAACGGTTAACCGAGGGACCGAAAAGGCCTCGTGTGTGTTGCAGCCCAACACCCCTCCAATTTGGCCCAAAACCCACCTAACTCTACTCCATCATCTAGAGCGTTCGATCACAATCGCGTGGCCGAAAACCGCACCTCATTTGGACTCTCCTAGCTCCCTCTATGCCTATTTAAACACCCCCCGATTTTCGGATCTCCTCCTACCTCCGAAACCCTAAAAATCATCTCCGCGCGGCCGGACGTGTCCGCCCACCGCCGGACGAAAAATCCCGCCGCCACCGCCGCCACGTGGAAGCCTCCAATTCGCCCGCGCGCTGCGCCCACTTCCCCGCGCCGCCACCCGCGTCCCCGGCCCGCAAGGCCCAGGCGGGGCCCTCCCCGGCCCGCGGCCGCCCGCCTCCGGCCGCATCACCCGCGCCGCCGCCTCTCCTCCTCCGGCGACCGCCTGCTCCGCCCCGCCGCTTCGACGCTGGCGTGCCGCCATCCCGCCATCGCCACCGCCCGGCCCCGTGCTCCGTGCCTCGCCTCCACCGCCCGCCGCCCGCCGCATCCTAGGTCGCCGGCGCCCCACGCCGTGGGAGCCTCGCCGCCGTCTTCGTCTTCCTCGCCGGAGCAACCGCCGCCCTCGCCGGAGTTTCAGTTCTCGCCGGTGAACAGTGCAGATCCGACCGCGCCTCGGTTTCCGTGCAACCCTAGATCTAGAGGTTGATTTTTCCCTCTAAGTCCCAGAAATTTCAGTCCGTGTGCACATGTTCGTAGCTCCGATTCATGCATATAGCATATCAAAATGTTCATCTCAGAGAGTACATCATTTTATTCCATTGCATCATTTTCATTTGAGTTCATCTTGATGCCCGAAATGCTGTTAGAAGAGGGCTACTTGAGTTAATTGTCAGATCTGTTACTCCGTTTAGCACTTTTGTCATTTTTGCCATGATTATTGTGTGCATGATATGCCCGTGAGTTCTACATATGTTTTGTTAAGGGTTTTGTAATCTTTCCATAGGTGCAACCCATGTATTTTTGTGATGTGTGTGGTGACTTGTGCAAGCTTGCAAAGTGGTGCGCTTGCTAAGTCTGTTTTCAGGGACTTAGTAATTTCACTAAGTCCTTGATCTGTTTATCTCATGTTGCCATATGTTCATGTTGTTTCCTAGTGATCCGTGCCTCTTTTGAGGATGATCAGTAAGGGTGTTTTGTTAATATTGTAGTGCTCTATCCATCCATTTCCTTGTTTGCAATTATGGGGCACCCTAGCTTGAGTCAATCGAGCTCCACTTTTGCTACTTTGTGAATCTGGACAGATTGTCAACTTGTTTGCAATTTTGCCGGTGATGTTGTAGTTGATCCGTGCATGCTATGCTATTTTTGTTGCCATGTCTAGCTTGCATTTTGTGCCTTCTTGATGGGTGTATGCTTGTCTTGCCATGACTTGCACCGTAGTGAGTGCATCGAGCTCGTAAACATGCCTACTTGAGTTATATTTCAGCTTGCTCCAGTTTTTCTAGCCTGAAACTGATTATGTTTTTGCTATGTTCACGTGCTTGCAATTGTATTTTCTGATCCCTTTTGGCTCAAGGTCACTAACGGACTTTTGTTAAGCTCTTTGAGTAGCTCCATGCCATGCTTTACTTTGCCATGTTCAGATCCTTTAGCATGTAGTTTTGTTGCTCCGAAGAGGGCTACCTGATCTGAAATTCCAGACAAGTGTTAATTTCACTAAGTCTGAGATATGTTTGCCATATGCATTTTTGCCATGCTTGTTTGAACCTGTTAATAGATGAATTGGCCGTAGCTCAGTGCTAGACTTTTGTTAAGCATCTTGTGTTAATCCCTGCCTTGTATTTTTTTATCATGTTTGGGTGCTGTAGCATGTTCATCTCATTGCATTTAGTTGGCTACATGCTGTAAATCGCAGACCGGTGCCATTTTTGAATCGCTTGCCATTTCCAAACCGTAACTCCGATTCCGGCGTTCTTTATATCGTTTTCAAGAGATTTCATCTCATCTTTCCATTGGCACACTTGGTTTTCCAAGTTGAGGCCAGGTTCATGCATTTCCTGTCATATCTTGCATTTTGCATCCCGCATCGCATCCCGCATAGCATATCATCTTTGCATTGTGTTGTTTGAGTTTGCACGTGGTTGATTGTGTACTTGTTGCTTGTTTGTCTTGTTTGGGTAGATCCAGGAGACGAGTTCGCTAACGAGGAGCCCATTGAGTTTGTTTTTGAGGATCCAGTCAATTCTGACAACTGTGCAGGCAAGATGATCATACCCTCGAAATCACTACTATCTTTGCTATGCTAGTTTGCTCGCTCTTTTGCTATGCCAATGCTACGATGCCTACGATTTGCTTGCAAGCCTCCCAAATTTCCATATCAAACCTCTAACCCACCATTGTCCTAGCAAACCGTTGTTTGGCTATGTTACCGCTTTGCTCAGCCCCTCTTATAGCGTTGCTAGTTGCAGGTGAAGATTGAAGGCCGTTCCTTGTTGGAACATTTATTTACTTGTTGGGATATCATTATATTATCTTGTTGTCTTAATGCATCTATATACTTGGTAAAGGGTGGAAGGCTCGGCCTCTCGCCTAGTGTTTTGTTCCACTCTTGCCGCCCTAGTTTCTGTCATATCGGTGTTATGTTCCCGGATTTTGCGTTCCTTACGTGGTTGGGTTATAATGGGAACCCCTTGATAGTTCGCCTTGATTAAAGCTTTTCCAGCAATGCCCAACCTTAGTTTTACCATTCGCCACCTAGCCTCTTTTTCCCTTGGGTTACCGGAGGCCAAGGGTCATCTTATTTTAACCCCCCCGGGCCAGTGCTCCCTCTGAGTGTTGGTCCGAATCGGGCAGCCTGCGGGGCCACCTCGGGGAAACTCGAGGGTTGGTTTTACTCGTAGCTTGACCTATCTGAGTGTGCCCTGAGAATGAGATATGTGCAGCTCCTATCGGGATTTGTCGGCACATTCGAGCGGTGTTGTTGGTCTTGTTTTAACCTGTCGAAGTGTCTTGAATTACCGAGATATCGAGTCTGATCGAAACGTCTTGGGAGGAGGTCTATTCCTTCGTTGACCGTGAGAGCTTGTCATGGGCTAAGTTGGGACTCCCCTGCAGGGATTTGAACTTTCGAAAGCCGTGCCCGCGGTTATGGGCAGATGGGAATTTGTTAATGTCCGATTGTAGATAACTTGATCCTTAATTAATTAAAATGAATCAACTGAGTGTGTTACCGTGATGGCCTCTTCTTGGCGGATTCCAGGAAGCGGACACGGTGTTGGAGTAATGTTTGCGCAGGTTGCTCTCTAGTTTCTCGCTCGCGCTTTGCCTCCTCTTCTCGCTCTCTTTTGCGAATAAGTTAGCTACCATACTTGCTAGTCGCTTGCTGCAGCTCCACTCACATTTTACCTTTCCATACCTATAAGCTTAAATAGTCTTGATCGCGAGGGTGCGAGATTGCTGAGTCCATGTGGCTCACAAATTACTATTACACCAGATGCATGGCCTGATGATTCCGCTCCAGGAGACGCGTATGAGCTCAAGTGGGAGTTCGACGAACACTCTCAATGTTACTATGTTTCCTTTCCCGATGATCAGTAGTGGTGCCCAGTTGGGGGTGAACGGGACCGTGTCGCATGTTGGGTTCTCTTTTATTTTGGCACCGTAGTCGGGCCATGAGTGTTGGTTGATGTAATGTTATTTATGTACTTGATTGACGTGGCGAGTGTAAGCCAACTATGTTATCTCCCCTTTATTATTTATATTACATGGGATGTTGTGAAGATTGCCTAACTTGCGACATATGCCTTCAATCCGATTATGTCTCTAAGTCGTGCCTCGACACGTGGGAGCTATAGTCGCATCGAGGGTGTTACAAGTTGGTAATCAGAGCCTTCCCTGACCTTAGGAGCCCCATTGCTTGATCGTTTTTAGCGGCCGAGTTGTGTCTAGAAAAATGTTTTAAGTCATTTAGGAATTATATATCGGAGAGTTTAGGAATTCTTTTTACTTCCCAGTCTCCTCATCGCTCTGGTAAGGCATCCTGACGTAGAGTTTTGACACTTCTCTTCTCAAATTTCACTAAAAAAAAATTTAGGATCACGAGGGTATCTTGGAATCGTTCCGATGGTGTTATGATGAGAACATTGTCTTGGTGCCTCCTGACAGGGGTTTAGTGGAAGTGTCCCGGGGAGTTGAGCTCTGAGGTGTTGTCATCATAATTTTATCGTTGCAGTTTTGGAATACCTGAGTTTAGTATGCCGACATCGAAAATCTCTTTGATGCAGTTCGTTGGTGAGATAACCTCGACGCCACCCAGTTCGAAGGTTGAGGTAGATGGTTTCCGAAGGTTTCTTGGTTATGTGTTGAAGGATGGATACAGCTGGATGTAGGATTTGCTAGTTTGGGTGAGATATTATGCTTCCCCTGTATCCCCAACACCTGATTGCATAACCGGAAAGATTTGGGAGTTTCATAGGTGGGAATTCTAGTAGCTCTAGTTCTTCTTCCACGTATATTGGTTTGAGATTGGGATTTCTTACCGAATATTCGTTCTTGATCCGTACCTTGTTGATTTATTTCTCTACCTTAATTCTATGTGGCTTCTCAATTTATGGATATGTGACCATTTCAAGAGGAATGCATTCGTTCATTTTGTTCGGATGTGAAGACTATATGTTGCAATTTTCATTCCGTTGGATTCAGCTTCAATATTATCTGTCAATGTGCTAATGGTGGTCAACCTCTTCAGGACGGCTCCTCCAACGCGCACGACTCCGAATCCTGATCCGCCACCACCTCCACCTCCTTTGGAGGCATGGCAAGCTGTGATGGCCGCAACCAATGCAAACACACAGTTGATCATGCAAATTCTTCAAGAGCGCAATCAAGGCAACCAAGGGAATCAAGGCAACAATCAAAGTCACTTTGCTACACTCAACCAATTCCTTGCTAACGGGCCAAAGACTTTCAGCAATTGTGTTGAGGCAACCGATGCTGACGATTGGCTTGTGGATCTGTGTAAGCATTTCGAGTGCAGTAACGTCAAGCCTGAGGACTTTGTCAAGTTCGCTTCCTTCCAACTCAAAGATCAAGCTGCAGAATGGTTCCAGCAGTACAAGGATTCCCGAGGTGGACGTGTTATCACTTGGGATGATTTCCGTCGAGATTTCCGAGCTCATCATATCCTCCAAAGCGTGGTTGAAAGCAAGCGTGAGGAATTCCGCAATCTGAAGCAAGGCTCTTTGTCTGTCTATGACTACAACAAGTTGTTCCAGAAACTCACCCGCTTTGCCAAGCAGGACGTCCCTGATGAGAAGAGCATGATATATCAGTTCAGGGGTGGTCTCAGAGAAGAAATTCAGCTATCTCTTGTTCTCTTCGAGCCCTTGAGATACGATGAGTTTTACAACATGGCATTGAAGCAAGAGGCTGCTCAGTTGAGGTGTGATGCTTCCAAGAAGAGAGTCAGAGATGTTACTCCTTCTTCCTCTACTCAAGTGGCCAAGCAGCAGAAGTTTTGGCTTTCTCCTCCTCCGTTCCGTCAGCCGTTTCAGCAGAAGAGCAAAGGTGGCAGTGGTTCTTCCCACCCACCCAACCCTGACTTTCAGAACAAGACTTCGTCTCAAGCTCCAAGATCGAGTGCTCCGTACCGCCGTCCGCTTTTAGAGGTCACGTGCAACAAGTGCCAACAAAAGGGTCACTATGCCAACAAGTGTTTCAACCAGAGGCGTCTTCCTCCTCCTCCTCTTGTCAGATCGGCAAGTACAGCTATGGTCAAGCATAACCCCAAGAACGCCAAGGTCAATTTGATGAATGCAGCTCAGGCAGAGGATTCTTCAGATGTCATCATGGGTAACCTTCCTGTTAATGATATTCCTGCAAGAGTTCTTTTTGACACGGGTGCATCGCATTGTTTCATGTCAAAGCCATTTTTACCAAGCATGAGTTCGTTTCTTCTCATTTGGGTAAACAAATGGATATCGTTTCTCCTGGTAAACATTTGAGTGCTAGTCTGGAGGTGCCAGATGTTACTATCACCTTGGGCGACTACAAGTTCCTTTCTTCCCTAATGGTTCTTGGTAACTCGGATATTGATCTTATTCTCGGAATGGATTGGCTTTCTAAGCACAAGGCTCAGCTTGATTGTGCAGCCAGGCAGATTCAATTGACTCATTCGTCTGAGGATGTAATGGTCTTTGCCACTCGTGATGATACCATTCGTCTGTTTTCTCTCAATGAGAAGGGTGAATTGGATGCCATCTCGCAAATTCCAGTAGTTTGCGAATATCAAGACGTCTTTCCATAAGAGCTTCCAGGAATGCCTTCGCACCGGCCAGTTGAATTCGTTATTGATCTTGAGCCTGGCACGGAACCTATGTGCAAACGTCCTTACAAGCTCGGACCTGAAGAGTTGAAGGAGCTGAAGAAGCAACTCGATATTCAAGAGAAAATGGGTCTCATCCGGCCTAGTTCTTCTCCGTGGGGTTGTGGTGTTCTTTTTGTGAAGAAGAAGGATGGAATGGACCGACTTTGTGTTGATTATCGTCCAGTGAACAAGAAGACCATCAAGAACAAATATCCACTTCCCAACATCAATGAGCTGTTCGAACAACTCAAAGGTGCTCGAGTATTCTCCAAGCTTGATCTCCGTATGGGTTATCATCAGATTCGTATCCGTGAGCAAGATATTCCCAAGACGGCTTTCAGGACAAGCTTTGGTTCATATGAATACACTGTCATGTCTTTTGGTCTCGTCAACGCTCCTCCAATGTTCTCTCGCATGATGAACTTCATCTTCAATGCCTACACCAATGACTTCGTTTTGGTCTATCTCGACGACATTCTGGTTTTCTCGAAGAACAAGGAAGATCATGCCAAGCACTTGCATTTGGTTCTTGATAAGCTTAGGGAACACAAGTTCTACGCCAAGTTCTCCAAGTGTGAATTTTGGCTTGATGAGGTTCTTTATCTTGGTCATATCATCTCTGCCAAGGGCATTGCCGTGAATCCTGAGAAGGTGTCTGCAATTGTGAATTGGGAACCTCCTCAGAACGTGAAGCAACTCCGTAGCTTCCTAGGTCTCGCAAGCTATTGCCGAAGATTCGTTGAAAACTTTTCTAAGATCGCGAAGCCTCTCTCAAATCTTCTCCAGAAGCACGCCAAGTACGTTTGGTCTCCGGAGTGTGATATTGCTTTCAACACTTTGAAAGAGAAATTGATCACCGCTCTAGTTCTGACTCCACCTGATGAATCCAAACCGTACGAGGTCTTTTGTGATGCCTCTCTCCAAGGTCTTGGCGCAGTATTGATGCAAGAGAAGAAAGTTGTTGCTTATACATCTCGCCAGTTGAAGCCTAATGAGAAGAACTACCCCACTCATGATCTCGAGTTGGCCGCAGTTGTGCATGCTCTTTTGACTTGGAGACATCTTCTATTGGGAAGAAAAGTGGACATTTTCACTGATCACAAGAGTCTCAAGTATATCTTCACTCAGCCTAATCTCAACCTCAGGCAAACTCGATGGGTCGAAATGATTCAAGAGTATAATCCGAGTATTGAGTATACTCCAGGCAAGGCTAATGTGATTGCTGACGCATTGAGCAGGAAAGCTTACTGCAACAATCTGATTCTCAAGCCTTATCAACCCGAGCTTTGTGAAGCTTTCCGCAAACTTAACCTGCAAGTTGTTCCTCAAGGTTTCCTCACCAACCTTCTAGTCTCTCCTACCTTAGAAGACCAGATTCGCCAAGCCCAGCTTCTTGATGCTATGATGAAAAAGGTGAAGATTGGGATTGCCAAGAGTCAGTCCAAGTACAAGTGCTACCGCCTTGATGACAAGGACACTCTCTTCTTCGAGGATCGTATTGTTGTACCCATAGGTGACCTCCGTAAAGTGATCTTGAACGAGGCTCACAATTCTCTCCTCTCCATCCACCCTGGGAGCATGAAGATGTATCAGGACCTCAAGCAAGCTTATTGGTGGACTCGAATGAAGCGCAAGATCGCTCAATTCATGAATGAATGTGATGTCTGCAGAAGAGTGAAGGCAGAACACCAAAGGCCAGCAGGTCTCCTCCAACCTCTTGCCATTCCAGAATGGAAGTTTGACCACATTGAAATAGACTTCGTGACTGGGTTTCCAAAGTCCAAGCGTGGCAATGATGCTATATTCGTTGTCATCGACAAACTCACTAAAGTGGCTCACTTTCTGCCTATCAAAGAGTCGATCACTGCAGCTCAATTGGTGGAACTCTATACCTCTCGTATTGTCACTCTGCATGGTATTCCTCAAGTGATCTCTTCAGACCGTGGCAGCATCTTTACCTCGAAGTTTTGGGATTCTTTTCAGAAGGCCATGGGCACCAACATCCGCTTCAGCACAGCTTTCCATCCTCAAACAAGCGGTCAAGTCGAGCGTGTCAACCAGATTCTTGAAGATATGCTCAGGGCTTGTGTGATCTCCTTCGGCATGAAGTGGGAGGATTGTCTTCCTTATGCTGAATTCTCCTACAACAACAGTTTTCAAGCAAATTCGGGCAAGGCCCCATTTGAAATTTTGTATGGCAGGAAGTGCCGTACCCCTCTCAACTGGTCTGAAACCGGTGAACGTCAGCTTTTGGGTAATGACTTAATCACAGAGGCAGAAGAAATGTGCAAAGTTATTCGTGATAACCTCAAAGCATCCCAATCCCGCCAGAAGAGCTACTATGATAGTAAGCACCGTGATTTGGCTTTCGAGATCAGAGATCATGTTTACCTCCGTGTCTCTCCTATGAAAGGTACTCGTCGCTTCGGTATCAAAGGGAAGCTTGCCCCTAGATACGTGGGACCTTTCAAGATTGTCAGCAAGAGAGGCGACCTCGCCTATCAACTCGAGCTTCCTTCAAACTTTGCAAATGTTCATGATGTGTTTCATGTCTCTCAGCTTCGAAAGTGCTTCAAGACTCCTGACCGCACTGTCAACTTCGAGGACATTGAGCTCCAAGAAGATCTCTCTTATCGTGAGCACCCAGTTGCTATTCTTGAAGAGACTGAATGCAAGACTCGCAACAAGTCAATAAAATTCCTCAAAGTCAAGTGGTCACACCATTCCGACCGTGAAGCTACCTGGGAACGCGAGGATCACCTCTGATCTGAGTACCCGGCGTTCTTTCAGTCCTAGATCTCGGGACGAGATCCTTTCGTAGTGGTGGAGTGTTGTAACACCCCGGATGTAACTTTCCCAATTTGTACTCCAACTCTTGCCGTTTCTGGCGTTAAGCTAATTTATATTCTCGGGTTCAGGTCTTTGTCTCCGTGTGTTGTTATCTTTGTCATGCATCTCATATCATGTCATCATGTGCATTGCATTTGCATACGTGTTCGTCTCATGCATTCGAGCATTTTCCCCGTTGTCCGTTTTGCATTCCGGCGCTTCGTTCTCCTCCGGTGGTCATTTCTAGCTTTCTTTCGTGTGTGGGGATTAAACATTTCCAGATTGGACCGAGACTTGCCAAGCGGCCTTGGTTTACTACCGGTAGACCGCCTGTCAAGTTTCGTATCATTTGGACTTCGTTTCTACTCCAACGGTTAACCGAGGGACCGAAAAGGCCTCGTGTGTGTTGCAGCCCAACACCCCTCCAATTTTTCCCAAAACCCACCTAACTCTGCTCCATCATCCAGAGCGTTCGATCACGATCACGTGGCCGAAAACTGCACCTCATTTGGACTCACCTAGCTCCCTCTATGCCTATTTAAACACCCCCCGATTTTCGGATCTCCTCCTACCTCCGAAACCCTAAAAATCATCTCCGCGCGGCCGGACGTGTCCGCCCGCCGCCGGACGAAAAATCCCGCCGCCACCGCCGCCACGTGGCAGCCTCCAATTCGCCCGCGCGCCGCGCCCACTTCCCCGCGTCCCCAGCCCGCAGGGCCCAGGCGGGGCCCTCCCCGGCCCACGGCCGCCCGCCTCCGGCCGCATCGCCCGCGCCGCCGCCTCTCCTCCTCCGGCCGCCGCCTGCTCCGCCCCGCCGCTTCGACGCCGGCGCGCCGCCGCCCCGCCATCGCCACCGCCCGGCCCCGTGCTCCGCGCCTCGCCTCCACCGCCCGCCGCCCGGCGCATCCTCGGTCGCCGGCACCCCACGCCGTGGGAGCCTCGCCGCCGTCTTCGTCTTCCTCGCCGGAGCAACCGCCGCCCTCGCCGGAGTTTCAGTTTTCGCCAGTGAACAGTGCAGATCCGACCGCGCCTCGGTGTCCGTGCAACCCTAGATCTAGAGGTTGATTTTTCCCTCTAAGTCCCAGAAATTCCAGTCCATGTTCACATGTTCGTGGCCCCGTAACTTTGCACCCGTAGCTCCGATTCATGCATATAGCATATCAAAATGTTCATATCAAAAAGTACATCATTTAATTCCATTGCATCATTTTCATTTCAGTTCATATTGATGCCCGAAATTCTGTTAGAAGAGGGCTACTTGAGTTAATTGTCAAATCTGTTACTCCGTTTAGCACTTTTGTCATTTTTGCCATGATTATTGTGTGCATGATATGCCCGTGAGTTCTACATATGTTTTGTTAAGGGTTTTGTCATCTTTCCAGAGGTGCAACCCATGTATTTTTGTGATGTGTGTGGTGACTTGTGCAAGCTTGCAAAGTGGTGCACTTGCTAAGTCTATTTTCAGGGACTTAGTAATTTCACTAAGTCCTTGATCTGTTTATCTCATGTTGCCATATATTCATGTTGTTTCCTAGTGATCCGTGCCTCTTTTGAGGATGATCAGTCAGGGTGTTTTGTTAATATTGTAGTGCTGTATCTATCCATGTCTTTGTTTGCAATTATGGAGCACCCTAGCTTGAGTCAATCGAGCTCTACTTTTGCTACTTTGTGAATCTGGGCAGATTGTCAACTTGTTCGCAATTTTGCCGGTGATGTTGTAGTTGATCCGTGCATGCTATGCTATTGTTCTTGCCATGTCTAGCTTGCATTTTGTGACTTCTTGATGGGTGTATGATTGTATTGCCATGCCTTGCACCGTAGTGAGTGCATCGAGCTCGTAAACATGCCTACTTGAGTTATATTTCAGCTTGCTCCAGTTTTTCTCCATGTCTGAAACTGATTATGTTTTTGCTATGTTCATGTGCTTGCAATTGTATTTTCTGATCCCTTTTGGCTCAAGGTCACTAAGGGACTTTTGTTAAGCTATTTGAGTATCTCCATGCCATGCTTTACTTTGCCATGTTCAGATCCTGTAGCATGTAGTTTTGTTGCTCCGAAAAGGGCTACCTGATCTGAAATTCCAAACAAGTGTTAATTTCACTAAGTCTGAGATATGTTCGCCATATGCATTTTTTCCATGCTTGTTTGAACCTGTTAATGGATGAATTGGCCGTAGCTCAGTGCTAGAATTTTGTTAAGCATCTTGTGTTCATCCCTGCCTTGTATTTTTTTGCCATGTTTGGGTGCTGTAGCATGTTCATCTCATTGCATTTAGTTGGCTACTTGCTGTAAATCGCAGACCGGTGCCATTTTTGAATCGCTTGCCATTTCCAAACCGTAACTCCAATTCCGGCGTTCTTTATATCATTTTCAAGCGATTTCATCTCATATTTCTAGTGGCACACTTGGTTTTCCAAGTTGAGGCCAGGTTCATGCATTTCCTGTCATATCTTGCATTTTGCATCCCGCATCGCATCCCGCATAGCATATCATCTTTGCATTGTGTTGTTTGAGTTTGACGTGGTTGATTGTGTCCTTGTTGCTTGTTTGTCTTGTTTGGGTAGAGCCGGGAGACGAGTTCGCTAACGAGGAGCCCGTTAAGTTTGCTTTTGAGGATCCAGTCAATTCTGACAACTGTGCAGGCAAGATGATCATACCCTCGAAATCACTACTATCTTTGCTATGCTAGTTTGCTCGCTCTTTTGCTATGCCAATGCTACGATGCCTACCATTTGCTTGCAAGCCTCCCAAATTGCCATGTCAAACCTCTAACCCACCATTGTCCTAGAAAACCATTGTTTGGCTATGTTATCGCTTTGCTCAGCCCCTCTTATAGCGTTGCTAGTTGCAGGTGAAGATTGAAGGACGTTCCTTGTTGGAACATTTATTTACTTGTTGGGATATCATTATATTATCTTGTTGCCTTAATGCATCTATATACTTGGTAAAGGTTGGAAGGCTCGGCCTCTCGCCTAGTGTTTTGTTCCACTCTTGCTGCCCTAGTTTCCGTCATATCGGTGTTATGTTCCCGGATTTTGCGTTCCTTACGTGGTTGGGTTATAATGGGAACCCCTTGATAGTTCGCCTTGATTAAAGCTTTTCTAGCAATGCCCAACCTTGGTTTTACCATTCGCCACCTAGCCTCTTTTTCCCTTGGGTTACTGGAGCCCAAGGGTCATCTTATTTTAACCCCCCCGGGTCAGTGCTCCCTCTGAGTGTTTGGTCCGAACCAGGCAGCCTGTGGGGCCACCTCGGGGAAACTCGAGGGTTGGTTTTACTCGTAGCTTGACCTATCTGAGTGTGCCCTGAGAAAGAGATATGTGCAGCTCCTATCGGGATTTGTCGGCACATTTGGGTGGTGTTGTTGGTCTTGTTTTAACCTGTCGAAGTGTCTCGAATTACCGAGATACCGAGTCTGATCGGAACGTCTTGGGACGATGTCTATTCCTTCGTTGACCGTGAGAGCTTGTCATGGGCTAAGTTGGGACTCCCCTGCAGGAATTTGAACTTTCGAAAGCCGTGCCCGCGGTTATGGGCAGATGGGAATTTGTTAATGTCCGGTTGTAGATAACTTGATCCTTAATTAATTAAAATGAATCAACTGAGTGTGTTACCGTGATGGCCTCTTCTCGGCGGATTCCGGGAAGCAGACACGGTGTTGGAGTAATGTTTGCGCAGGTTGCTCTCTAGTTTCTCGCTCGCGCTTTGCCTCCTCTTCTCGCTCTCTTTTGCGAATAAGTTAGCTACCATACTTGCTAGTCGCTTGCTGCAGCTCCACTCATATTTTACCTTGCCATACCTATAAGCTTAAATAGTCTTGATCGTGAGGGTGCGAGATTGCTGAGTCCATGTGGCTCACAAATTACTATTACACCAGATGCATGGCCTGATGATTCCGCTCCAGGAGATGCGTATGAGCTCAAGTGGGAGTTCGACGAAGACTCTCAACGTTACTATGTTTCCTTTCCCGATGATCAGTAGTGGTGCCCAGTTGGGGTGAACGGGACCGTGTGGAATGTTGGGTTCTCTTTTATTTTGGCGCCGTAGTCGGGCCATGAGTGTTGGTTGATGTAATGTTATTTATGTACTTGATTGACGTGGCGAGTGTAAGCCAACTATGTTATCTCCCCTTTATTATTTATATTACATGGGATGTTGTGAAGATTGCCTAACTTGCGACATATGCCTTCAAGGCGATTATGTCTCTAAGTCGTGCCTCGACACGTGGGAGCTATAGTCGCATCGAGGGTGTTACAGATAGCTAGCATGATATTTTCATGGCTTGTCCGTTTTTTGATATCTTTGCTATGCTAGATCATCGCACATCCTGGTACACTGCCAGAGGCATTCATATAGAGTCATATCTTTGTTCTAGTATCTCTACTCCTATAAAAAGCTGAGTTCATGATGATGGTGTGCCTGCCATCCTTCATTTACAACCGTTTGATTTACATCCAACGCATCTGAGACAAACTATGTCAGTTTTGCAAAAAGAGCCAAGTACTCCACTCCTCGTTTGTAGATAACCCCCTACCTCTCACGTTCAGCCATCTCTCCCTCTCACCTCATCTAGCCATCTTAGGAAAAAATAGGAAGCATCTGGAGAGGTCGCTGCTTTCGGCGCCCGTCTGCCCCCATCTCCTCTCATCCCTTCTCTCAGGCTGCATTGCCGACCACCACCATGACCCGCTCCTCCTCGCCATCTCCTCTGCCCCTTTCCAAATCATCCTGAGTTACATTCATGGTGGTCTAGAAAAAATAAACAAAATCGATACTCAAAAAATAATTCTTAAAGATCATTTTTTGAAAGCACAATAAGTGTTATTTCTTCAAAAGTTTTGGATGCAGGTTGAACACTTGAACGCTTTTGTTTGTAAAAGATTTTTTTAATCTATTTTTCCTACAGTTACTATTCACCCAGAAGCTTGTGATCTCTAGGGAAGAAATAATATCCGAAGAAACCACTTGATATTTGTTACACATAAGATTACCCCCACATACTTTGTCAAATAAACAACTCCCGGATCAATGCATTTCAATGTTCCATGCAACGCACGGGCATCTTACTAGTCAAGTTGTAATATTGAGTTGTAAGTAAATAAAAGTGTGATGATCATCATTATTAGAACATTGTCCCAGGTGAGGTTATCAAAATAAAATAGGCCAAAGAAGCCCAAACAAAAAAGAGAGGCCAAAGAAGCCCACCAAAAAAAGAGAAAAAAATAATAATAAATGAGAGAAAAGAGAGAAGGGACAATGTTACTATCCTTTTTCCACATGTGTGCTTCAAAGTATCACCATGTTCTTCATATAGAGAGTCTCTTGAGTTACCATTTTCATATATTAGTGGGAATTTTCATTATAGAACTTGGCTTGTATATTCCGATGATGGGCTTCCTCAAATTCCCGAGGTCTTCATGAGCAAGCAAGTTGGATGCACACCCACTTACTTTCCAGTTTGAGCTTTCATACACTTATAGATCTTAGTGCATCCGTTGCATGGCAATCCCTACTCCTCACATTGACATCAATTGATGGGCATCTCCATAGCCCGTTGATTAGCCGCGTTGATGTGAGACTTTCTCCCTTTTTGTCTTTTCCACACAACCTCCATCATCATATTCTATTCCACCTACAGTGCTATGTCCATGGCTCACGCTCATGTATTGCGTGAAAGTTAAAAAGGTTTGAGAACATCAAAAGTATGAAACAATTGCTTGGCTTGTCATCGGGGTTGTGCATGATTTGAATATTTTGTGTGGTGAAGATGGAGCATAGCCAGGCCATATGATTTTGTAGGGATAACTTTCTTTGCCCATGTTATTTTGAAAAGACATGATTGCTTTATTAGTATGCTTGAAGTATTATTGTCTTAATGTCAAATGATAGACTATTGATTTGAATCACTCGTGTCTTAATATTCATGCCATGATTAGATTACATGATTAAGATTATGCTAGGTAGCATTCCACATCATAAATTGTCTTTTTTATCATTTACCTACTCGAGGATGAGCAGGAATTAAGCTTGGGGATGCTGATACGTCTCCGTCGTATCTACAATTTTTTATTGTTCCATGCCAATATTATACAACTTTCATATACTTTTGGCGACTTTTTATACTATTTTTGGGACTAACATATTGATCCAGTGCCCAGTGCCAGTTCTTGTTTGTTGCATGTTTTATGTTTCACAAAAAATCCATATCAAACGGAGTCCAAACAGGATAAAAACTGACGGAGATTTTTTTTTGGAATATATGTGATTTTTGGGAAGAAGAGTCAATGCGAGACGATGCCCGAGGGGGCCACGAGGCAGGGGGCGCGCCCCAGGGGTACAGGCGCACCCTGGGCCCTCGTTGCCACCCCGTAAGGCGGTTGGTGCCCTTCTTTCACTGTAAGGAAGCTAATATCCGTATAAAAATTGTATCCAAAATTCAGCCCAATCGGAGTTACGGATCTCTAGGAATTTAAGAAACGGTGAAAGGACAAAATCAAAAACGCAGAAATAGAGAGAGACAGAGAGACAGATCCAATCTCGGAGGGGATCTCGCCCCTCCCATGCCATGGTGTGACGCCCCAAGACCGGAGCTTCAGATGCCTTCCATGTGTTCCGGGTTTCGCCGTGTGTTTCATTTGTGCCTCCCTTTTATTCGTGCATTGCATCATGTCATCATGTCATAAGTCTTTTGCATCTCACTAAATAAATTGCATGGATTTTCGGTCCATTTAAATCGAGGGAATTCACATGGTGATTCCCTTTATAACATATCCTCCCGATATTAGGGAGCTATTATAAATATTTCTATTCTTGTGGAGTTACCGTGACGCACTTGCAATGTAACTCTCAAGTCTTTTCTGCTTCGAGTTGCTCCTCAAACCTTGCCATATATCCTTTCGTCATTTTCCGGAGCTCCACCTAAATTCTCAACATTTTTGGACACTTCCAAAACCTATTCCTAGTTAAAACCCATTTGAATTAAATTCAAATGAGTTTGAATTTACATCTTCCAATCTTGGCCTTTTATATTTTCTCGAAACAAGCGTATTTTTGTGAGTTCAGGAAATTTATCCCCATGTCCAAAAATCTTTTCCTAATCATCTCTTTCTTTTCCTCTCTTATTATCTTTTCTGCTAAAGATTTGGAGGGAGAAGAGAGAGCCCAGCAGCCTGGCCGTTTTCCTTTCCATTGGGCCCGCCTCCCAAGGCCCACTCCCTAGCTAACCCCAGGGAAAGAGCCCATCTCCTCTCCCTCTCGATCCCATCTCTCCCTCGACCCCTTCCCGCACCGCCGCCTCTCCCTTCGTCCCTCCTAGCGCTTGATCCCCTCGCGCTTCTCCCGATCCCGCACGTCTCCCCCTCCTCCTCTTGCGCAACCAGAGGAGACCCTCTCCTCGATCCTCACCCTCCCCTTGGCGCTGCCATGCTGGCCTGCGACGCCACCGCCGAGCTCCACCAGGACCACGCCGGCCTCTCCTCCTTCCTCGCCGTGCCTCTGCCTTCGGCCGTTGCCAGCGAGCAGCTCTCCTCCTTCGTCCATGGCGGCCGCCGCTCCTGCCAAGTCCCTCGTCCGGATCCGTCAAGCCCCGCCGCCTCCTACTGTTTTTCTTCCCTCGCCGGAGCCGCGTCAAGTCACGTTGCTGCCCCGCTTCCTCGTCTTCGCCAGCGCACGTCGCCGCCCCGCCGCCCGCATGGCTCCAGCCTGCAGCCTCTACTCCCTGCGTCGAGGAGTCGCCGCGCCAAGTCCCTGTGCCAGGCGCCTCCGCCTCTGCTCCGCTCCGCCTTGCTGCCCCGACGTGCCTCGTCCTCGTCGCCTTGCCGCTCCATGACCATCACTGTACCTCCCCTACTGCTCCCTGCATCAGTCCTAGGGCCGACCCTGTCACCCGCGAGCACTTCCGGCTGCTGCTGTTGTCGCAACGTCCCCGAACAGACGGCTACCTCCATTTGGATTTCGTCAAGTTCTGCTTCAACAAGTGTACCCCTACGTGTTGGTTACCGCACCGGACCGCCAAGTTCGACTACCGCACGGTTACACCAAGTTCATCTACGTGCGTGTACGACTACAGATCCAGGGTGCGTCTAGTACCTCTCCGAACAAACGTGAATGACTGTCGTCGCAAGAACGGGACCGGAGAGTCCGAAGACCCCAAGTACCACGACACCGATGACATGAACATCTACGGAACGTGTACGACTACTTCTGTCTCCGAAGAACCGGGTAACAGAACCGTCAAGTTCATCTACCGCCTACATGTACAACTACCGTCACCGAGATCGCGAGAACCTCTACCATCGACCCTAGGGCATGCGAGAACGACTACTTCCACTACGAACGTCCCGAGAACAACTACTTCCTCTACTTTGCACCGAACGGGAATCGTCCCGTTTGCACACTTCGAAGGTATAACCCCGAGACGACGTCCATGAACGAATGCTAGCGATGTTTGGGATGCTCATGTTTGCACCGTGTCCAAATTGTCACTCGTTTCCTTGTCGCCAACTCGTGGGACACCCGGAATCCGGGAGCGCCCCACCATCTTTTGCACGCATCCGCACACTTCTCCTTTGCATCGTTATCTCAATCGAGTTACCGGAACCGGAATGCTGCCATGGCACCGTTTTCGTTATTGTTGCCGTGGCACCCCTTTTGTTTCCGCCACGATGTCAAATGCCTCATCTCTTATCCTGTCAACTTTTAATAAAACTTGCATAAAACTTGAACATGTCATCCACATCATGTTAACAACATTAAGATGGTTTAAATTGTTGTTTGCATTAATTTACTAATGCATATGGGGATTTACCGGATTTGTTGTTTGCTATATCCGGCCCCATTTAAATTGTTTAGATAGATAATCCCTTTATGTTTCACCTCTTGACATGCTTAACAACATTTAATATTGTTGGGTACATAAACGAGATCGAACTAAATAACCTGAATGTGGTGTTCCGTCAATATGCAACTCCGTTGCATATTGAGCTCCACTTAATTTGTAGGGCTGTTTGTGCACTTTGCCATGCCATGCCTCATTAAACCGGACATGCATCATACTTGTTTGCGCATCGTGTCATGCTTATGTGGTGGTTGTTTACCATGATTCTTTGCTTCTTTCCGGTGTTTGCTTCTTCGGGTTGGTTCCAGTAACGTCGCGTTTGTGAGGACTCGTTCGTCTACGTCCGTTTGTCTTCTTCATGGACTCATTCTTCTTCCTTGCGGGATCTCAAGCAAGATGACCATACCCTCGAAATCACTTCTATCTTTGCTTGCTAGATGCTCGCTCTTTTGCTATGCCTATGCTGCGATACCTACCACTTGCTTATTATGCCACCCATGTTGTTGAACCAAGCCTCTAACCCACCTTGTCCTAGCAAACCGTTGATTGGCTATGTTACCTCTTTGCTCAGCCCCTCTTATAGCGTTGTTAGTTGCAGGTGAAGATTGAAGTTTGTTCCTTGTTGGAACATGGAGATGTTGTTCCTTGTTGGAACATGTTTACTTGTTGGGATATCACAATATCTCTTATTTAATTAATGCATCTATATACTTGGTAAAGGGTGGACGGCTCGGCCTTATGCCTGGTGTTTTGTTCCACTCTTGCCGCCCTAGTTTCCGTCATATCGATGTTATGTTCCCAGATTTTGCGTTCCTTACGCGGTTGGGTTATAATGGGAACCCCTTGATAGTTCGCTTTGAATAAAACTCCTCCAGCAAGGCCCAACCTTGGTTTTACCATTCGCCACCTAGCCTTTTTTCCCTTGGGAGTCACGCATCCTGAGGGTCATCTTATTTTAACCCCCGCCGGGCCAGTGCTTGTCTAAGTGTTGGTCCGAAATGGGCAGCCTGCGGGGCCACCTCGGGGAAACTTGAGGGCTGGTTTTACTCGTAGCTAGACCTATCCGGTGTTGCCCTGAGAACGAGATATGTGCAGCTCCCATCAGGATGTCGGCACATCGGGCGGCTTTGCTGGACTTGTTTTACCATTGTCGAGGATGTCTTGAAGAACCGGGATACCGAGTCTGATCGGAATGTCTCGGGAGGAGGTCTATTCCTTCATTGACCGTGAGAGCTTGTCATGGGCTAAGTTGGGACACCCCTGTAGGGATTTGAACTTTCGAAAGCCGTGCCCGTGGTTATGGGCAGATGGGAATTTGTTAATGTCCGGTTGTAGAAAACCTGAAGTTGACCTTAATTAAAATGCATCAACCGCGTGTGTAACCATGATGGTCTCTTTCCGGTGGAGTCCGGGAAGTGAACACGGTGTTGGAGTAATGCTTGACGTAGGTTTTCTAGGATCACTTCTTGATCATACTTTTATCGACCGTGCTTTGCCTTCTCTTCTCGCTCTCTTTTGCGTATGTTAGCCACCATATATGCTAGTCGCTTGCTGCAGCTCCACCTCATACTTTTACCTTACCCATAAGCTTAAATAGTCTTGATCGCGAGGGTGCGAGATTGCTGAGTCCCCGTGGCTCACAGATACTTCCAAAACCAGCTTGCAGGTGCCGATGAGTCTGTGCAGATGACGCAACCAAGCTCAAGGAGGAGCTCGATGAAGATATTGTACTTTGTGTTGTTTCGTTCTAGTTGATCAGTAGTGGAGCCCGGTTGGGGTCGATCGGGGACCTTGTCGCATTTGGGGTTCTTCTTTTATTTTGGTTCCGTAGTCGGACCTTGATTGTATTTGGATGTTGTAATGCTTTATTCATGTATTTGTGTGAAGTGGCGATTGTAAGCCGACTATGTATCTTTTCCCCTTATGTATTACATGGGTTGTGTGAAGATTACCTCACTTGCGACATTGCTTTCAATGCGGTTATGCCTCTAAGTCGTGCTTCGACACGTGGGAGATATAGCCGCATCGAGGGCGTTACACATGGAGACCAAGGACCAGAGGGGAAACCCTTCTCACATCTAGGGAGCAGGTCAAGGAAGAAGAAGAAGAAAGGGGGCTCTCTCCCCCTCTCTTCCGGTGGCGCCAGAACGCCGTCGGGGCCGTCATCATCACCGCAATCTACACCAACAACTTCACCGCCATCATCACCAACTCTTCCCCCCCCCCTCTAGGTAGTGGTGTAACCCCTCTTTTACCCGCTGTAATCTCTACTTAAACATGGTGCTCAATGCTTATATTATTCCCAATGATGTATGGCTATCCTATGATGTTTGAATAGATCTGTTTTGTCCTATGGGCTAATTGATGATCGTGATTGGTTTGAGTTGCATGTTTTATTATTGGTGATGTCCTTTGGTGCTCTCCGTGTCGCGCAAGCGTGAGGGATCCCCGCTGTAGGGTTTGCAATATGTTCATGATTTGCTTATGGTGGGTGGCATGAGTGATAGAAACACAGACCCGAGTAAGTAGGTTGTTTGCGTATGGGAATAAAGAGGACTTGATGCCTTATAATGCTATGGTTGGGTTTTACCTAAATGATCTTTCGTAGTTGTGCTAGGGTTCCAATCATAAGTGCATATGATCCAAGAAGAGAAATTATGTTAGCTTATGCATCTCCCTCAAATAAAATTGCAATAATGATTACCAGTCTAGTTATCGATTGCCTAGGGACATATAACTTTCTCGTGACAAAAAGTTTTCTACTAAAACTAACTTAGTTGTATCTTTATCTAAACAACCCCTAGCTTTTATTTACATGCTCTTTATTATCTTGCAAACCTAGCCTACAACACCTACAAAGCACTTATAGTTTCATACTTGTTCTAGGTAAGGCGAACGTTAAGCGTGCATAGAGTTGTTTGGGTGGTCGATAGAACTTGAGGAAATATTTGTTCTACTTTTAGCTCCTCTTGGGTTCGACGCTCTTACTTATCGAAAGAGGCTACAATTGATCCCATATACTTATGGGTTATCAGTGAGGCAGAAGCGTGAGGAGCAGTTCCGGGAGGCACAGGCCGACGCCGCCTACAACCACCATCTCCTCCAGGAGCACCTGCAGGCGGAGGAGCACATCGTCACGGAGCGGGCGGAGCAGGAGGCGCTGCTCGACTCGTACCGCTCCGCTCGCGAGGGCCGCGTCGAGCGCTGACGGTACCGAATACGGGTGGCGGAGGCTGTGGCCACCTACAAAGAGGGCGATGAAGTGGGCGAGGCACTGTTTGGCGAGACCGAGGACGGGGCAGAGGACAATGATGGCGCCGGCGAGTCCCCGCTCCGCTGGCATCGACGAGGCCCTGCTCCGCCGAGGCCCCGCGGCGCCAACAAGGAGGCAGAGGACACTGCCGGCTCCGCTGAGGCCCCGCCCCGCCGGCACCGAGTAGGAGGCCCTACTCCGTCGAGGCCTCGCAGCGCCAACGACGAGGCGGAGGACACCGCCGGCTCTGTCGAGGCCCCGCCCCACTGGCACCGAGACTGAGGCCCTACTCCGCCGAGGCCCCGCCCCGCCAACAACGAGGCAGAGGACATCGCTGGCTCAGCCGAGGCCCCACCCTGCCGGCAACAAGGTGGAGAATTTCCCCTGCTCCGCCGAGGCGCCGCCCCACCGGCAACAAGACAGAGGACATCGCCGGCTCCGTTGAGGCCCCTCCCCGCTACCAACGAGGTTGTGCCACGTAGAAAACGAGGAAGAGTAGAACACAGTAGGCACCTCCACTTGGGTCCCAGTAAGGCAACCGCTGCTACCCTCCGGTTGAAGCCAAGCTAGGCAGGTTGACCATTGATGGCCGATTAGCTTCTTGGCAGTGACATGAAGTCGGAGAGCTATGTTGGAGAAGGACGCTGCTTCAATTACTTAACTGCAGGTGCAGTTGGGTCACTGGCATGTGGGCCCAAGAGGCATCTGGCCCACATGTAAGTGACACAACTGCACCTTCTTTTATGTCACTGAAGCTCAGTCTGCTGGAGAAGAAGCTTCTGTTCAGCTCAGCTGGACACAGGTGCTACGGTTAATTAATTATACCTCCAGCGCACCCCTTTTTAGTTGAAGAATGTATGAAATTTAATGAAATCCGGCATGTTTATATGAAATCCGGCAGTGTATGAATGAATTTAGTTTGATTTGTTTGAATTCTTGTATCACTAGCATTGGATGAACATGCAAAACAATACGTACTAGCATTATTCCCAGGGTGATCACCTCGTTTGCAGCAGTTTCACATGTACTCCTCCGGTCCTTTTTAGTCTGCATATAAGTTTTGTCTGAAGTCAAAGTATCTCTACTTTGACAAATCTTATAGAAAAAAGTATCAACATTCACAATGTAAAATCAACTGACTTGAAAGAAATCTAATATGCGAAGTAAAAAGGAACAGTGGGAGTACAAAATTTAGCGTTCATGTACATTGCAATCAAAACACAGGCCTGACAATTCATAGAGAACATTCAAAACAATCGATGATTATGCCTCTCAGCAATTCACATGTCAGAGCCAATATTTACTTCACAACTAAAGAATAAAGAAATGCTGCTAATAGCAAAGGGCATCCCATTCGAAAATTTCAAATGCATGTCTTCTTGCTAACATCAATGAGCAAAGTTTGACAAGGTTGTCCCATTCCAAAATGTCACATGCATGTTGTTTTGCGTACATCAATGAGCAAATTTTGACAAGGTTTTCCCATTCCAAAATATCAAATGCCTATGATTGTGGAATGGGCAGGGTTTGCCATCAGTTCAGACATTGACATGGCACCTCGTGCTAAATAAACCAGCTGTTCTTTTTGTGCAGTTCCACCAAAATCAACCAAATTCATGCATAGCTTGTATGATTTCTCCTTTATATGTTGCAAGGCCTTGAACATATCGGCACCTCCTTTCTTGTGGTGGAAATGAATGATTCAAGAATATTTGATGTATTCGTGAACATTTTGGGCATTTCCCACTGAAATCAAGCTGAGCACCCCTGTTTGCATAAATACAAAAAAGTGATTAGTATAAAGCAAACTGTACTATGAATGCACACATTTAAAAAATAGAACTCATCGGAAGGAATCATAAAACAACATTGTACTGGCCATCACAACAACAAAGATGGAGATCCGTGAGTCCTTCTGAGCTGAAGTTAGTTTGTTCTTGTGGGAAATAATGTAACCATCCTTCAACCGCTCCCTTCTTAAGAAGAGAGGCTTGGCTTCTTTATCCTAGCATAATTGGAACTACTCACTTCACGCACTCCATATTCTTCTTCAGAGGAGGATGGTCCTGTTGTGCAAAGACAAGAGAACAACTGTTTTCTCAAAAAAGGAAAAGAAATATTTAAAACAACACACATGAAGCACTTCTCAAGGACAATACCACTTTCTCATGACAATATCTAAACAGTAGCACAACACCAATAGAGATGACAAAGCTCAATCATATGGATGAAATCCATGGGCGAGTACCAACCTTTGTTAGGAGGCTTATTGTGTAGAGCATACATATCAATCACTTCTCCGGAACCATCTGTTGTTAACTATTGTGGTTGCCATGCTTACTATATACTCCTCGATTAGTTTAATGTTTCCAACATCTTCTTGTGCAGTTCCACTAAAATATATGGTATCTTCAAAGAAGATCCCTGTTTGCACAAGTGGAGATAATTTTATATTACATTAAGAGTGGCAGCAAATCAGTGTCAAAACAATTGCTCGTTCCAGCCATAGCAATAAATTGAGATGCAAAACTATATCATTACTTGTGTCATCACAGTTCCAGTGCTTCATTACAGCACCGGGAGTTGATTTTTGCTTTTCTTCCACTTGTTCTTCCCCTTCATCACTTGGTTCAATAACATACAAGCTTCGCCTTCAATGTAAGATTTGGCATGTCAATTAGGGAGCACAAGTATAGCACTAAACAACGACATTAATTGTCAGATGAAAGTGGCAAAATATAGGCCAATAGTTGTGAAATGTCCTTATCTTACCTCAATGGGATATTATGGTGCACATACAAATTGGAAGTCTTGTCTCCATTTGTGCAGTTCCCTAAAATCAAGCAACATTAGCGTACAAGTAGCACAACATATGAAATCACACTGAACAATCATGTGAAAGAAGGCTAGTACTATCCTCTCATGACACGGAATTCAAACAACTCACAAGAAGAAGATCTGAACCAAATTTTCCAACACGGATAGGAAGTAAGATCTCCTCTTGTGCAGTTCCACTAAGATCAAGCAATCAAGCAACATTGTCGGTGTGACATTTTGGTTGAACTACAGAAAACACTCTTAAAACAAAAGTGTTTTGTGTAGTGCAACAAAAGGTCACAATAGCAACCAGGTGAAGTGGATAACCCTATTTACACAGAGGTGCGAAGGAAACAACTAGTGGTTAATAACGGTGGATGACATAGAAGCCAACAAAAATAAGCATCGAACTTATCTAAATGGGAAAGAAAGCAAGACAGTAGCATTTCTCAATCGCTTGCATTTATTAATATTAACAGAGAGATTATATTAACAATAAAATTTGTTAAATATGTAATTTGCTTTTAACTGTGGCATTGCATCAATTTTCCAGCGGCATTATTAGAGGGTGTTTGTTTACAGGGACATTTTGGTGTAGGGACTAAAAAAAGTCCGTGTTAGTCCCATCTAAACCAAACAGGAGGGACTTTTAGGGACTAAAGAAAGAAGACCCCGAGGGAGAGTCTTTTTGGGACTTTTTCCAACAGTTGCCCCTGCCCCGCATCGGAGCTTGTCTCTATTAGTTCATTACTAGGGGTAACATCGCCTTTTAGCATGTCATTTAATAACCTCTAGTCCATGTTTATTCCCTGGAACCAAGCAGGTAGGGACTAGGGAGTTTTTAACCAAACAGGGCCTTAGATTAACAACAGCTAAAGAGTTGCATGGGACAGTGGACGCACGAGCACCATGTGCATCTACCGATGTATGAAGGGGTGATGCACAATGTATTGCAACAAAGAACAAAAACATCCAAGGAGCATATTTGTGTTGGTCCCAGTTTAGTTATATTTAGACACCTTTCCCTATGTGAGCATAGCAAGTCTAGTCCCACTCAAACTCTACAGCCTTGTCCCCCAAAACAAAAGATCAGTTCGTCACAGATGTGCGTACTATGTTTGTCATCGTTTCCCCTTTTCGACCAACGTAGGTGCTGGATAGCCAGTCTGTACTAGTACTTTCCCCCTTCCTTTCCTCTTTGAACCACATCCTAGATTCATGCTATACAACTTTCCCCACTACTTTCCTGTTTGATCCAACACATAGATTCGAGTGCAGAAGCGGAAAAAGCCCACATGCAGCTAGAGCAATGCATGTGAAATAAGTAAATTATACCTTAAGGTCCTTGGTGTGTGGTTCGGTGGGCGATTGGAGGCCGCTTGGCCCACACTATGTACGGCGGTGAGGAAGAAGGGGTCGGAGGCCCTCCAGCGCTGCCGCTGGGTGAAAGAGAACAGTTGCGCCGAGGCCCTCCAGCGCTGCCGACGGTGATAGCATTAAGCCTCCTTCCCTTCCCAGCGGACGGATCCTGCCGGCTCTTTGACCAGCAGTGAAGGGAGAGAGAGAGGCCAATGAAGTCTTGTTTAGATCTGGAGAGGGTGAGAGAGTGTGAAGAGAGCAACTACAAGCGCTGAGGCTCATGAGTGTATATATATACTGGAGAGAGAGTGTGAAGAGTGCAAACCCTAGAAAACAAGCGCCGAGGCTACAACGTATACGTGATGAGGTGAGTATACGGTCACTACGAGATCGTATAGCTCCGTATCCATCCATTTTGACTAGTCAAAGAATCCTCCTGGCACCACCCCAGATCACTTTCTCTCTCTGTCATGCGGGGCCTACCTGTCATTGGGTGGAAGAAAGAAGTCGAACAAAAACAAAATTATGCTCAAGTGTAGTTATCGAAACTGAGACCTCAAGTTTGATGAGCGAATAGGCTAACCAGCTACACCACCCCCACATTATGTTTAACGAGAGGAAAGTAACCTTTAATACATTCCTGCATTCGTGTGACAAGCATGTTGTGTTTTTTTGTGTGGGAGTCATTGGGATTTAAATCATAATCGTGTCATGTGGCTTTGGTGGTAAGGTCTTTTGGGATTTAAAGCAGTGTTGGTAGTACAGAAATAATGCAGCCTTAGTCACCTTACTTTTCTCCATGTAGTACGTTGGGTCCCACCAGTCAGAGGGTGAAACAAACAAATTAATAAGAAAAATCAAAAGCGCCAGCGGTGTATCTTACCTCGCACATCTCGCTACTGCTCGTGAACACTGTCCAATTGATCCCTCTATTCGCTCACGTACTATTTTAATTGAATCCTTATTATAACATGCACACAATTTTGGGCCCTTGTATTCGACCTAAGTCAATGTGCCACCATATCTCGTACTACTCCCTCCATCTAGGTGTAATAAGTCACGTTAGAAGGTGCAGCGGGACCAAGGTGCAAGAAGATTTTTTTCGAAACAAGGTGCAAGTAGATTGGAGGAGAAGGAGAAACTTGACTGGTCCTTCCTCCAATCAAAGCCCTGATTTCTGTCTCTAAACACAACAATTAATCACAACAACTAAGAGATGTCATTTTAGCTACCATGCAGGGCCACGTATTAACTCGCATGCATCAACGCGTAGTTGCGCTCCATGCATTGGGTTTCTGGGGGAGATAACAAGGCAGAGTAAGGAGCTTTTGGTTACATTGCTAGGCTGGTCATAGTGGTGAGTAACTTGGACTAGTAACATGCATATCTTACTAGTCTATGTTACTACTTTCATAGTAGGTAGTAACATATGGATGGTAACATGCAAGTCTTCATTAATTGAGATATAGACTCATTTTACCTCGGCGCGCGCGCGCGTGTGTGTGTGTGTGTGTATGTGTTTAATAGCATGTGTGTGTTAGACTAGTCACAGTGGGGAGTAACTTAGAGTAGTAACATGCATATGTTACTAGTCTATGTTACTACCTCCACAGTGGATAGTAACATATGTATTGTGTCATGCATCACTACATTTATTACGTTGTAGACTCATCTTTTCTTGATATGTGTGATGTTACAGTAACTAGATATGTTACCACATGCCTCTCTTTCTTCATTTATTATATGCCACATCATCTATTTTTCCTAGATAAGTGTGATGTTACCACCTATGTTACTCCCACTGTGGGTAGTTTTAGAGAGAGCGACACATCGACCTACTCCTATAGAGAGATGGTGTGTAGTGTACGATTTAGCCGCGAGTGTCAGTGCATCCTATCGTTTCCGGGCGTCCGGTCGGGACAGGCGGGACAGCTGCCATGCCCGCTCTTGACCAGTCTGTCCCAGCCAAAGCCCCTCCATCGCCCGCGCGCGCTTCCCGCCCGAAACGGTCAGCACCGCTCCAAAGAATCGGTGCCGCATTCATGCCCGGCCAGAGCGGACGTGACCTCTCACTGGTTCCTGCGGTTGAAGGGAGAAGCGGATTCAAGAGTGATGGTTGCTTCATCTGTCCAACTTACTGCTGGGTCTATGTGATTGGACGGCTCATTGGTCATTATTACTAAGGTGGTAGGACTGTTGGATGTCCCATGCTTTCGGCGAAAGGAGGTACTACTAGATTACAATTTTCTCCATTCTCAGCGGAGGAGTGCGAGAGCAGTCAAAACACGACGGCTCAGTGATTACATGGCCCACCTCACACTATCACCTTATTTTCTGGACACCGTGCGACACCTAACTCTTTACATGGTACTGGTATAGTATGTACTGTAATTTATCAGCAAGATAAATTTGTACAATGTATGAAGCTTCCATCTTTTGTTTCATGTATCTTGCGTCCAAGGTTACCCATTGCAACATTTCATCAAATACAAAGGAGACTAACATGCATGCTATTGCATCTCAATGATTGACAGATCATAGCCAATATGTACTCCCTTCGTTCCAAAATAAGTGTCTCGACTTTATGCAAACTTTAGTACAAAGTTGTACTACTACTAAAGTTGGCACTTATTTTGGAATAAAGACAGCTAAAGAAAAAATGATCCATGCAGTCCCTAGCCCTTGAACCGTAAACCCTAAGGCCTCCTTTGGTTTGTACGATTTTTGTAGGAATTCTATAGGATATGATTTGCAAAGGAAAAATTCCTTTGAAACCCTTTGGTTTGTATATAGGATAGGAATCAATCCTTCACGTTTTGGAGGGAAAAAACATAAGCCTAGACTCAATGGAAACAATCCTATCCTATGCACCAAATGGCGTCTCTTTCTCTATAGGAATTTACATGCATGTCATTTCACTTCCTATGAATTTCCTATTCCTATAAAATTCCTATCCTATGAACCAAAGAAGGCCTAACCAGGCTTTAATTTGCTGGCAACGTTGGAGCTTCCGAAGAAATGAGGTTTGCAACCCTTTGACCATCGGATCATTTTGTGCAGTTTCACCAAAATCGAGATGAGCATCCCTGTGGCAAAGAAATTGAAGAAGCATGATTAGAATAAAATTACTGGGACTAGTTGATGAACATAAACTCATCACTAATACGGTACGTAGAAGCCAGTAGAGGTATGTGCGGGGCAAAGAAGTAGAGAAATATCTACATGGAGTGATGTGGGCAGCTGGAGAAGTGGTGCAAGCGGGCTGTAAAGGGAGTTGTACCTGAGGGATGTCGGGACGTAGCTCAACCTAGAGGAGGGCGGCGGGAGGAGGCAACTTCCCACATCACAGCAGTGAGCAATGGACGAAGGCAACCTCACCGGATTTGTGAGAGAGAACGGCGGGGACCCTTGATCGGGACGTGCTGACAGTGGGGGCTATTTGGTTCTAGGACTAGCATATGCCACACTTTTCCCCATATTTTTGCCAAACTTGACTAAGGTTAGTTCATCAAAATGAGAGCCACAAGTTGGCAAGCCTAAGGGAATCTTGCCACCCTTTTTGTGTGTGTGCCATGTGGGGCCCAAGTGTGGCTTGCCTAAGGTGTGGCTTGAATCAAACACTCACCTAAGTTGGTCAAACTTGCCTAACCTTAGGTGTGGCAAGCTTTGGCAAAGTTAGTCACAAACCAAACAGCCCCTGGGTTTTCGCCGTCGGTGACGGCGACCGCATCTACACTAAAAGCATCCACCCCTTCCCCCGGTAGACGTGATCCGCCGGGATGTTAGAGATGTGGCCATAGTCGTTTTGTGCGAGAGAGTGTGAAGACTGAAGAGAGCAACCCCAGCAAGCAACCGTGTAGGCTCGTCCTGCCTACTAAAGGACATATATTCCAAACAATGTGATAATCTCTCTAACCAAGGTAGGGACAAGGAGTAAACGGAGGGAGTAGTAAAATTTTCTCCTCGTCCTGCGAGCCACCACGCGCGTGGGCGAGGGAGCGGGCATAAACGCGTACTAGTAAGAAAGCTTCACCTCATCCTGCGAGCCACCGCGCCAGTGGGCAGGGGAGACGGCATACTAAGCAAGCTTCTCCTCATTCTGCGAGTTAACGGGACACATCAAAAGTACTCCAGTGTATAGAGCCTTGCCTCTAAGGTAGGCCCCACATGGTTTGCCTCCTTTTTAACATAACGCGTCAAGTCGCAATTTGTTTGTTCACCCAGGTTAGACGATCCTCCATCAAGTGGACAACCAGTACACATGTAAATTACCACGTGGGCTGCCTTTTCGTACAGAAATGAGCTCCCCCGTGTACCCGCGCGGGTGTGGTTTGGAAAGAGACGGGAGTACATGCGCCGTGCATGCACCTCTTCACTTCGTGCACGTCCCCCACCTACGTGGGTGTGTGTGAGAGAGATAGAAACCTAGACAGATGGAGTGTGCGTTAGTGGGTGTTTTTTGTTTTTTGGGGGGGTGGTGATTTCGTGAATGTATTTGTGGGAATATGTGTCGATGACATCTCAAACAAAATTTTGCATGCAATGTGTGTGAAATAGAGGCATATTCATATCATATAGAGAGGGCCAGAGGGGGCGATCCACGAGAAGAGAGGGAGGGGTCATAGATATCGATAGAGTCGAAGAGAGGATCAAGTGGGTGGGTGCGAGATGGATGAAGAGAGCCATTGAAATTGTGTGTGTGCATGTCAAAGATATAGGGCGACTGACCTACCAGAACGTCAGAGGGCACAGGGAAAGTTTGTGTGTGGCAGGGAGACATGACTAGAGCGCTCGATGTATCAATGTGTGTGGGGGGTGGGGCAAGGGGAGGCATAGGCCTAACTAGAGAGGTAGAACGACTTGTATATGTGTTGATAAGGAGAGACCCAGCTATGTGTTGAGGGAGATGGGTCGACATCCATACATAACTGAAGGACAGGAAATAGGTTGGGACAGAGAGAGAGAGAGAGGAGAGAGGGAGGGAGAGGGGTAGAGTGCTGGATGGGTGATGGAGTTGCTTCTCGAAGATGGTGGGAGAGGCCGACTAGATAAACTGAGGGATGTGTTTATGTGTGTGCATGTGCGTGATAGATATGTCGGGACGCATGCATGGATAATGAAGGGGAACCATGTGTTTTCTAAGCAAACCTAACTATATTGGTAGATCAATTGTTGTTTGTCGGGGGAAGGGAGAGACATAACTAATGAGGTAGATCAATCGACGCGTGGGGAAACAAGTTATAAGGACCTAGCTAGCTATATGTATAGCGGGAGATTGGTCGGTGTACATCCATTTGTTAGAGGCAAATAAGGCCCAGCGAGACGGATAGACAGAGAGAATGGAGCTACGAGGTGGTGCGAGAGGCCGAGCTACTAGCTAGATAGGGGAGGAGTGTGCGGTTGTGAGATCGATGAAAAGAGGGGCGAGAGTTTACACGTGTGTGGGACCGTATGAGAGACACGAGGCATGGACACAGAAATGAGGAGATGGAAGGTGCGTGTGTACGTATGTTGTAGGTAGACGCTGGAGAGGTTTATCGATCGGTGTGTGTCAGAAAGGAGTTGTGGAGACTGTGGGAGAACAACCTAAAGAAAAAATGAATGTGCGTGATGGATAGAATGATGAGGGAGGGGGAGGGCGAGGAGGGCGTGTGCATGCACGGGAGAAAGTTAGTGCTAGCTACAAAGGTTAGAGGATTGCGTGGGTGTAAGAGACTAACAAAGATCATAATTTTATATGAAAGTGGATTCATATATTTGAATAGGAGATCATAGTGTTATAAACATATGCATGCATGAATATAGTGGTGATACGCGTGTTGTTGTTTTGCACATGTTATACCATAATGTGATAATGCATGGCCTTTGCAACTCACAGCTAAATGTCAAACAATCTAAACCCTACTATATATCAAACAATCTCACATTTTATTTGAATTTGTGATAATGTGTGGCATTTGCAGCTTACAACTAAATATCGAACAATCTCACATTTTATTTGAATTTGTCGTAATGTGTGGTGTTTGCAACTCACATCTAAATACTTGTAGGCGTAGGGGGCGGGGAACCATACATTATGTGATAAACACATTATACATATGAGACATGGGATTATGAAGATCTAGCTAGAGCTTGAAATGTGTTGTGATTTGAAATCAACATAAAGTGGATTCAAAAAATCGAGTTCGAGTTCATATAGTATACATAGTTCATATCTAACTCGAGAGTAATCATGTGGTGTGCTATGAAGATAGTACACAAACGATGGTTTAACTTGACAATAATGATGATTGTAGATCTTATTAAAATAGAGAAATGAATTCAAATTGTTTGACTTCACAACAATCATTATTGTAGATCTTATTCAAATAGAGAAACAAATTCAAATTTAGTTCATATTGAAGCGGTAGTATATACTTTGGAATGCACTAAAACGTTCATTTGAGTAGCAGGTTGCATGCATTATACACGTAGCGAAATATTTTAATTGAACATAACATGAATTCAAAGTTTTGAATGATATTTGTAGTGCGAATTGATTTGGTACAATACACAGGACTAGACTCTCTTGTGTGCTGCGAATTGATTTCTTTTTGTTTTTTCATCGACAGAAGTGCGAATTGATTTGGTACAGTACATGTTGGGCTTGTCCGGAAATTTCAACCCGCGCCTTGTTACCCTGAAATATTTAAGATATATATTTGTCTCATTGTGCTCCGACAACTCCCTCCATCTCAACCTGCGCCTTGCTATTCCAAAATTACAACGCGCGTGAAAACTCCCACCACCTGTGAAATCCCGACACGCGAAATGCCCGTGATACCCCTCAACCGAAAGAACCGCCTAGCTCAAATTGGTGGGGGTACTTTCGTAACTTGCCCCACATTTCGGACAAGTGCGTCCCTAAGCCATGGTTCCCCACTCCCATCCCATCCGCCCACCCATTCGTACACTGAGGCCGCGAATACCCGTGAAGCCCCAAACCCTCCGCCGTCCGCCACCTAGCCGGAGCCTCTTCCCTGGCGACGTCGTCCATAGCAACACCTCGATGTCCGTCATCCATCGTACCGGATGAGGATCCGTCGTTGATCTCATCGAACCGCCGGTTCAGCCACCCCGTCCTCCACCTCCAAGGAGCTGCCCCGACGTTCCCCTCGTCTTTCGCGCCACCTCCATTCGCACTCCGTCATCTTCACCTGCACCACTGGAAGAGCATCATCATCACCATTTCCTCGGATGAAGTTGAGGCCTAATCGGCGCCACCAAAGAGGTTGTACACTAATCGCCGCATTTTCTTCTTGATTCGATCTCACGGTGCTGTCGGCGCTCGGTCCAGAGCCGACACAGCGCGGCTCCATCCACGGCGGTGTCGCCGGCCACTTCCTCCGCGGTGTCGCTCCCTCGGCAGCAACTTCCACATCAGTAGGAGCTGTTGCTGCTTTAGCTCTCGCTCGCGCTGCTGCTCTGCTCTTGCTCTCGGTTGCCTACTTGGTCTGCTCTTGCTATTGCTCTTGCTCGCGCTGCTGCTCTTGCTCTTGCTCTTGCTTGCGATGCTGCTTCGATTTAGCTACACTTCAGTCGACTGAATGGACTTTTGGGTAGTCGATTTTCAGGGGGTGGGGGGGCTCACCGGAGTTAAGGAAGAACCAGTCGTAGTGGGGAGGGGGCTCACCGGAGAGGTACCCCACTATTTGAAGGAAATATTCCCAAGAGGCAATAATAAAGTTATTATTTATTTCCTTATTTCATGATAGATGTTTATTATTCATGCTAGAATTGTATTAACTAGAAATTTAGTACATGTGTGAATACATAGACAAAACAAAGTGTCCCTAGTATGCCTCTACTTGAATAGTTCATTTATCAAAGATGGTTATGTTTCCTAACCATAGACATGTCTTGTCATTTGATGAACGGGATCACATCATTAGAAGAATCATGTGATGGACAAGACCCATTCGTTAGCTTAGCATTATGATCGTTACAGTTTCATTCCCACTGCTTTCTTCATGACTTATACATGTTCCTCGGACTATGAGATTATGCAACTCCCGAATACCGGAGGAACACCTTGTGTGCTATCAAACGTCACAACGTAACTGTGTGATTATAAAGATGCTCTATGATACGTCTCAAATGTATCTACAATTTTTGATTGCTCCATGCTATATTATCTACTGTTTTGGACATTATTGGGCTTTATTATCCACTTTTATATTATTTTTGGGGCTAACCTACTAACCGGAGGCCCAGCCCAGAATTGTAGTTTTTTTTCCTATTTTAGGGTTCCGAAGAAAAGGAATATCAAACGGAGTCCAAACGGAATGAAACCTTCGGGAACGTGATTTTCTCACCGAACAAGATCCAGGAGACTTGGACCCTACGTCAAGCAACCAACAGGGAGGCCACGAGGTAGGGGGTGCGCCTACCCCCCAGGCGCACCCTCCACCCTCGTGGCCCCCTTGTTGCTCCACCGACGTACTTCTTCCTCCTATATATATCTATGTACCCCCAAACGATCAGATACGGATCCAAAACCCTAATTCCACCGCCGTAAGTTTCTGTATCCACGAGATCCAATCTTGGGGCCTGTTCCGGAGCTCCGCCAGAGGGGGCATTGATCACAGAGGGCTTCTACATCAACACCATAGCCTCTCCGATGAAGTGTGAGTAGTTTACCTCAGACCTACGGGTCCATAGTTATTAGCTAGATGGCTTCTTCTCTCATTTTGGATTGCAATACAAAGTTCTCCCCCTCTCTTGTGGAGATTTATTCGATGTAATCTTGTTTTGCGGTGTGTTTGTTGAGACCGATGAATTGTGGGTTTATGATCAAGTTTATCTATGAACAATATTTGAATCTTCTCTGAATTCTTTTATGTATGATTGGTTATCTTTGCAAGTCTCTTCGAATTATCAGTTTGGTTTGGCCTACTAGATTGATCTTTCTTGCAATGGGAGAAGTGCTTAGCTTTGGGTTCAATCTTGCGGTGTCCTTTCCCAGTGATAGTAGGGGCAGCAAGGCACGTATTGTATGAATTTATCATATTGCAAGATGGTTTTTTTTATCATATTGCATGAATTTATCCCTCTACATCATGTCATCTTGCTTAAGGTGTTACTCTGTTCTTAGGAACTTAATACTCTAGATGCATGCTGGATAGCGGTCGATGTGTGGAGTAATAGTAGTAGATGCAGGCAGGAGTCGGTCTACTTGTCTTGGACGTGATGCCTGTATACATGATCATATCTAGATATTCTCATAATTATGCTCAATTCTGTCAATTGCTCAATAGTAATTCGTTCACCCACCGTAAAATACCTATGCTCTTGAGAGAAGCCACTAGTGAAACCTATGGCCCCCAGGTCTGTCTTCCATCATATTAATCTTCCAATACTTAGTTATTTTCATTGCTTTTATTTTACTTTGCATCTTTATCATTAAAATACCAAAAATATTATATTATCATATCTATCAGATCTCACTCTCGTAAGTGACCGTGTAGGGATTGACAACCCCTTATCGCGTTGGTTGCGAGGATTTATTTGTTATGTGTAGGTGCGAGGGACTCGCGCGTAGCCTGCTACTGGATTGATACCTTGGTTCTCAAAAACTGAGGGAAATACATATGCTACTTTGCTGCACCACCCTTTCCTCTTCAAGGGAAAACCAACGCAAGTGCTCAAGAGGTAGCACTCTACAGGTGTCTCCGATGGTGTTTGTTGAGTTGGCATAGATTGAGATTACGATTTGTCACTCCATGTATCGAAGAGGTATCTCTGGGCCCTCTTGGTGATGCACATCACTATAAGCCTTGCAAGCATTGTGACTAATGAGTTCGTTGCAGGAAGATGCATTACAGAACAAGTAAAGAGACTTGCCGGTAACGAGATTGAACTAGGTATTTAGATAGCAACGATAAATCTCGGGCAAGTAACATACCGATGACAAAGGGAACAATGTATGTTGTTATGCGGTTTGACCAATAAAGATATTCGTAGAATATGTAGGAACCAATATGAGCATCCAGGTTCCGCTATTGGTTATTGACTAGAGATGAGTCTCGGTCATGTCTACATAGTTCTCGAACCCGTAGGGTCCGCACGCTTAACGTTCGGTGGCGATTTGTATTATGAGTTATGTGACTTGATGACCGAAGTTTGTTCGGAGTCCCGGATGAGATCGGGGACATGACTAGGAGTCTCGAAATGGTCGAGACGTAAATATCGATATATTATAAAGCTATATTCAGAAATCAGAAAGGTTCCGAGTGATTCGGGTATTTTTCAGAGTACCGGAGAGTTACGGGAATTCGTATTGGGCCTTAATGGGCCATACGGGAAAGGAGAGAAAGGCCTCAAGGGTGGCTGCACCCCATCCCCCTGGACTCGTCCAAATTGGACTAGGGAAAGGGGGCACCCCCTTCCTTCCTTCTCCTTCTCCCTTCCCTTTTTCCTATTCCATGTGGGAGGTGGGATCCTACTAGGACTAGGGAGTCCTAGTAGGGCTCCACACTTTGGGCGCACCCTATGAGGGCCGGCCTCCTCCTCCCTCCATCCTATATATACATGGCCAGGGGGCACCCCATAGACACACAAGTTGATCATTGATCCCCTAGCCGTGTGCGGTGCCCTCCTCCACCATAATCCACCTCGGTCATATCATCATAGTGCTTAGGCGAAGCCCTGCGACGGTAGCATCATCATCACCGTCATCACGCCCTCGTGCTGACGAAGCTCTCCCTCGACACTCAGCTGGATCGAGAGTTCGTGGGACATCACCAAGCCGAACGTGTGCAGATCGCGGAGGTGTCGTACATTCGATACTAGGATCGGTCGATCGTGAAGACGTACGACTACATCAACCGCGTTGTCATAATACTTCTGCTTGCGGCCTACGAGGGTACGTGGACAACACTCTTCCCCTCTCGTTGCTATGCATCACCATGATCTTGCGTGTGCGTAGGAATTTTTTAGAAATTACTGCATTCCCCAACATTGGCATCCGAGTCAGGTTTATGCATAGATGTTATATGCACGAGTAGAACACAAAGGAATTGTGGGCGTGAGTATATAAATATTGCTTGCCGTTACTAGTTGATTCTTGATTCGGCGGTATTGTTGGATGAAGCGGCCTAGACCGACATTACGCGTACGCTTATGAGATACTGGTTCTACCGCCGTGCCTCGCACGCAGGTGGCTAGTGAGTGTCTGTTTCTCCAACTTTAGTTGAATCGGTTTCAATGAACGGGGTTCTTTCTGAAGATCAAAAAGCAATCACTATACTACGTTGTGGTTTTTGATGCGTAGGTAAGAACGGTTCTTGCTCAGCCCGTAGCAGCCACGTAAAACTTGCAACAACAAAGTAGAGGATGTCTAACTGGTTTTTGCAGGGCATGTTGTGATGTGATATGGTCAAGACATGATGAGATATAAATTGTTGTATGAGATGATCATGTTTTGTCGAAGTTATCAGCAACTGGCAGAAGCCTTATGGTTGTCTCTTTATTGCATAAGATGCAAGTGCGAAATAATTGCTTTACTTTATCGCTATGCGATAGCAATAGTTGCAAGAGCAATAGTTGGCGAGACGACCATCTGATGACACGTTGATAGAGATCAAGATGATGGAGATCATGGTGTCATGCCGGTGACGATAGAGATCATGACGGTACTTTGGAGATGGAGATCAAAGGCGCAAGATGATCATGGCCATATCATGTCACATATTTTGATTGCATGTTACGTTTATCCTTTATGCATCTTATTTTTCTTAGTTCGGCGGTAGCATTATAAGATGATCCACTAGTATAAAAAGGGTCAAATGTGAAGCACATTATTGCCGGTTTGGTTTTGAGCCGGCACTAATGTGTGCATTAGTGCCGGTTCCAACGGCTAGCTGTCCGCTCTCATTAGTACCAGTTCATGGCAAACCTTTAGCACCGGTTCGTGCCACGAACCGGTACTAAAGTGAGTGGTGGCAGGATGTTGTCAGTCTGGGGCCCCTCCGGCACCTTTAGTACTAGTTCGTGTCACGAACCGGTACTAAAGGTTGTCCTACATAAACCCGTTGTCCACCCGAGCTCGCTCTGTTATTCCCCTTTCCCCTCTCCTCTCTGTTCTTCCCCTCTTCCTCTCGAGCTCATCGCACATTTTGCCCAAAATTTGTCAAGATTTGAAGGCCCCCATCCATTCAAATGATCACAAAGGTTAGCAACTTTGTCCTTTCATCTCTCATTGCTAGATTAGCTCTTGTAGTGCTTTACATAGTGATTAATTTGTGAGTTTAGTAATTTGGGAGGAATTATATGTGCTAGTATTTGATTTATATGCAATTTGAGGTCAAAAGTAGCACTTAGTTTGCATATGTAGGTGTGGTTTACTTAGTTCCTTCTAAATCTCTGTCGTAACCACCATCGATTGCCCGCACCGTCCCGTCGCCGGCACCACCTTGCGGCGAGCCTCTTGTTCGTGAATGTTTTATTTAAAAAATTGATGTCTGTGTGATTTGGATATATAGTTACTCGTATAATTATCTTACCCGTACATTATTTGTTATACATAGTGCCATGGTTTTGATATCCGTCCCCGTCGGCCCTCGTCCTTGTTATGATTCAGATGTGGTATATTCTCTTTTAAAACTATTCCTAGCATTTCATGTTTATGACAAATTATGCCCATCAAGTTGACATAGATATTTGTATGTAGGAGGTATGTGAACCGGAAATTCTAACCGACCCTATTGTCGAGAGGTTAAATTTAGTTGAAAGAGAAAATGAGGATTTGAAAGAAAAATTGAAAATAATTGAGGGGGAGAAGATGGAATTGGAGTTGCATGTTGCCGATGTCGTCGATGATCACAAGATCAAGAAAGAGAAAATGCGCGTGAAGATTAGAAAGATTTGAAAATATGCCATTCATAGTGAGGCTTGGTATCATTATGCTGTTGGATCAATTGTTACCTTAGTTGCGATCTTGATCACATTTGTTGTTGCATTTAAATTATTTAGCTAGAGAGTTATTTGTTTGTTGCATTTAAGTGTTGTATGAACTTTATGTATGAACTTGTATTAATTTGGTCTTTTCGGTGTTGTGTAATGAAGATGAGCTGACAATGGATGTACGATGACCGATGCTCTCCCGAGTTCATTAATTGCGTGCATACTTTTCTGCTTGCGGCTGAGGTAAACAAGCGGGCGGATGGTTTTATGCCTTGTTCATGTGCTGGCTGTAAGAATGATCACAATTACTCTACGTCAAGAACCATTCACGTCCACCTGTTTGAGTCTGGTTTCATGCCCCACTATAATGTTTGGACCAAGCACGGAGAAAGAGGGGTTATGATGGAAGACAATGAAGAAGAATAGGACGACGACAGCTATCCTGGCCATGGGTTCACTGAATACAATGATGCAACAATGGGAGAAGAAGCTGAGCTGGGAATGCGGGAAGAAGCTGAAGAAGAGGCATCAGATGAGCCTACTGATGATCTAGGTCGGGCCATGTGGGGACCCCGACTCATAAGTCATGATCACCGAATGCACGTGTACAGTGATCCCAGAGATCAATTCTCACTGAACGAAGCTGAATAACAAGAGTCTTACATCCATACATATCGTCTTACATAAATTATGACCGTTATGGTAGAGTCTTGAGTATAACTTCGCAGCGGAAATCTTTGTCGATAACTTGGACCCATGCCATCTGCCTTTACCCTACAGGATTTCTGACTGGGAAGCGTCCTAGCTCGTGTGTTCGTCACCGAAGAACTCTTCAATATATCTTGTCTTTCATGTCTGGCCAATAAAATAACTAGTGGCAAGCCAATGAGTACTTTGAATGTACTCGCAAGAAACCCATGTTTTGGCTCAAGATACAACAATGCATGACATAGGTAAATTTTTGCAGAAAGCTAATTTTGTTATGTCATGACATGTTCAAGAACTGGTAAAACATGCATCATATGAATTAAAGTAACCTGAGGAACTGGTTACAGATATCAACATAAAGGGAGTGGGCTCCAACCCAACTCATCCATGTGAAGTCCTTTGACTTGACCCAAGTAGTTCTTCCCACACACACTGGTTTGTAAACAAGTGGACGTAGCCCAAGAGCGGTTACCCAACTGTCCTTGACTGTGGACACGACTATTCGAATAGTTTTACACTCTATAGAGGTTGCACACTTTACCCACAAGATCCGGGGACCTTCCGTGTCATCCACGACCCGCGGTACCTCAAGTACCCGGGGTAAGCACCCGATCACTATCTTTCCCTAGAAGACACTAACATAGAGTCCACTCGATTGGTAGTAACCCCCGTGCCCAACATTACACATCTTCAAATTGTGGAGCCTCGCTCCCATATTCATCACATACCACAAGCACGGGGTACCAACGGTGTGTCCGGTGCCCTATGAAAATAGTCATGGCCGCACTACCTGGCATGACCCCGTCCCGAGAGAGCGCAACAACAACTCTCCCGTCACTAGTAATGCGGGCTCCAAGCTAGTATCGACCTAGGTAATCAATAATGCCCTTTCCCATATAAGGGTAGAGTGGTTGCGCATGTAAGGTTGGAATAACGGTCCCAACTTAAACCAATCCGTTTTGAAAACAACACACACACTTGCCTTGGTACACCACTTCATCATCAAGTGGTTACCCAACTCATTATCTCCTTCGGGAATAAGTGGCACCCGACAGGGTTTTTGAAAAGTCTTTTGAAAATAATCTTGCTCCCATCACCATGCATATTCCTGTCCCTTTTTGCGAAGCAACTACTTTAGCATCCTATCTACTCCCACCGGCATAACCCTCATAGGAAGGTAGGGTCATGCATAATGCAAGTATCAACAAGGAAGTAACAGAGGTAACCCATCAAGGTGGTTACCACCTCATCATGATTCCGTTGCAACAACAATATGGTGCTATATGACATGCATAAAAAGGGTTTCTTAGACATGGTGAAAGGGCTGCTTGCCTAGTTCATCAGAGTCTTCAAATCTTCTGGTCCATCTCTGAGTATTTCGTCTACTTCGTCAACTAGCGTTGGAAACAATCATAGTAAGCAACACAATAAGGTAGAAAATAAAAGTGCTCTAAAAATATTAATTTGACTTTTCTAGGACATCTCTGGTTATATGAAAAATAACCAGAGTGGTTTCATTGGAATTGGGTCAGTGGATATTTCTAAACATTTTGATATGATGGAATCAAGGGATTTGTGGATTTACAAGAAGTGTACAGAATTATTATTTTGAAAAATGAGAAAAGGCACCCATTGAGCAAAGAATGATTTTAGAAGCATCTAGGAGTTGGTTTCACTGGATTTGGAGTTCAAATGATTTTCCTATGAATTTGCAAAGTTGACAAATATGAAGAAATGGCTCATTATATTGTGTGGCACAGAAAATATTAATAAAAATGCTCATAACCTAAGTTATAAACTCAGGAGCATCTAGGAATTTGAATCATGTCATTTGGAACAAAGATGATCTCTTTGTGATTTTCTAAAGTTCATCACAGAAATGGAAAATGGGGTTGTAATAAATATTTCTGAAGAGAAAGTTTCTGGAAAAATGTGCAAATAGCACCATGTGATAGATCAGGATTTATGGATCCCCTAGAAATTTGAATCTTCAAATTTGGAGTTAATTTGATTTATTTAAGTGCTTTTGAAGTCTACTAGGAAAAAAAGAAAAAAGAAAAAGGGGGCTTTACCCTTATCATGTGCGCAAGGCAAGAGATAGGCAGCGGGCCGGCCCAGCTGCTCGTCCGCGCGCGGGCTGTCGACGCAGGAGGCACACTCGAGGGAGTACGCCTTCACCGAGCGAAGGCGGTGGCAGGCAGAGCCCATCTCCACTTAACGGGGCGGGGCGACGCCCACTAGTCAGCGGCTCAGCCTTGTTGGCTGACCGACAGGCAGGGCCCGGCTGTTGGGTTCGTCTCCCTCCCCTCGCTCGAACAGATCAGTGGCAGGAGAGACTTGTCGTCGCTCGCGTAGGCGACCCAGGCAGCCTCCGACGACGTTCCACCCACCTGCGTAGTCAGCGGGAAGGGGGTGCATCCATCCATGGGTCATACGCATGCCGGAGAGGACCAGGTCAAGGAGAACGCCGGCCGTGGCGGACGTGGCCGACGACAATGGTGGGCTCGGCACCTTGGCCTCCGGGAGGAGTAACCGGGGCGCGGGGGATCTCCGAGGGGCAGTGGAGGTGCAACGAAACCCATAGATGGACATGAGGGGGCTCGGGCGTCGAGGATTTAGGCGATGGTCGGCAGCTCGGCTCTGGCCATGGGCGAGGCTGGAGGGCGCGGGAGGAGGTGCGGGTTGGTCAGGGGGTCGCTGGGAAGGAGAGAGAGCTAAGGGGATCCAGAGGGAGGCCTCGGGAGCCCTTAAATGGCGAGGCCATGGCTCACCGTGCACTACAAGAAATATGTCAACTAGTGACCTTCTGTTAGTGACCCTAGAAGAATTGGTCATAGATCAATGACCATTTCAGACCAATTGGTCAAAAGCTGTTCGGGGGGGCTCCAAACCCTAAACTATAACGACCAATTTGGTCAGAAAGGTCGTAATTTCCTTACACGAAATGGTCATAAAGCAGATAGCACTGGTCTGCTACCTTATTTCTAGCTGATCATGACCAATATAGATGGTCATAACCTTGTAAATTGTGGTGGGTTGCTATGACTAGGCGCCACCTCATCAGTTTTGCCTATGTGTCATGTCCATGTGGCAGTTTTTGCCCTAGGTTGTGAAGCAACCTATATTTCTGTCATTCCCAAAATTCCCAAAAAAATCTCATAAATTCTTTGGGTCATATCTTCATCAAATATGTAAAAATCATTCCTTGCCTAGTTCAAAACTGATTCAACAATATTCATTTTCCTATTTTGTTCACAACAACACTTTATGAAGGAAGTGCTATTCATATATTCTTGATTGCCCTCGGAATTTTTGGGCACTCTTTCCTATCCAAATCATTACCGCATGACAAAATTCAGCTCCATTTGCCTAGCAAATCTTCCTCGGCAAATTCCCAAAGTTTTTGTCCACCTAGAAGCATTGTGAAGGAAGTACATTTTTTATATCTCGAAATGACATGAAATTTATACAGTTCCTTCATATGCCCAAATTATCACCCTCCTCCAAATTGCAGCTCAGTCAAATCATCTATGTGAGCCCAGGTTCAATTTATATTTTATGGCCAAATTGGCACGTTGCAAAGCAAGTGTTATATAAACCCCTCCTATTACCCTCAAACTTTTCGGGCACTCTTCCATACCCAAATCATTTCCACATGATAATATTCAGCTCAATTTTCCTAGTAAATCTTTCTCAGGAAATTTCCAAACTTTCTACCTCGAGAGAAGCTTTGTGAAGTAAGTACTAGCTAGGCTTACCCAAATGATCTGAAAATTTACCAGCGCATGACCATACGTATGTAACTTACCTACACCAATTTTTAGCTCATTTCATTCATCCAATCTCTCTCACTAGTTTTCCCAAGTTTTTGTCCATAGAAGAGCATTGTGAAGGAAGTACTACTTTGGCATGTCCAAATGGTATCAATTTTCTACAATGCTTTCCTATGTCCAAATGGTACCAAATTTCAGCTCAATCCATTCATTATTCTGAGCCCAGCTTCAACATTCATATTTTTGTCCAGCGTGGTACTTTGCAAAGCAAGTACCACCTAGGATCCTCCTTTTGAGCTAAAAATGTGTGAAGACATTCTCCTTCGAAGATGATCATCCTCAACCAAAACTCACGCCCATTGGCCATGTGCATTTCCCGTACCGCTAATCAAACACTTGGCTGCTAATTCATGTTTGAGCATCGATCGGTCTCCTCGTGAGAATCTTATGTTGTGATTTTCTTCCTAGAACCTACCTGGGGAGTGCCCAACCCACTAGACATGCCTAGGCTGCCCAGAACACATGGCAACGCCACGGTTACGCAGTGACCACGCGGCGGGCATGCGAGTTTACGCGCTCTAGAGTTGGGGGCCTCGGCCACCGCCCAAACCTCGACGTATCGCCACCAAACCATGTATTTATAATTAAATAGGTACTTATGTACCTAGAAATGATTTTTGGAAAAAATAAATAGTAATATATGAGGCAGCTGCAGTTCAAACTTAACCCGCTTCCAACTGAATCGGCGGGAATTTGTCTTTTTCACCAGAGGTGGATCAAAACTTTTGACACCCAACCATTTTGTGAATTGTGCATTAAATATAGCCTAGTATTTTAGAAAATTTATTTGGTCCAATTTTGCAACAAATATATGGTAGGCCCTTCACAAAAAAAACTCATTTCGGGCACTCAGAAAATGGAAAATGAATTTTCCGTGCAAAGAAAATGAAAACTCCCTTAGGCAACATTGTTTGGAATTCCAAGATGCACCCTTGTGCACAAATATGAGATCATTTGAAAAAACTATGCCATGAATGTGGCCATAAGATTGATCATTTGGCTTGAAAGCCATGAATCTTCACGCATGACAGCTCATTTCTGAGAGCACTTTTTTAAAATAATTTCCATATTACAAGTTTATTATTTTTCTTGGAAACTTGCTCACATATAATGACACAATGCGAATGTTTCCCCTTTTTTGATTTTTTTTGAATTTCTTATACCCGTTTCAAAATGCGGCCAAAACGGCGGGAATGACCGTTCCTAGCTAGTGGTTGAATCTTGGAATTTTTTTGGTGTTTCTCTGATTAAATAGATACTTATGTACCTATAAATGATTTTTGGAAAAAATAAAGAGCAAACTACGAGGCAGCTACAGTTCAAATTTGACCCGCTTCCAACTGAATCGGCGGAATTTTGTCTTTTTCACGAGAGGTGGATCAAAACTTTTTACACCCAACCATTTTGTCAATTGTGCATTAAATATGGCCAAGTATTTTAAAAAATTGATTTGGTCCAATTTTTCAACAATTATTTGGGAGGTGATTCACAAAAGAAACCTCCTTTTGGGCACTCGAAAAATGAAAAATGGTTTTTTCGTCCAAAGAAAATGAAAACTTCCTTAGGCAACATTGTTTGCCATTCCAATATGCACCCTTGTGCACAATATGAGATCATTTGAACAAACTATGCCATGAATGTGGCCATATGATTGATCATTTGGCTTGAAAGCCATTAATCTCCATACGTGATAGCTCGTTTCTGAGAACACTTTTTTTAAAATAATTCCCGTATTACAAGTTTGTTATTTTTCCTGGGAACTTGGCTATATATAATGAAACAATGTGAAGGTTTTCCAATTTTTTGATTTTTTTCGAATTTTTTATGCCCGTTTCAAAATGCGGTCAAAACGGCATGCTTGACCATTCCTAGCTAGTGGTTGAATCTTGGAAAAAATTTGATGTTTCTCTGATTAAATAGATACTTATGTACCTAGAAATGATTTTTGGAAAAAATAAAGAGCAAACTATGAGGCAGCTGCAGTTCAAATTTGACCCGCTTCCAGCTGAATCGGCGGAAATTTGTCTTTTTCACCAGAGGTGGATCAAAACTTTTTACACGCAACCATTTGGTCAATTGTGCATTAAATATGCCCTAGTTTTTTATAAAATTGATTTGGTCCAATTTTGCAACAAATATATGGTAGGTCCTTCAAAAAAAAACTCATTTCGGGCACTCGGAAAATGGAAAATGAATTTTTCATGCAAAGAAAATGAAAACTCCCTTAGGCAACATTGTTTGCCATTCCAAGATGCACCCTTGTGCAAAATATGAGATCATTTGAACAAACTCCCTTGATTTGGTTCAATTTTGCAACATAGATTTGTAGGCATTTAATTTTTTTTCAGAAATTTGGGTCCAAATTTTGGATATTTGAGCGCGCGCCAGCCAACCAATGAGAAGCGAGGAACCACGTCCACGCGGATCACCAAGTTGGGCACGATATGAGCCATCCATCACGCGCCCATCCAACGGTGGATCTTCTCCTGAAAGACCAAAACCCTAACCCACCTACCCACCCACCCCTTTCCTTCTCCAGATCCAATCGAGGCTGTCGCGCCGTCCACTCCCTTGTCGCGACCTAGTCTCCGCCACCGCCGCCAACCCCACCCACCACCGCCGCCCCCACCCATCGCCGACCTCGTCTCCGCCATCCCCCTCCCCTCGCCTTCATTCGGCGTGCGTGCGTGCGTCCAACCGGCCCCAAAAATGAAGACACGGGGTTTTCTCCTCCTCGTCCCACCCAATCTCCGCCGCCGCCGACCTCCTCCCTCTCCCCCAATCCCATCCCCACCGGCGGCGAGCTCGTCTCCCCGAGGCCCATCCTCTGCCCTCCACCCCACCGCCGGCTCCCTTAGTCTCTCCTTCATCTCCCTACGCTCCAGCTCGGGGGGCCGCAGCCGTGCACCCAGATCGAGAGGGGAGGCCGTGTCGCTCCTGCCGCGACCGGATCCAAGGCCAAGCCTGTGGGGTCCTGCTCGGGCTCCTCGCAGGGGCCACGGCGGCGGGATCCACAACCATGGCGGTTCCAAACCCTAGCTGCCGCAGTGGGTCACCGGCACGACCCTCGCACCTCCGACGGGCAACGACACCAAGGATCGCTCTACGCGGGCCTTCATCAGCGCCAGCTTCACCACCAGGACCTGCAGCCTCCTCCTCCGGTGTTCATCTGCATCAGGGCAGGTAACCCCGCCAATCCCCTTCCTTGTGCTCTCTTGGTGATGCAAAATCCGATTCTTCTTGGCCACTGAAACTCGAGCAGTTCTTCAGTCTGTCGTCTAGCATTGCAATGGTTGGTTATTTAGCCTGGGTTTACAAATTACAAGGAACCTAGTGTATCTAGTGTTATGTACCTGGCGGAGAATGACTTGATATTGTATCTAGTGTACTCCAGTTTCATGGGCAGACTGATGATGGATGTTGCGAGCATTCATTGTTTCTGCACCCTACGTACGTATCAAGATCAAGATTCTGTTTGCCGACAAACTAACCGCAGCGTCTCCTGTTTTGTTTCTCTGGTTGAGAGTAGTCTGACATCACCGTGGCGGCAAGTTTGGGTGGGCTATATTGCACTGAACTGCACTGCACTGGGTATGCACATTCAAGTCATGCACGGACAGCAGCATTTCTAGTGTCCAATTCCATCCACCTCCTACAAAGAACACAGCCACACCACCGGACTCAATTACTCTACATGGAGAACTCATCTCTGCAGCAAAATTTACCACACTTGTGTTAAGATCTATGCACCTTCACAACTCACGATCAGCATCAACCTTCGTCTTGTTAGTGTTTGAGCACGTCTAGATGAGATAGCTACAAACGACGCTTCATCGAACACAGGCACAATTAGAGCGACGTGAGAAGCAAGTGGGTCATCTTGGCATGGGGTTGCTTACTACTATCACTGGCCAATGCTTAGCAATGTCAGTATGCACGCATTAGAAACAACCTGATTTTGTTCTTGTCCCTGTATTCGGCGGCGTCGGTTAAGAGACAATGGGTTAATCATGCCATGCAGGACACTTGCATCCATCCAACCGTGAGGGCTAGCTTGATACAAGCGCATCCATAATATAAGAGGATGTCTATGATTCGTCTATGGAGGCACTCTGAACATTTTTTTGTTTGCACAATAATAATAATGAATTTGTGTGATCTGTCTGATTGCTTATGCTTTTGGCAGATGAGCGATTTTATTTGACAGATGGATTGTAACTTGCCTAGTGAACTATAAACTAATTTTTGAAATATCTCCACAATCAATTGATTTCTGGTTACTGCAAAATGGAAGCATGGTAGAAATTAAAAAAATTGTGTGATTGCACCTGATAGCAAAGCAGTACTACTTGCAGGCGTTACATTTTTTGATCCCCCTTGTTTCCTGCTGTGTGTACTGAGAAAGTTTGTTTTTGCAGCTAAGAGGGCATGGGCCTAGACCTCCACGGATGGTGGCTAGATCGAGCGAAGCTTCCCTTCCTCTGCCTGGCGGGGCAAGGACAAGGACAAGCAGCAACATCATCGCATCATCAAGGTTCGATCCCCCTTGTTGCAATCCCTCCCTCCCTCATGTTGAATTGATGTTGAATTCAAGCCAAGGTACCCGTGATTAACCTCTGGGTAATGATGCTCTGAATACTGTTTGCTACTGGTACACTGTCTTGTGATTTCTTTTAACAATCATACCTAGCTAAAATCTTCTTGTCCACAGCAGAGCAGCCTCATCCTCTTCATGCTGGCTCGACTGCCTCTGATTCTTCCTGTTTGCTGCCTTGCCTTGTAGATGCGGCAGCTCAAGGGCGAGGTGGACATCTTCTCCAGGGCCGACGGGTCGGCGCTGTTCGAGATGGGCAACACCAGGGTCATCGCCGCCGTCTACGGCCCCTTAGAGGTAAGCGCTTTTTCTTTGCACACCAACTCTTCTATTTGATGCCATGTCTGTTAGGGCTTTGGCTCCCGGGAGGTCTCTAGTTAATGATCGGTATTGAGAGAGTTTGGTGGTTACTTATGCTTATTGTGTATCACACTGAAAAAGAAAATGCACAATGAGCTTACCTTTGTATATCAGGATTTTTTCTTCATCGGTTACTGGTATTTGGCTTCTATGTGCTAATTAAACCTGATCAGTATGTATACTTCTTTGATGTTGTATAATATTGGTGTCAAAGGAGTTAATTTAAACCGGATATGATCTACTGGAACAATTTTTTTGCTATTCAAACGGTTAAATTCTGGTTCTTTGTTTCATACATCTAAATGATGTTTAATTTGTCCTTCTATGCTTGTAAACCTGATGTGATTGGAGTAGTATTTACTTGCTGGTGATAGTAACTACTTGTATCCACTGATTTCGATGCCTCATTTTGCTTGTTTTACTTTATTTATGCACACAGACTACCTACAAGTTAATGTGCTTTTAGATTTGCCTTTATTTTGCTCCTTCCCATATTGTTTGATAACTTGTTGTAGCGACCCGACTCGAATGGGTCAAGTCTCTGTGCTTAAGTGTCATCCCTGGATCGTTATGCTGACACACACAGTACTCGAGGATTTATAACAGAGGTAAATCACATGTATAAGTAACGTAAATACTATTACCTCAATCCATATAGCGAAAGCAACAAGGTTGTGGATTCCCATCAACACCAACGGCAAAGTTGAGTGTAGAAATCGTAACCCTAATGTATCACTTACTCGTCGTAAGAAACCTGCAACATGAGACGTTGCAGCCCGAAACGGGTCAGTACATTGAATGTACTGGCAAATTCACACCATAGAGAATGATGAATAATGGCTATCACTATATGCATATATGGCTGGTGGAAAATCTCTATGGTTATAATGTTTTTGCGAAAAGCCAATTTTTCCCTAGTGCAAAGGAATACATTTTATTTAACTACCATGGTGGTTGTTGAACATTGAGAATGGTTGACAGCATTCTCAATCCCAATTAAGTAACATCATTAAACCCAACAATATTCTTTTAAAGTAACATGATGAGATCAACAGGATAATCCAAGAACTAGATACTCAAGATGTCCATAACCGGGGACACGGATAATCATGATTAGTTTATACACTCTGCAGAGGATTGCGCACTTTTCCCCACAAGACTCAATCACCTCTGTTTGGTTTCTCGCACTACAGGGTGTTTGAGAAACGGATGACCGAGACATAGTCTTTCAGAAGCGCTAGCACCTTACGATGGGTAGACCGTACCACCTACATCCCCTACATCTGCTAGTCTACCACTGTAAGAGTTCGCACAACTTAGTCAACTATGCCAGAGCCCATAATGGCTTGTGGCTGCACACGGAAGTCTCTAGTATGAATAATCTCATGATCCCTTTGGGCCTGGGTGGCAGTCCCAAAAAAACAGGCAAGTCCTGGTAACCCCAGGTGCCTCAATCCACCCAGATGTGTGTTAGGTTGCCACCTTAGATAAACCCTTAATTAACATTCTCACATCTGTCATGGATTTCACTCACCCAATCCACGTCTACTAGCATAGCATGGCATAATAAGCAAGCGTAGAAGTAACTCCCAAAGGTTTGATAATAAACAGGTAATAGGTACTACCTCATCTACATCCCATCCCACAATTTAATTAGATCCTAATCATGCAATGTGTGAGGATTGCTCTAATGCAATAAAACTGGGTTGTAGAAAAGGTATGATCAAAGTGTGAACTTGCCTGCAATGTTGATGAAGATGATTCGCACTCAAAACTCTTGATAGATCTACTCGTCACACTCCGGTCTATCGTAAGCAAGAAATAGTAACCACACATAAGCAATCACTCAAAAGATCAGAAAGAACGAAGAAGACGATTCGGAAACATCAAAACCAAGCAAATAACTCTTGCAACATAAAACTATTTCTAACAGTACCAAAATTATGTGAATTTGGCCTTATTAGAATGTTTAGGTCAAGAGCTTCGATTTGCAAAAAGAATCAACTCAAACGGAGCTACGAAACTCAAGTTATGATCAAACGAAGTTTGAATTCAAATCTGATCTAATTCAAATTTTAAACTTTTCAAAAACATGTTTGAGTTGGATTAATGGATAGAGGAGATTGTAATGAAGAAGTGGGCGTTGGTTTCGTTGAATTTGGACTAACGAGTAAAAAGTTATAGTCGTTTGAAGTACAGGGACTATTCTGTAAAAAAATTAATTGCAACCAGGTCCCTGGCTACGTGGCAGAATCTTACTGGCGGTAACCGTTCGCTTCAGAAGTTTATCGAACGAACGTTCGTCAATTAAAGAAAAACGATTCGAGAAAAAAAACAAAATAGATGATATAATCCAAGCCCTCGATCTACGATCGGACGGACGAGGAGAAACGGGGCGTTACCGCGGCGGTTGGGCTCGACGTCGCTAAAGAAGACGGTGGCGCCGGCTTCGAGCGGGCGGCGGCTCTGGTGGTCCTCTGGCGTGGCCGTGGGGTCGGGAAGAAGCGGCGCGAGGTGGTGAAGCCGATGGCGGGGTCGACGCTCGGCTGCGGCGTCGGAATAGTGCGAGGCTTGGCGGCGGAGCTCGTCGGATCTCGCGAACTTCGGCGAGTTCGTGTGGAGCGCGAGGAGGGTCTCGGGCCTTCCGGTTAGAGGCAAAACGAGGCCGGGGCCTGACTATATATAGGAGGAGCGAGGCTTGGGCGAGGGGCAAGGTGGAGAGGAGAGTCTAGGGCGGACTCGGCGTCGGCCGGCGTCGGCGTACAGGAGAAGGACTCCTGCTGCCTTGCGGGAGGAGGAAGAGGACGCGGGGCCCACCTGTCGGCGTCCGTGGGAGAGAGAGGGAGGGAACGGACGACCGGGGCAAAGGCGGTTCGCGCGAGGGGAAGAGGCCATGGGCCGATTCGGCTGGGCCGTGGGGCGGAGAGAGGGAGAGAGAGAGAGAGAGCAGTGTTGGGATTCGGCCTGGCACTGTTTGAAGAGCTTTTTTTTTCTATAAACATTTTCGTTCCAAAAGAATAAAAGCAAAATAACTAAAAATATTATATAGGCATATAATATATCAAAATTTTCACAAAAAGATTTTCTACAAAGTGAACATTTTCCTAGCATTAAATAAAATACACACAAATTCTAATAATTCAAACAGTGCTACTGGTCTATTAAAATCCAACAAAAAACATTTTTTAAATACCAAAATGATTTCAAATTTATTTTTCTCCAATTTTCTAATGTAGGGAATCATGTTACCCTATTTTCCATATATTTTATTTTTGGAGACAAATAATTTGAATAAAACTCAAATAACTCCAAATTGAAAATTAATTCAAATGAACTTTGAATTTAATTCTTTGAACTCCCAACTCATATTTCATAATTTGAAGAAGTCATTTTATCTTCTCTCATGAAAATCATTGAGTTGCATAAAGTTTCTGAATTGGAAAAAAATATTTCCCAATGGAATTCAAATATTTTTCAGACACCCTTTTCATTTTAAATGGAAGAAGTCATGTCATCTTCTCTCTAGGGTTTTGTGTTGAAAAGAATTTGAATTCATGGAGATCAGAAAGCAAATATGAAAGTTTGGGAAAGTCCTTTTATTCCCTCTCATTTAACTTTCAAAAAGTTTCGAATTCACTCACTTTCAGTCAATCTATCAAACAATCAATCAAGTCTATCTATTTAATATAACATTCCAAAATTTAGAATTTTGGGATGTTACAAACCTACCACCCTTAAAATGAATCTCGTCCTCGAGATTCGGAGAGGCTAGCAAGAAATAGGCTAGGGTTTGGGGTCTCCTAAAAATCCATCGATGATCACACGGGGTCTGGGGTGCTACCACCCTTAGAAGCATGGTTACGGTTCCATCAATACTCATATACTCCATACTTATTCTTGACAGTGTCGGTCTTCTTAGATCTTCAGGATAATTCCTTATCCGGGCTCTTCCGGTAGTGGCATAACCTTACCACAATTCTTTTTTCCTTTCCTCTTGGTAAGGTTCTTCCGAGATTGGGTCTTCTTAGCTGACGGTCTGGCACCAATTTTAAATAACTATCGATATCTCATGGTGGTTAACAATTTATGGCTTCTCCTGCAGGAAATGGGTCTGGTTTGATCCTCACCGTATAACCTACGGTTGGCAAAAAGCTGCCATGTACAAGGGAAAATTATTATACCATTCTAAGGTTTAATAAGGTTTAATATCGTCGTCCCTCTACTATAGGCAAGTCACTCAGATTTACCATCCCATATAGCAAGGCGAATAATAAGAGTAAGTCGGTATGGTGATCAATCCATCCCGCACCCAAATCATTACCTTGTATACAGTTTAGCGAATCTCGCATTCTAACACTCGCTCATCCTCACAAGCATTGCAGAATTTCTCTCGTCGATGAACTGGGTTCGGATAAATCCATTGATTCTGCAAGCCAAACAAACATGAATCGTTCCTTCACCACTCTCAGGTTTTGCGTTATTCCTATAAGATCGTCTGTCGATAAAATCGTAACTTCTTTCAGGGTTTTTCCTTCAGCAAGAATGTGCTTGCTTCTTGGCAGGTCCTGGGGCCTGTGGGTTATGGCCCATCTCATCACTTGTAGTCCTTGAACTTATCATCGGGCAACTGATCATTGTTCCAACTTCCTAGTATTCTTAAATCCATCCAATTGTACTATCTTCCTTCCTTCTATTGGCACCAAACCAAGATGTGAGTACTCAGACTTGTAATGGGGTTGCCATTGCTCCATATTACCAACATCATACCTCCTTTATATCCAATAGTACTTCATCTCTTCATCCTCGTGGAATATCCCTCATACCGAGATAAAACTTATACTTATGAAGTCCATATTCCACTCTGTGGAACATCATTATCCTTTCCGCGGTCAAGCGTCCTTACAGGGGAATATTGGCCATCGCTGCATGGCACTTCTTCAACTGGGAAACGTGAAACACATCCTGAACTCCTGACAGTCCTTCGGATAACTCCAACTTGTAGGCCACTTCTCTCATACGCTCCAAAACTCGGTATGGTACTACAAATCTCGGGGCTAACTTTACCTTAACTCCAATTCGTTTAACTCCTCGCAGAGGGAACACATGAAGACATGCTCTATCTTCAATTTCATAGACTACCTCCTTGAGTTTTTGAGTCTACATAACTCTTCTACCTGGACTTAGCTACCTTCATTCTATCTCGAATCAACTTAACATTCTCTTCTGACTCCTTGATCACATTTGGTCCAAACAACTGACGGTCTCCAACTTCATCCCACATACTCTTGGGGCATCACACATATCGAGACAAAACTCATATTCATTTTTGTTCGAAATCCACTCAGTGGAGTATCCTTATCTTTTCCAAGAGTCAAGGGTTCTTATAGGGTACTACCACCCTTAAAATGCACAAATCTTCCATAGACCATATTTCTCTTATCCTCAGAATGGCCAAAATTCTTCTTCATAGAGTAACAACTCATAAAATCCCTATCAGTACCAACGATGCTAACTTTATTTTATTCTCCAATGATTATAATCTCTCGCTCTTCCATTACATGTCTCAACTCAACATCTTGATACAAAATAAAATGTCTCACTTCTACTACTCCATTTCTTTTGTTGCAAACTCAACTATCTAGCACAAGTTTCCTTCTCCTTGGGGCATTCTCTAGCAAAGTGCCCTGCTCCTTTACAACTAAAACATATTCCTTCTGACAAGTATCAAGGTTTCCTTTTTGGGCAATTGTTGAGGTAGTGCCCTGACTCCTTGCACCTGTAACAGGTGATATGACTCAGGTCCTTCCAGGAATCAAATCTGCTTCTCTTCCTGGACTTTTCCATTCCAATCATGGATTCTATTTCTTGTGGGTCATATTCTACTTCCTCTGTCGGGAATTCTATTAAATCCCCATTCAAACAATTTTGGGAGATGTGTCCTTCTTCTCCATATGAATAACAAGACTTAGTGCAGGGTTTACCGGGGTCTTCTTTAGGTGTCCTCCACCTCTTCCTTCATCATGGGTTCTTCTAAAATTTCCGTAAGGGCTCCTTTCAATACTCCTTTCTTCTGCTGGATGGTACGTTGTACCATGGGGTAATGTGACACTGAGCAGGATAGTGGGTAGTCCCTTCACACAAGAAACAAGTAATCTGCCTATTTGGGCATTCTTCAACTGGGTGACTTCCTTCACATTTAGGGCATTCATCCTTGTGTTCTTTATGGGTGTGTCCTATTTCTCCACAAATCTTGCATGCACAAGGTTTCTTCATATCCTTTCCATAAGGCTTCAACTTCTGGGACACAAGGTGAGATCTTTGCAGAGTCAACTTAAATTCTCTCCAAGTGGTTACTCCTTGCCATCCATTGATGGTTTGGTACATCCACCACCAAGTAGCAGCACCTCTTTCAAAGCACTGAAAAGCATGCTGGGTCATATCCTTTTCGACTATAGGGTTATTCTTCATGTGATCCTCAATGTTCTGAATCCATCGATCTGTCTCCAACTGACTCATCGGTCCAGAAAATACAAGCTCATCTCCATTCATCCTCTATTGGGTCCATGGGTTATGGGGTGAGATAAGAGAGAGGGAGAGGGATACACACAATACAAACAAAAGTTTTGAAAAGACAGATTTTATTGTGGCTGTCAGAAAAAACATCAAACAAATGACAACTCACAAACGTCGCATCTAACGTAGGTATAAAACAGGGGTTTGTCTGCTAAGGTCAACGTCGCCAAACTCTTCAAGCCTTGTTTATGTCTCCAATGGCTTCTTCCGGTCATACTTGTCTTTCTCAAGTCCTTTTTGCCAGCTCATCTTTGTTGTCGCAAAGTCTATCGTGACGTCCCTTAATATTTCTGGAATTGCATTCCAAACTTCCGGGTTTCAACATCCTTGACATGAACCATGGTCCTACTGTCCTTTAGTTCCTGACGAATCTCCTGTATCTCAAGGTTTTACTTCTCTAGCTTGGCTACTTTCAACTTTTGGATCCTGAGTTCTTCACGAAATGCTTCCTTGTCAAATACGGCTTCATGGAGATCCACCTTAAACTTCTTGATGTACTACTCCAGATCCTGGCGATACACCGGCTAAGTTTAAAACTGCATCCTTTGCTGATAGATGCTCCATCAACCTTCTACCATCCGATCCTTTTTGATGAAATGCATCAACTCAGCATGGTGACAATAGCATAAGCGGGCCATAACACGCTGGATAGCTGGGTTTCTGCTCTTGTCATTTCCATGCGCTATCATTCCATAGTTGATATCTCCTGCCTCAAAACTTTGAGTTCTCATGCTCCTTGTTTTAGTATTTCTCCGATACACCTTGATCTCGGGTATTGACAACTTCCATAGTCTTCCAAGTTCCATAAGGGTAGCCTTCCTAGGTCATACAAATCTGGGAATTCTTCAGAGCCTTCAAATTCTACTTGTCTTCGATCTTCAACCGTTGTAGTTTCCATTATTCAGATGCACGGAAAATACTCTTCATTCCGAAGTGGTCTTAGTTGTCTGATATCTTGTACTTCTTGGAGTGGTCTCATCAGTGGAATCTTTGAGTGGTCAAAAGGGGAAAGGGGTATGGTCTCACTAAAGAGAATTTTTGAATAAGCTCAGAAGAGAAGAGAGGTAAAAGATCTTTTTGAAAGGGAAAATTGTAGATAAAAATCTTTGCTATGGGCTTGCCAGTTTCTAGGGTCACGTCCTACAGTCAACATGTGCTCTGATACCATCTTGTAGCGACCCGACCCGAATGGGTCAAGTCTCTGTGCTTAAGTGTCATCCATGGATCAGTATGCTGACACACACAGTACTCGAGGATTTATAACAGAGGTAAATCACATGTATAAGTAACGTAAATACTATTACCTCAATCCATATAGCGAAAGCAACTAGGTTGTGGATTCCCATCAACACCAACGGCAAAGTTGAGTGTAGAAATCGTAACCCTAACGTATCACTTACTCGTCGTAAGAAACCTGCAACATGAGACGTTGCAGCCCGAAACGGGTCAGTACATTGAATGTACTAGCAAATTCACACCATAGAGAATGATGAATAATGGCTATCACTATATGCATATATGGCTGGTGGAAAAGCTCTATGGTTACAATGTTTTTTCGAAAAGCCAATTTTTCCCTACTGCAAAGGAATAAATTTTATTTAACTATCATGGTGGTTGTTGAACATTGAGAATGGTTGACAGCATTCTCAATCCCAATTAAGTAACATCATTAAACCCAACAATATTCTTTGAAAGTAACGTGATGAGATCAACAGGATAATCCAAGAACTAGATACTCAAGATGTCCATAACCGGGGACACGGCTAATCATGATTAGTTTATACACTCTGCAGAGAATTGTGCACTTTTCCCCACAAGACTCGATCGCCTCCGTTTGGTTTCTCGCACTACAGGGTGTTTGAGAAACGGATGACCGAGACATAGTCTTTCAGAAGCGCTAGCACCTTACGACGGGTAGACCGTACCACCTACATCCCCTACATCTGCTAGTCTACCACTGTAAGAGTTCGCACAACTTAGTCAACTATGCCAGAGCCCATAATGGCTTGTGGCTGCACACGGAAGTTTCTAGTATGAATAATCTCATGATCCCTTTGGGCCTGGGTGGCGGTCCAAAAAAAATAGGCAAGTCCTGGTAACCCCAGGTGCCTCAATCCACCCAGATGTGTGTTAGGTTGCCACCTTAGATAAACCCTTAATTAACATTCTCACATCTGTCATGGATTTCACTCACCCAATCCACGTCTACTAGCATAGCATGGCATAATAAGCAAACGTAGAAGTAACTCCCAAAGGTTTGATAATAAACAGGTAATAGGTACTACCTCGTCTACATCCCATCCCACAATTTAATTAGATCCTAATCATGCAATGTGTGAGGATTGCTCTAATGCAATAAAACTCGGTTGTAGAAAAGGTATGATCAAAGTGTGAACTTGCCTGCAATGTTGATGAAGATCATTCGCACTCAAAACTCTTGATAGATCTACTCGTCACACTCCGTTCTATCTTAAGCAAGAAATAGTAACCACACATAAGCAATCACTGAAAAGATCAGAAAGAACGAAGAAGACGATTCGGAAACATCAAAACCAAGCAAATAACTCTTGGAACATAAGACTATTTCTAACAGTACCAAAATTATGTGAATTTGGCCTTATTAGAATGTTTAGGTCAAGAGCTTCGATTTGCAAAAAGAATCAACTCAAACGGAGCTACGAAACTCAAGTTATGATCAAACGAAGTTTGAATTCAAATCTGACCTAATTCAAATTTTAAACTTTTCAAAAACATGTTTGAGTTGGATTAATGGATAGAGGAGATCGTAACGAAGAAGTGGGCGTTGGTTTCGTTGAATTTGGACTAACGAGTAAAAAGTTATAGTCGTTTGAAGTACATGGACTATTCTGTAAAAAAACTAATTGCAACCGGGTCCCTGGCTACGTGGCAGAATCTTACTGGCTGTAACCGTTCGCTTCAGAAGTTTATCGAACGAACGTTCGTCAATTAAAGAAAAACGATTCGAGAAAAAAAACAAAATAGATGATATAATCCAAGCCCTAGATCTACGATCGGACGGACGAGGAGAGACGGGGCGTTACCGCGGCGGTTGGGCTCGACGTCGCCGGAGAAGACGGCGGCGGCGGCGCCGGCTTCGAGCGGGCGGCGGCTCTGGTGGTCCTCTGGCATGGTCGTGGGGGTCGGGAAGAAGTGGCGCGAGGTGGTGAAGCCGATGGCGGGGTCGACGCTCGGCTGCGGCGTCGGAACAGCGCGGGGCTTGGCGACGGAGCTCGTCGGATCTCGCGAACTCGGGCGAGTTCGTGTGGAGCGCGAGGAGGGTCTCGGGCCTTCCGGTTAGAGGCAAAACGAGGCCGGGGCCTGACTATATATAGGAGGAGCGAGGCTTGGGCGAGGGGCAAGGTGGAGAGGAGAGTCCAGGGCGGACTCGGCGTCGGCCGGCGTCGGCGTACAGGAGAAGGACTCCTGCTGCTATGCGGGAGGAGGAAGAGGACGCGGGGCCCACCTGTCGGCGTCCGCGGGAGAGAGAGGGAGGGAACGGGCGACCGGGGCAAAGGCGGTTCGCGCGAGGGGAAGAGGCCATGGGCCGATTCGACTGGGCCGTGGGGCGGAGAGAGGGAGAGAGAGAGAGAGCAGTGCTAGGCTTCGGCCTGGCACTGTTTGAAGAGCTTTTTTTTTCTATAAACATTTTCGTTCCAAAAGAATAAAAGCAAAATAACTAAAAATATTATATAGGCGTATAATATATCAAAATTTTCAGAAAAAGATTTACTACACAGTGAACATTTTCCTAGCATTAAATAAAATACACACAAATTCTAATAATTCAAACAGTACTACTGGTCTATTAAAATTCAACAAAAAACATTTTTAAAATACCAAAATGATTTCAAATTTATTTTTCTCCAATTTTCTAATGTAGGGAATCATGTTACCCTATTTTCCATATATTTTATTTTTGGAGAAAAATAATTTGAATAAAACTCAAATAACTCCAAATTGAAAATTAATTCAAATGAACTTTGAATTTAATTCTTTGAACTCCCAACTCATATTTCATAATTTGAAGAAGTCATTTTATCTTCTCTCGTGAAAATCATTGAGTTGCATAAAGTTTCTGAATTGGAAAAAATATTTCCCAATGGAATTCAAATATTTTTCAGACACCCTTTTCATTTTAAATGGAAGAAGTCATGTCATCTTCTCTCTAGGGTTTTGTGTTGAAAAGAATTTGAATTCATGAAGATCAGAAAGCAAATATGAAAGTTTGGGAAAGTCCTTTTATTCCCTCTCATTTAACTTTCAAAAAGTTTCGAATTCACTCACTTTCAGTCAATCAATCAAACAATCAATCAAGTCTATCTATTTAATATAACATTCCAAAATTTAGAATTTTGGGATGTTACACTTGTAGATGATGTACTTCATTCGTGTTTCGTCGTGGGCTCCAAGAAGTGAAGAAGCATTGAGTTCTAGCTCATTGGAGCTAGTTATACCCTGATAGATAGTTATATTTTGATATTTAGTTGTGTTCTTGGTGGCTATAAACCTAATGTGAAGTATGTTCGATTATGAACGTGGTGTATGTTTGATTGTAAGGTGCCAAATTTGGTTGTTGAAGTATTACTTCTGTTTTCAGTCAGTTCTGATTTAAATATTTGTTTTTATTTACTAGAAAATCAAAATTTGAAGAACATGACTCTGACCATTGGGACCCACTCAAACCCATCTGACTATTGGATATGTCTTAAAAAAAGAAATGTAACTGTTGAGCCAAAAAGGCCATGGCCCAAAAACGAAAGGCCCAATTGTTGGGTCAGGCCAATGTAGAAATCAAAACTATTAGAAAAAATAACCCATGTAGCTAGAGGAAATATACAGTAAAAAGGCCGAATTGTTGGGCTAGGCCCATGTAGAAAATCGAATTGGACCGGGCTGAATCTTGTGCCACATCAGATTAGCACGCTGGATGCCTACGTGGCCTGGGGAGGTTGCTAGTGACCAAAACGCCACAGTAGACGTATTTTGGTCATAAACGTCTACGACCATTCCAGAAGAAAGGTCGCTATAGTCAGTTTACGACCGCCAGCTTTTGACCTTTTGTTTTTGGTCACAAAAAGGTCACAAATTGAAAACAGTGACCATTCAGTGACCAATAGTGCTGGTCACAAGTTGACATATTTCTTGTAGTGGTGGACGTGGCCTACGTGCACCCGCGGAAATGGCCGTGGTGGCCACGGGACGAGGCTCGGGGCTGTTTGCGGCGCTCGTGGGCATTGAGTAAGGCGCCAGGAAGAGAGAGGAGGAGCGGGGCAAGCTCGAGGGGGTCCCTGGCGTGGGCGCATGCATTGGCCGAGCTGGGCGGTGTCTAGCGCGTGCCTCAGGGGGTGAGAGAGAGAGGGGAAGGAGGGGGACAACACGGTGGAGTGTTGCGGACGTCGAGGCACCTCGACTGGTGCGAGGGGGAGGCTCGAGGTGGTCGGTTGGCTTGGGCAGAGAGCAGCTATAGTGCTTGGGAGCACTATGGCATGCTCTGGAGCACGCCTTTGGCATGCCATGGCATAAAAAAGGGGGAAGTGGGCGCGACCACTTGTGTCCAGTAGTGCTAGGGGGAAGTAAAGAAAGGGGAAGAAGCATTGGATGCTCTCACTAGTAGAAAAAGGGTCAAACGTGAAGCACATTAGTGCCGGTTTGAATTTGAGCCGGCACTAATGTGTGCATTAGTGCCGGTTCCAACGGCTAGCCGGTCACTCTCATTAGTACCGGTTCGTGGCGAACCTTTAGCCATGGTTCGTGCCACGAACCGGTACTAGAGTGAGTGGTGGCAGGATGTTGTCAGTCCGAGGCCCCTCCAACACCTTTAGTACCGGGTCGTATCACGAACCGGTACTAAAGGTCGTCCTACATAGACCCTTCGTCCACCCGAGCTCGCTCTGTTCTTCCCCTTTCCCCTCTCCTTTCTGTTCTTTTCACTCTTCCTCTCAAGCTCATCACACATTTTGCCCAAAATATGTCAAGATTTGAAGGCCCCCATCCATTCAAATGATCACAAAGGTTAGCAACTTTGTCCTTTGATCTCTCATTGCAAGATTAGCTCGTGCAATGCTTTATATAGTGATTGAATTTTGAGTTTAGTAATTTGGGAGGAATTATATATATATGTGCTAGTATTTGATTTATATGCAATTTGAGGTCAAAAATAACACTTAGTTTGCATATGTAGGTGTGGTTTACTTAGTACCTTCTAAATCTCCGTCGTAACCACCGTCGATCGCTCGCAACGTCCCGTCGCCGGCACCACCTTGTGGTGAGCCTCTTGTTCATGAAGTTTTATATAAAAAATTGATGTTTGTGTGATTTGGATATATAGTTACTCGTATAATTATCTTACCCATACGTTGTTTGTTATACATAATGCCATGGTTTTGATATCCGTCCCCGCCGGCCCTCGTCCGGGTTATGATTCGGATGTGGTATATTCTCTTTTAAAACTATTCATTGCATTTCGTGTTTATGACAAATTATGCCCATCAAGTTGACATAGATATTTGTATGTAGGAGGTAGTTGAACCGGAAATTCCAACCGACCCTATTGTCGAGAGGTTAAATTTAGTTGAAAGAGAAAACGAGGATTTGAAGGAAAAATTGAAAAGAATTGAGGGGGAGAAGATGGATTTAGAGTTGCATGTTGCCGATGTCGTCGATGATCACAAGATTAAGATAGAGAAAATGCGCTTGAAGATTAGAAAGATTAGAAAATATGCCATTCATAGTGAGGCTTGGTATCATTATGCTTTTGGATCAATTGTTACCTTAGTTGCGATCTTGATCGCATTTGTTGTTGCATTTAAATTCTTTAGCTAGAGAGTTATTTGTTTGTTGCATTGAAGTGTTGTTTGATCTTTATGTATGAACTTTATGTATTGTATTAATTTGGTGTTTCCGGTGCTGTGTATTGAAGATGAGCCGGCAATGGATGTACGATGACCGATGCTCTCCCGAGTTCATTAATGGCGTGCGTACTTTTCTGCTTGCGGCTGAGGCAAACAAGTGGGCGGATGGTTTTATGCCTTGTCCATGTGCTGGCTGTAAGAATGGTCACAATTACTCTACGTCAAGAACCATTCACATCCACCTGTTTGAGTCCGGTTTCATGCCCCACTATAATGTTTGGACCAAGCATGGAGAAAGAGGGGTTATGATGGAAGACAATGAAGAAGAAGAGGATGATGACAGCTATCCTAGCCATGGGTTCCCTGAATACGATGATACAACAATGAGGGAAGAAGCTGAGCTGGTAATGCGGGAAGAAGTTGAGCCGGCAATGCGGGAAGAAGCTGAAGAAGAGGCATCGGATGAGCCCGTTGATGATCTAGGTCGGGCCATTGCCGATGCAAAGAGAAACTGTGCAAGTGATTTGGAGAAGAAGAAGTTGCAGCGCATGTTAGAGGATCACAAAAAATTGTTGTACCCGAATTGCGTAGGTGACAAGAAAAAGTTGGGCACCACACTGGAATTGCTACAATGGAAGGCAGAGAATGGTGTATCTGACAAGGGATTTGGAAAGTTGCTGGTAATGATAAAGAATATGCTTCCAAAGGACAACGAATTGCCCGAGAGTACGTACGAAGCAAAGAAGGCTGTCTTCCCTCTAGGGTTAGAGGTGCAGAAGATACATGCGTGCCCTAATGATTGCATCCTCTACCGCGGTGAGTACGAGGATTTGAATGCTTGCCCAGTATGCGGTGCATTGCGCTATAAGATCAGCCGCGATGACCCTCGTGATGTCGAGGGCGAGCGCCCCAGGAAGAAGATTCCTGCCAAGGTGATGTGGTATGCTCCTATAATACCACGGTTGAAACATTTGTTCCAAAACAAAGAGCATGCCAAGGTGATGCGATGGCACAGAGAAGACCGTAAGAAAGACGGAAAGCTGAGAGTACCCATTAACGGGTCGCAGTGGAGAAAAATTGAAAGAAAGTATAGGAAGGAGTTTGCAGATGACGCAAGGAACGTATGGTCTGGTCTAAGCGTAGATGGCATTAATCCTTTTGGGGAGCAGAGCAGCAACCATAGCACCTGGCCTGTGACTCTATGTTTGTATAACCTTCCTCCTTGGTTGTGCATGAAGCGGAAGTTCATTATGATGCCAGTGCTCATCCAAGGCCCTAAGCAACCCAGCAACGATATTGATGTGTACCTAAGGCCATTAGTTGAAGAACTCTTACATCTGTGGAATGGAACAGGTGTACGTGTGTGGGATGAGCACATGGGGGAAGAATTTGACCTAAAGGCGTTGCTGTTCGTGACAATCAATGATTGGCCTACTCTCAGTAACCTTTCAGGACAGACAAACAAGGGATACCGCGCATGCACGCACTGTTTGGACGATACAGACAGTATATATTTGGCTAATTGTAAGAAGAATGTGTACCTGGGACATCGTCAATTTCTTCTGAGTAGGCATCCCGTAAGAAAGAAAGGCAAGCATTTCAAAGGTGAGGCGGATCACCGGACAAAGCCTCGCCACCGTACTGGTGCTGATGTACATGATATGGTCAAGGATTTGAAGGTGGTCTTTGGAAAGGGTCCTGGTGGACAACCTGTTCCGAATGACGCTGATGGACGCGCACCCATGTGGAAGAAGAAATCTATATTTTGGGACCTGCCCTATTGGAAAGACCTAGAGGTTCGCTACGCAATCGACGTGATGCACGTGACGAAGAATCTTTGTGTGACCCTGCTTGGCTTCTTGGGCGTGTATGGGAAGACAAAAGATACACCTGAGGCACGGGAGGACCAGCAACGTATGCACAGAAAAGACGGCATACATCAGGGTCATGCAAGCTACGCTCTAACCAAAGAAGAGAAGGAAATCTTCTTTGAATGCCTGCTCAGTATTAAGGTACCGTCTGGCTTCTCATCGAATATAAAGGGAATAATAAACATGGCAGAGAAAAAGTTCCAGAACCTGAAGTTTCATGACTGCCACGTGATTATGACGCAACTGCTTCCGGTTGCATTGAGGGGGCTTCTACCGGAAAACGTTCGATTAGCCATTGTGAAGCTCTGTGCATTCCTCAATGCAATCTCTCAGAAGGTAATCGATCCAGAAATCATACCAAGGTTAGAGAATGATTTGGTGCAATGTCTTGTCAGTTTCGAGTTGGTGTTCCCACCATCCTTCTTCAACATCATGACGCACGTCCTAGCTCACCTATGTGAAGAGATTAACGTTTTGGGTCCTGTATTTCTACACAATATGTTCCCCTTTGAGAGGTTCATGGGAGTCTTAAAGAAATATGTTCATAACCGTGCTAGGCCAGAAGGAAGCATCTCCAAGGGCCATGAAAATGAGGAGGTCATTAAGTTTTGTATTGACTTTATTCCTGACCTTAAGCCGATTGGTGTTCCTGAATCGCGGCATAAGGGCAGACTAGATGGAAAAGGCACACTAGGAGGGGAACAAATAATATGTATGGACGGACATTCTCTCACTGAAGCACACTACACAGTTCTACAAAATTCCGCCTTGGTGGCTCAGTATATGGATGAACACAATAATTTGCTACGCTCCAAACACCCGGAGCGGTCTGATGACTGGATTACACATGAACAAACCAGGAGTTTCGCCAGCTGGTTGTAGACACGTACCATGCATGATGCCTCTATTGAAGATGACTTGTACTTGCTTTCCCAGTTACAATCTTCGAATATAATGACTTTCAAAGGGTACGAGATAAATGGTAATACATTTTACATGATCGCCCAAGATAAGAAGAGCACCAACCAAAACAGTGGTGTCCGCTTTGATGCAGAAACCAAGACGGGAAAGGAAACATACTATGGTTATATATAGGACATATGGGAACTTGACTACCGACGTGGTTTGAAGATCCCTTTGTTTCGGTGCAAATGGGTCAATATGACACGAGGTGGGGTAACGGAAGACCCGCAGTTCGGAATGACAATAGTGGATCTCAACAATCTTGCGTATGCAGACGAACCATTCGTCCTAGCCAATGATGTGGCACAGGTTTTCTATGTGAAGGACATGTCTACCAAGCCGAGAAAAAGAAAAGATAAGGAAGCGAATGCATCGTACGATGAGCCAAAGCGGCACATAGTTCTTTCTGGGAAGAGAAACATCGTGGGAGTGGATGACAAGACAAACATGTCAGGAGATTATGAAAAGTTTGATGAAATTGCTCCATTCACAGTGAATATTGACCCGAGCATCCAGTTAAATGATGAAGATTTTCCATGGCTACGGCGCAAAGGGACACACGCGAAGAAAAAGTTTCACACCCAAAGATCTGGGATGTGATCGGCTTCACTATCATCACTTTCTTCTGTGTTTCACACCCAGGAGGGAATCTCTGTAATAGTTAGGGTAGCTAGTTATGTGTTTTGGCATTTGAAACGCGAAGAAATTTTATGTGCAAGCAAATTCTTTCATGCATTTACTGATTTTTTTAGCTAAATGACCCTGAAATTGAAAAGCATTTCAAATGAACTCAGAAAAGGTTGAAAATTGGCATGGTATCATAATTTCACCCACATAGCATGTACAAAAAAGTAGAGAGGGTTATCGTAAAAACTGGATGCACTTCGTGTACAAAATGGACAATCTCTTTCGAAGTATCAGGGTTTCGGACGAAAACTCATCCGTTACAAAGGCATTTCATTTTTTAAATAACCTAAGCATTGCCAAATTGAATATAATGATAAAACACACTAATATTAAACAAAAGAAAAAAGAATCACTGAAAAATCTGTTTTCAAAGTTAAGTTATTCACAAACTAGTGATTCACACAAATTTCAAATAATTCAAAATTTAAAATATTCAAATTTGTAAACTACCGGTACTAACAGAAAGTTTGTAATTTTTTGTACCTAAAGCAAAAATATTCACAAAGAAACTCTAAATATAGCAAAAAATAACTCAAAAATAAATAAAACAAAAATAAATAAAGCAAAAAAATAAGAAAAAAGCCCACCTACTGGGCCATAGCGGCCTGCATACGACTAGAAACCCAAATTCTAGTTGGGCCAGGATGCAGGCCCGCTAGCCCAGTAGGCCCAACAGGGCATCGCAGAAGAGGTAGGCCCAGAAGGCCTGCTTAAAAGAGGAGCTCGAGATAGAAGCGACGGCGGGGCTTATAAGCAGGTGCGAGTGCCCCTCGGCTAGCGAGGTGGGACTAAACTTTTGCGCCCCTCGCCTGGCAGCGCACACCCATTAGTACCGGGTCGTGGCTCCAACCGGTACTAAAGGGGGTCCTTTAGTACCAGTTGGCGCCACGACCCGGTACTAAAGGGGGTCCTTTAGTACCAGTTGACACAGACTATGAGCGCCACATCAATAAGTTAAATCGAGCACGTCTACAGAAAGAGGCGAGCTCGAGCTCGAGCAAATCAGCTAGCAAAAGGAGCGGTAAAACCGTTCCCCAGCTGGGAGAACAGGCGGCGCAATCAATCCCCCCGCTTGTTGTGCCAACAACACATGAGAGTAGGCGCGCCCAATATTATTGTGGGAAAACCGTTAACATTCCCGGGGTGGGCGATGTGGTAATAACCGAGGAGCATATTGCGCAGGCTGAAATGATCGGGATCACTGTTGGACAACTCCTCGATATGGAGCCCATGTCTCCGACTAGAGAGGAGGAAATAAAACGGAAATATGTCCGGGGCCAACCTTTGGTTGAGCCAGACGAGGTCAATAAGCTCCCAACGAGAATGTATGAATTGCATCAATGGTACATGGACATTACCAAGATTTCCAATCGAGAGTCCCTCATGGTGAATGTCAAGAAGGATCATTACTACCATGAGAAAGCTGTGACCATTGAGTATTCAGAACTATTTCAGCTATACAATCAAGACGCACTCGACAAATCTATCGTCAGTTGCTATTGTCTGTAAGTGATTTCTTTCTGTAATTTAAGTCTCAAGCTAGCTGTAGTGATCATTTTGATCAACCATTACCTGTAATTATCCTCACTATATTCTTTTCTGTGGTATTATGCAGGATGAAGATTTATGAAATGAAAAAAGGTGGACGCTATGGCATTGGGTTCGTTGACCCAAATACCATTAATGAATACACATGGAAAATAGATTCATATTACAAAAAAAGTGTAGAGGAAAGCATGCTAGAGTTCTTCAAGCACCACAAATACAATGAAGATATACTACTTCCTTACAACTTCGAGTGAGTCACACTGTCTTGTACTACAAATTCTGTTTTTTCCTACTAGCTAGCTACATGTTTTTGCTTACATATGCCCGCTTAATTAAGACATGCAAAAGTGTGTGCATGCAGATTTCACTGGATCTTGTTAACCATTAAAGTTGATGAAGGAACAGTTGAAGTACTAGACTCACTACTTAAGAAAGCAAGTGACTACACCATCGTGAAGGGGATAGTCAACAAGTAATTTCAATCATAATTAACTATATCTCGGCCTATTTAATTAGTTCGTCATTTCTTGATAATAACTATTTAATAACCCATTTATTCATTTTCTTTGTCGGCGGGTAGGGCTTGGGCAAAGTTCATCAGGGTCACTCCAGGCCCATGAAACAAAATCTGAAATGGTATCGACCCCAGGTAAGTAATTAAGTAGTACTAGCTAGCTGCCATCTCTTTAATTATCATGCTTGATTAATTATTATCTGATCAAATTCCATTCAAATAAAGGCCCTGAAGCAGGCGCCGGGGAATAATCTGTGTGCATACTACGTTTGCGAGAACATTCGCATGATGGCGTCCGAAAGGAGCAAATCTCAAAGACAGGAGTGGGTACGTTTGTCAGAACACTATTCACAATTTTTACACCATTATCGATATCTAGTCACACAACTAATACACATGCATACTGATCTCCTTCTTAACAGTTCAAAGAGGTGCGGGAGAAGCTCCTAACAGAGGAGCGCATAGAAGCAATTCAAGAGGAAATAGCGGGATTTTTGCTCGACCAGGTCATAGATCCCAAAGGAGAATACTATTGCCCGCTACCGCCCCCATGAACCACTTCCAATTGTTATCGTGCTCCGAAGGCACCAATTAGGAGAAATTGTATATATATATATTATGATTGATTCTACTAGAAATTCTATTTATATATATGCATAACATGTTCAATATGTAGTATCGTAAAATACCAGCAAACGAAAAAGAATTAAATGGAAAACACAAAATTAAATGAAAAAGAAATCATAAACCCAAAACCGCCCCAATCTTTTAATACTGGTTGGTGACACCAACCGGTACTAAAGGGCTCCCTGCCCCCGAAGCTGGCTCGTGCCACGTGGTTGCCCTTTAGCACCGGTTCGTGCTGAACCAGTACTAAAGGGGGGGCCTTTAGTGCCTACACTTTAGCGCCGGTTACCAAACCGGCACTAAAGGGCCTTACGAACCGGTGCTATTGCCTGGTTCTGCACTAGTGTCTGGAGAGCCTCTAGGAGAGGAGAGAGGTTGAGAGAGAGAGAAAACTGCTGTCCAGTGGAGAAAAATGGGTTTCTGCCCCCCTTAATCATTGCTCCTTGGGAAGAAAAGCATGCAGGAGGTAGAGGAGGAGGAGGTGAGGCCGTGGGAAAAGGTTCAGCTCATGGAGATTAGTGGAGGGGGTTGAAACATGCATTTTGACATTCTGCCAGAAGGTGTTTGATGCTAGTTTGGTCAAGCAAATGGATTCCGCTTGACATGAGGATTAATAGGGTGAAATGGAACATATAATTAGGGTGTTCCACTAAATTTGAGCTCATTTGGTCAAAGTGGCCAATGTAACTTTGGTAAACACTGGAAATCAACAGAAATGGCATTTCCAAGATTTAGTCATGCAAATCTATTCTCCTTGATGAACCACTTGGTGTAGTTTCATCATTTGGGTATTTGAGAATGTCCACAAAGTTTGGGATCAAACGGAGAAAGTTGGCAATGTAGAGTTGTTCACGGTTGAAACGTTTGTTCCAAAACAAAGAGCATGCCGAGGCGATGCGATGGCACAGAGAAGACCATAAGAAAGACGGAAAGTTTAGAGTACCCGCTGACGGGTCGTAGTGGAGAAAAATCGAGAGAAAGTACAGGAAGGAGTTTGCAGGTGACGCAAGGAACATATGGTTTGGTCTAAGCGTAGACGGCATTAATCCTTTTGGGGAGCAGAGCAGCAACCATAGCACCCGGACTCTATGTTTGTATAACCTTCCTCCATGGTTGTGCATGAAGCGGAAGTTCATTATGATGCCAGTGCTCATCCAAGGCCCTAAGCAACCCAGCAACGACATTGATGTGTACCTAAGGCCATAAGTTGAAGAACTCTTACAGCTGTGGAATGGAATAGGTGTACGTGCATGGGATGAGCACATGGGGGAAGAATTTGACCTAAAGGTGTTGCTGTTCGTGACCATCAATGATTGGTCTGCTCTTAGTAACCGTTCGGGATAGACAAACAAGGGATACCGCGCATGCACGCACTGTTTGGATGATACCGACAGTATATATTTGGATAATTGTAGGAAGAATGTGTACCTGGGACATCGTCGATTTCTTCCAAGCAGGCATCCCGTAAGAAAGAAAGGCAAGCATTTCAAAGGTGAGGCGGATCACCGGACGAAACCTCACCACCATATTGGTGCGGATGTACATGATATGGTGAAGGATTTGAAGGTAGTCTTTGGAAAGGGTCCTGGCGGACAACCTGTTCCGAATGACGCTGACGGACGCGCACCCATGTGGAAGAAGAAATCTATATTCTGGGACCTGCCTTATTGGAAAGACCTAGAGGTCCGCTCCGCAATCGACATGATGCACGTGACGAAGAATCTTTGCATGACCCTGCTTGGCTTCTTGGGCGTGTATGGGAAGACAAAAGATACACCTGAGGCATAGGAGGACCAGCAACGTATTCACGGAAAACATGGCATACATCAGGGTCATGCCAGCTACTCTCTTACCAAAGAAGAGAAGGAAATCTTCTTTGAATGCCTGCTCAGTATTAAGGTACCGTCTGGCTTCTCGTCAAATATAAAGGGAATAATAAACATGGCAGAGAAAAAGTTCCAGAACCTAAATTCTCATGACTGCCACGTGATTATGACACAACTGCTTCCGGTTGCATTGAGGGGCTTCTACCGGATAACGTTCGATTAGCCATTGTGAACCTATGTGCATTCCTCAATGCAATCTCTCAGAAGGTAATCGATCCAGAAATCATACCAAGGTTAGAGAATGATTTGGTGCAATGTCTTGTCAGTTTTGAGTTGGTGTTCCCACCATCCTTCTTCAACATCATGACGCACATCCTAGTTCACCTATGCAAAGACATTAACATTTTGGGTCCTGTATTTCTACACAATATGTTCCCCTTTGAGAGGTTCATGGGAGTCTTAAAGAAATATGTTCATAACCGTGCTAGGCCAGAAGGAAGCATCTCCAAGGGCCATGAAAATGAGGAGGTCATTGAGTTTTGTATTGACTTTATTCCTGACCTTAAGCCGATTGGTGTTCCTGAATCGCGGCATAAGGGAAGACTGGATGGAAAAGGCACGCTAGGAGCGAATCAAATAATATGTATGGACGGACATTCTCTCACTGAAGCACACTACACAGTTCTATAGAATTCCGCCTTGGTGGCTCCGTATATGGACGAACACAAGAATTTTCTACGCTCCAAACACCCGGAGCGGTCTGATGACTGGATTACACATGAACAAACCAGGAGTTTCGCCGGCTGGTTGCAGACACGTACCATGCATGACGCCTCTATTGAAGATGACATGTACTCGATGCCCCATTTATCATCTTCGAATATAATGACTTGCAAAGGGTACGAGATAAATGGTAATACATTTTACACGATCGCCCAAGATAAGAAGAGCACCAACCAAAACAGTGGTGTCTGCTTTGATGCAACAACCAAGACAGGAAAGGAAACATATTATGGTTACATATAGGACATATGGGAACTTGACTATGGACGGTTTTAAGGTCCCTTTGTTTCGGTGCAAATGGGTCAATATGACACGAGGCGGGGTAACGGAAGACCCGTAGTACGGAATGACAACAGTGGATCTCAACAATCTTACGTATGCAGACGAACCATTCGTCCTAGCCAATGATGTGGCACAGGTTTTCTATGTGAAGGACATGTCTACCAAGTCAAGAAAAAGAAAAGATAAGGAAGCGAATGCATCATACGATGAGCCAAAGCGCCACATAGTTCTTTCTGGGAAGAGAAATATCGTGGGAGTGGATGACAAGACAGACATGTCAGAATATTATGAAAACTTTGATGAAATTGCTCCATTAACAGTGAATATTGACCCGAGCATCCCGTTAAATGATGAAGATTTTCCATGGCTACGGCGCAAAGGGACACACGCGAAGAAAAAGTTTCACACCGAAAGATCTGGGATGTGATCGGCTTCACTATCATCACTTTCTTCTATGTTTCACACCCAGGAGGGAATCTCTGTAATAGTTAGGGTAGTTATGTGTTTTGGCATTTCAAACACGAAGAAATTTTATGTGCAAACAAATTCTTTCATGCATTTATGGATTTTTCAGCTAAATGACCCTGAAATTGAAAAGCACTTCAAATGAACTCAGAAAAGGTTGAAAGTTGGCATGGTATCATAATTTTACCCACATAGCATGTACAAAAAAGTATAGAGGGTTACCGCAAAAACTGGATGCACTTCGTGTACAAAATGGACAATCTCTTTTGAAGTATCAGGGTTTCGGACGAAAACTCATCTGTTACAAAGGCATTTCATTTTTAAATAACCTAAGTATTACTAAATTGAATATAATGATAAAACACATTAATATTAAACATAAGAAAAAAGAATCACTGAAAAATCTATTTTCATAGTTAAGTTATTCACAAACTAGTGATTCACACAAATTTTAAATAATTCAAAATTTAGACTATTCTAATTTGAAAACTACTGGCACTAATAGAAAGTTAGTAATTTTTTGTACCTAAAGCAAAAATATTCACAAAGAAACTCTAAATACAGCAAAAAACAACTCAAAAATAAATAAAACAAAAATAAATAAAGAAAAAATAAGAAAATTAAAAAGCCCACATACTGGGCCAGAGCGGCCTGCATACGACTAGAAACCCAACGTGTTTATTGGGCCAGGATGCAGGCCCGCAAAGACCCAGTAGGCCCACAGGGCAGCAGAGAACAGATAGGCCCGGTAGGCCCGCTTTGGAGAGGAGCTCGAGGGAGCTGCCACACTGGGGCTTATAAATCAGTGCAGACGCCCCTCGGCTAGCAAGGTGGGACTAAACTTGCCGCACCGCACCTACGCCAGCACACCCCTTTAGTACCGGGTCGTAGCTCCAACTGGTACTAAAAGGGGGATCTTTCATACCGGTTGGTGCCACCACCCAGTACTAAACGGGGTGCGGTTCCCGCCGCTTCGCCTGGCCAAAACAGACCTTTAGTACCGGTTGGTGGCTCCAACCAGTACTAAAGGGGTGTTCTATATAAGAAAACCCTTCAAAAAAATTCGTCAGTTCGTTCTCCCTCTGCTTCTTCTCTCCTCTGCCCCGTCACCGCCGCCCCTCGTCGCCGCCCCCATCTTCATCCCCGTCACCATCCGTCGCCATCCCGTCGCCTCGCTGTCGCCCACGCTGTGAGCCCCTCTCCCCCCTCCAATCGAAGTCGCTGCGCCGCCGGTGCCGTAGGTGCACACGCCCACGCGCACGCGCACACACACACACACACGCACACACACACATGATTCTGTTTTCTGTTTTTTCTGTTTTTTATACAAATGTTTTAGATGAAATAATTAATTAGATTAGATTAATGTAAAATAGTATATAGAAATGTTAGAAATTTTAGAAATGTTAGTTTTAGCTAGAAGAATTAGATTAATTTCAAATTGTTATAGAAATGTTAGAAATTTTAGAAATGTTAGTTTGAGCTAGATGAATTAGATTAATTTCGAATTGTTATAGAAATGTTAGAAATGTTATAGAAATATTAGAAATTTTAGAAATGTTAGTTTTAGCTAGATGAATTAGGTTAATTTCAAATCGTTATAGAAATGTTAGAAATGTTATAGAAATGTTAGAAATTTTAGAAATGTTGGTTTTAGCTAGATGAATTAGATTAATTTCAAATGGTTATAGAAATGTTAGAAATGTTAGTTTTTAGTTTCTTATAATTTTAGTTATAGAAATTTAGAATTTGCATATAAGTCACAATCCAATAATTTAAAAAATGTTACTTTTGTGGCGTATAGTATTTTTCCTCAACGATGCCTGGCCCGCATCCTCACCGTCGACCCGTTCACGATGACGTCCTGCTTCAGAGGACCCATGTCCGGGACTAGGTTCTGCCGGGATGGCACTGGGAGGTGCTACCTTCAGAGGCTCGCCGCTTGGTGAGGAACCCGGGTCCTGTCGTCGACCCTGATCTCCTTTGGTGGCGTTCACGTGGGCCACATTCAATGCAGAGGGAGCCGGCCCCGCCGGAGGTGGTGCGTCGCCATGTCAGGGAGGAGGACGAGCACATCCGTCGCTACATGGCTGCTATGGACGTCAGGTTCTCCAATAACTGGCAGGTTCTTTGGGTAGATGACCGAAGATATGATCCTGTGATGGTTCCTTCTCTTTGGGTGTCCACCGCCCGCGCCCCGTGATGGTTTCTTCCGTAGTATTCGATCTTTATTAGCTACCTAGCCAGTGATTATTCGAGACGTTGTATTCAAGATTATATATTATTCGAGACGATGTATTTGAGATTATATATTATTCGAGACGATGTATTCGAGATTATATATCATTCGAGACGATGCATACTATGTACTATATGATTCAGCTTTTCCTTATTGATTGCATCCATGCATTGTAATTTGAATACTAAATTGTTTTATATTTCTTCTCGATTAGTTAAATAAAAGCTATGGTGGACAATACCGGCAGAGTGGGAGAAGAGGCCCTGTTCGAGATCATACGCAACCAAATGGTCTGAATGAAGCAGATGACGGCTCCCAATATCTGAACAATACCGGGGAGGGTGATGATAAGATATTCGATCAGGACGACCGAGCTGATGAAGTCATGAACTATGATTATGATGACGCAGACAATGTTGATCTTCAAATAACAAAGACTACCGGCGAGGTATATTTATATAAGCAGGCATCTGGTGATCATCACATGTTTTTTTATGTTAGTAGTTGCCGCATTTTATGAAATATGGCAAATGGATGTCAAAACTGCATTCCTTAGTGGATTTATTAAAGAAGAGTTGTATATGATGCGACTAGAAGGTTTTGTCGATCCTAAAGGTGCTAACAAGGTAAGCTAGCTCCAGTGATCCATCTATGGACTGGTGCAAGCATCTCGGAGTTGGAATATATGCTTTGATAAAGTGATCAAAGCATATGGTTTTATACAGACTTGCAGTGAAGCCTGTATTTACAGGAAAGTAAGTGGGAGCACTACAACCTTTCTGATAAGTATATGTGAATGACATATTGTTGATCGGAAATGATGTAGAATTTTCTGGAAAGCATGAAGGAGTGTTTGAAAGGAGTTTTTCAAAGAAAGACCTCGGTGAAACTACTTGCATATTAAGCATCAAGATCTATAAAGATAGATCAAGACGCTTGATATATTTTTCAATGAGTACATACCTTGACAAGATTTTGAAGTAGTTCAAAATGGAACAGTCAAAGAAGGAGTTCTTGCTTGTGTTGCAAGGTGTGAAGTTGAGTAAGACTCAAAGCCCGACCACGACAGAAGATAGAGAGAGAATGAAAGTCATTCTCTATGCCTCATCCATAGGTTCTATAAAGTATGCCATGTTGTGTACCAGACCTATTATATACCCTGCCCTGAGTTTGTCAAGGGAGTATAATTTTTGATCTAGGAGTGGATCACTGGATAGCAGTCAAAATTATCCTTGGAGGACCAAGGAAATATTTCTCGGTTATGGAGGTGATAAAAGTTACGTCGATGCAAGATTTGACACCGATCTGGATGACTCTAAGTCACAATCTGGATACATATTGAAAGTGGGAGCAATTAGCTAAAGTAGCTCCGTGCAGAGCATTGTAGACATAGAAATTTGCAAAATACATACGGATTTGAATTTGGCAGACCCGTTGACTAAACTTCTCTCACAAGCAAAACATGATCACACCTTAGTACTCTTTGGGTGTTAATCACACGGTGATGTGAACTAAGATTACTGACTCTAGTAAACCCTTTGAGTGTTGGTCACATGGAGATGTGAACTATGGGTGTTAATCACATGGTGATGTGAACTATTGGTGTTAAATCACATGGCGATGTGAACTAGATTATTGACTCTAGTGCAAGTGGGAGACTCAAGGAAATATGCCCTAGAGGCAATAATAAAGTTATTATTTATTTCCTTATTTCATGATAAATGTTTATTATTCATGCTAGAATTGTATTATCGGAAACTTAGTACATGTGTGAATACATAGACAAAACAAAGTGTCCCTAGTATGCATCTACTCAACTAGTTCATTTATCAATGATGGTTATGTTTCCTAACAATAGACATGTGTTGTCATTTGATGAATGGGATCAAATCATTAGGAGAATGATGTGATGGAAAAGACCCATTTGTTAGCTTAGCATTATGATCGTTACAGTTTCATTGCTACTGCTTTCTTCATGACTTATACATGTTCCTCGGACTATGAGATTATGCAACTCCCGAATACCAGAGGAACACCTTGTGTGCTATCAAACGTCACAACATAACTGGGTGATTATAAATATGCTCTACATGTGTCTCCGATGGTGGTTGTTGAGTTGGCATAGATCGAGATTAGGATTTATCACTCCGTGTATCGGAGAGGTATCTCTGGGCCCTCTCGGTGATGCACATCACTATAAGCCTTGCAAGCATTGTGACTAATGAGTTAGTTGCGGGATGATGCATTATGGAACGAGTAAAGAGACTTTCCGGTAACGAGATTGAACTAGGGATTTAGATACCGACGATAGAATCTCGGGCAAGTAACATACCGATGACAAAGGGAACAATGTATGTTGTTATGGAGTTTGACCGATAAAGATCTTCGTAGAATATGTAGGAACCAATATGAGCATCCAGGTTCCGCTATTGGTTATTGACTGGAGATGAGTCTCGGTCATGTCTACATAGTTCTCGAACCCGTAGGGTCCGCACGCTTAACGTTCTATGACGATTTGTATTATGAGTTATGTGATTTGATGACCGAAGTTTGTTCGGAGTACTGGATGAGATCGGGGACATGATGAGGAGTCTCGAAATGGTCGAGACATAAAGATCGATATATTGGAAGGCTATATTCGGACATCGGAAAGGTTCCGAGTAATTCGGGTATTTTTCGGAGTACCGGAGAGTTACGAGAATTCATATTGGGCCTTAATGGGCCATACGGGAAAGGAGAGAAAGGCCTCAAGGGTGGCCGCACCCCTTCCCCATGGACTGGTTCGAATTGGACGAGGGAAAGGGGGCACCCCCTCCTTCCTTCTCCTTCTCCCTTCCCTTTTTCCTATTCCATGTGGGAGGTGGAATCCTACTAGGACTAGGGAGTCCTAGTAGGACTCCACACTTTGGGCGCGCCCTATGAGGGTCGGCCTCCTCCTCCCTCCATCCTTTATATACGTGGCCAGGGGGCACCCCATAGACACACAAGTTGATCATTGATCCCTTAGCCGTGTGCGGTGCCCCCCTCCACCATAATCCACCTCGGTCATATCATTGTAGTGCTTAGGCGAAGCCCTGCAACAGTAGCATCATCATCACCGTCATCATCACCGAGCCGAACGTGTGCAGATCGTGGTGGTATCGTACTTTCGGTACAAGGGTCGGTTGATCGTGAAGACGTACGACTACATCAACCACGTTGTCATAACACTTCCGCTTACGGTCTATGAGGGTACGTGGAAAACACTCTTCCCCTCTCGTTGCTATGCATCACAATGATCTTGCGTGTGCATAGGAATCTTTTTGAAATTACTGCGTTCCCCAAGACTATCTATCGGGTTCAGGGTGGGGGCGGTGGTCGCCGGCGGTGGTGGGGTGGTGGCGTGGGGATCGCCGGAGAAAAAAGCTCGACATGAGGGGGGCTAGAGGGATGGCCGGGGCGGCGGCGGACCGGTAGTGGGGAGTGGTTTCGGGGCGGGCGGGGCGTCACACCGCCGGCCACGAGCGGCGGAGGGCGGCGGTTTGGTTGGTGGTCGCTGGCGGCTCAGGGGGTGGAGGTTGAAGTTGAACTGCATGCCCTTAATTTCATATCCAACGGTTGGAAAATCGTCTGACTAGAGATGAAAAATTCAGTCGACCGGCTCTCGCACGTGCTATTGCCTGCTGCTGCTACTGCTTTTCTACTACTAGCTAGTGCGTTCAGTTTCGATAGTAAAATTCAGTTTAGACAATAAAATTCAGTTTCAACAGTTAAGTTCAGTTTCGACGGTTAAATTCAGTTTCGACAGTAAAGTTCAGAGATGAGCGGCTGATGTATTTTACATCTAGCACTTTGTGGTTATGTATTTTACATCATCTATTGGAGATGCTATTAGAATTCCACTTAGGTTAACATTGTCTCTCCTGTCCTGCTTTAGCCTCGGCGTCGTACAACTCATCGGAGCTTCTCCAACGACGAAACCCTCCATCACAGCGGAGCAGTACCCCGGGCTCCATCTCAAGATGCTTAAGATCTTCCCCTCCTCCGACAGCCAAGTCAGTCGGATCATCCTCACCGACCAACCCAATCATGCTGAGATCGACATGGCTTCGCCGAAGAGGTTGTATACTTGTTGCATCTATCTTTTACTCTACATGTTATATATATATATATATATATATATATATATATATTGTCCACTGAGCACACGTAGTAACATGAAATACGATTAGTTTCTCCTACTATATGACAAGCAGTGAGGTACCAGGCAACTTAGCTATCTATGATGGTCTCTCTTGAATGCCATCATTATTTATCTCTGCATGTTTGAGTTGTGCATTTGTCGATGGGCCTGGGAGTTGAGCTAGTAGGGCAGTGGCCTGGGTCCAAAGTAGTAGAAGTAGGCAAGTAGCACAAAAACATTTTTTGAGTGTAGCTTTTCCTTGCTCAAGCCTGCCTACTAGAATCGCCAGTGCTTGAAAGGAAAAGTGAAGGAAAAACATAGGAATTCGAAAGTTTCCTATGGTACTACTATTCATGCATTTGGTTCAAAGGAATGGAGCAAAGGAAAACTGTAGGATTTGTTCCTTTAGTGTCTCCTTGAAAGAAAAACCGTACGGATTTTAATTTCCACTTGTCCTCCTTTTCAAATTCCTATTCATAAAGCACAAGACTAAGAGATAGTAGCATAATAGCATTATAACCATACATTTTCTTGTGGTTTGACTTAATCTCACCATGCTTCTTTGCATCCTGTGATCTTCCAATTCTTGTGAACCAAACACCCAGATTGGCGGAAATCTTGTGTTTTTAAATTCTCTGTTTTGGACATGCATTCCTATCCTATTACTGTGTATTTCCTATCCTTGTGTTGTTAGAATCCTCCCATTCTAACGAGCCCTTACAAAATTACTTCTCTTACAGATAGTTGTCAAAGAAAACCTTGTGTCGTTTGTCCCGCTCCTGCTGTGTCGTCGTCCACCCAAGCTCAGCTGCTCCAACGACAGAAGGGTCCAGCACAGCAGGGATCCGCCCTCCAAACTGTATTTTGCCACCTCAGATCTTCATCCCCGCCGCCGGCAACCATGACAACTACATTACCATCATCAACCAAGTAGATGACCTTGAGGACTACACAGGTCCGCAAGAGAGGTCGCACTCTTTCGTGTCTGCTTATGTTATGCATCGCTTAATATTGCATGCTACTTTATTGTCTTGTTCACCGATTAGACTCTGAGTCAGCTCCAAACTAATGGTCAAACTTGATTTTTTAAATGGTTGTGGGATACATATCGGGGCCGCAATCAATAGTATCTATCTACTATCTGGTTAATCTCTGGTGTCTACTATGAGTTTCATGTTGGGTGGGAAACAAACAGTAAAGAAGCCATTATCTGTATTTTTTAACTGAAGCCATTATCTGCCTGCTATCATTGGTTTTGGGTCTATCCACAGGTTGCTACCATCACTCTAGATTTTTGCATGCACTCCTTACATAATCTCACTAAGTCACTATGTTTTATTCCTATGCATGCCAGTTATTGTACACAATGGAACTAAACATGTAGAGCAAAAGAGACGAGCCTTGCGTGGCAATAAAATTTCATGCAGACGTCGCTGCATGGTAGGCGCAAAGGCAGCCCCCCTCCACCCATTTCAGATTGTAATCAAGAGGGAGATATCTGTTCTGAGGGAGATTCAGATGGAGAAGACCACTCCTATTTACCCCCTGAGGTCTTTGCTCTAACTTGGCATGCTGATGTTGGTTACATCATGCATATGGTGCCTTGCATTGCTTACTTTATACATCAAATATGTCAACTGCTTAGTTTAGACATGCTTTGTGTGAATGTCGTCTGTTTAGTTTATTAATTGTTTATGTGAATTATGCAACGCCATCTTGTTTAGCCACGCATCATATATGTGAATTTTCCAATGCCATCCTACTTAGTCAGTCATCTTATATGTGAATTATATCAGGCCATCCTTTTTTTCGTTACATATTACATTTTGTCAACTATGTTAGTACATTCAACTACTCTTCATGTGCATCAGCCATTTGACACGGTGATGGAAAATTCTGGAGTGAAAACAAGGTATTCAGAGTAGACTATGCTATCTGACAAAGCGCATATCTCGCTGGTTACGGATAGCTCCTCAGAGAAGGATTCGGAGATAGATGACCAGTCCTATCCCCCCCTCGAGGTGTATGCTCTAACTTGGCAAGGTTATGTTGCTCATATCGTGCGTATGGTGTCTTGCATTGCTATGTCATTTGATTAGTTTAGACATGCTTTGTGTGAATGCCACATGTTTAGTCATGCATTGTCGTCTTGTTGCAACACATTATATATGTGAATTATGCAATGCTATCTTGTTGCAAAGGCATTATATATGTGAATTATGCAATGCCATGCTGTTGAGCCAATCATCATGTATGTGAATTATATCATGCTATCATTGAGGGAGTCCTGGATTAGGGGGTGTTCGGGTAGCCGTACTGTACCTTCAGCCGGACTCCAGGACTACGAAGATACAAGATTGAAGACTTCGTCCCGTGTCCGGATGGGACTTTCCTTGGCGTGGAAGGCAAGCTTGGCGATGCGGATATTCAAGATCTCCTACCATTGTAACTGACTCTATGTAACCCTAACCCTATCCGGTGTCTATATAAACCAGAGGGTTGTAGTCCGTAGGCAATCAACTCCATATAGAACAATCATACCATAGGCTAGCTTCTAGGGTTTAGCCTCCTTGATCTCGTGGTAGATCTACTCTTGTACTACCCATATCATCAATATTAATCAAGCAGGACATAGGGTTTTACCTCCATCGAGAGGGCCCGAACCTGGGTAAATCATCGTGTTCCCTACCTCCTGTTACCATCCGGCCTAGACGCACAGTTCGGGACCCCCTACCCGAGATCCGCCGGTTTTGACACCGACATTGGTGCTTTCATTGAGAGTTCCTCTGTGCCATCACAATCAGGAAGGATGCCTCCTCCCGTCTTTAAAGATGGCGCCGTTGCTAAGGGAGCCTTGGCTGTCGGCCAAACCCTCCAGCTAGGTGGTTTCCTCATGACCGCCTGTTCGGCTGTTGCACCGACGGTGACCTCTCGGGTCATCAAAAGCAACCTACACGTCAGCTCAGAGCTCATCGAGCAGCTAGATCCAATGGAGCTCTCTTCCGTAAACAAGCTCTCGGATCGCATCACTACCCTGGGGGTCGCTACGGATTACGACTAGGTTGGGCTTAAACACGATCTAAGAGAAATTAACTCTCCCCAAGTCACCCACCACGTTGCTGTGGTAGAGACGCAGTGCGGCGACCCTTCATCTATTTTAAGTACTAGCTACGTCCGAATTCCCGACCCCTCCAAGCCGGATACCCGCGGAGGGGGAGATGTAACTCAAGACCTGAGCTTAGGATCAGGCAACAGGCCAGATTCACTAGACAACATCCAAGAATCCGAACTTCAGAGTTTGGAAACTCTTCGGCCTCCGAATCTTGGATTGGGTGAGGTTTCAGATTCAACGACACCCGCCCACCCGATCATAAGCTATCCCACGCAGGCTGGCCGAACACAGCTTAAATATCCTAAAAGGATTTAAACCTGTCAAACAAGCCCTTCGGCGTTTTTTCGAACCCAAGAGACAGGCTATGGGAGAGGAGCTAGCCAAGCTATTAGAGGCCGGATTCATCCGAGACATAAAACATCTGGACTGGCTAGCAAATCTGGTGATGGTACCAAAGAAGGACAAATCCTGGCGCCTGTGTGTCGATTTCAAAGACCTTAACAAGGCTTGCCCAAAGGATACCTTCCCCCTCCCCCGTATCGATCAAATTATCGATGCCACCGCAGGACACGATTTGTTGTGTTTCCTCGACGCATACTCCGGTTACCATCAAATCAAGATGGCAGAATCAGACCAAGCTGCAACAGCATTCATCACACCATACGGCCCATTCTGCTTCAACACAATGCCCTTCGGGCTAAAAAACGCCGGCGCAACATATCAGCGCATGAACTAGACATGTCTGGCAAACCAGATCGGCAAAACAGCGGAGGCGTATGTGGATGATGTGGTCGTCAAATCAAGACATGTCGAATCCCTAGTAAACGACTTGAGGCTTACATTCGATAACCTCCAAAAATATGACATCAAGCTCAACCCAGAAAAATGCGTCTTCGGCGTTCCAGTCGGAAAGCTCTTGGGCTTCATTGTCACAATTGGATGTCCCAAAGGACCTTAAACAAATACAAAAATTAACTGGGTGCGTGGCGGCTTTAAGCCGCTTCATCTCCCGCTTGGAGAAAAGGCACTACCCCTTTATCACCTCCTTCGGCGCACCAAGCACTACGAGTGGACGGATGCCGCCACGGCCGGACTTGATGAAATAAAAGCCATATTGGCAACAAACCCAGTCCTAGTTGCGCCAATCACCGGCGAACCAATGTTATTGTACATTGCAGCAACACACAAAGTTGTCAGCGTAGTGCTCGTTGTCGAGCGGGAAATGGACGGACAAAAATTCCCCCTTCAAAGGCCGGTCTACTACGTGTCCACTGTCCTCACTCCATGCAAATCACGGTACCCGCATTATCAAAAGATTGCATACGCGGTATTCATGGCATCCCGGAAGCTACGACACTACTTTCAAGAGTGTTCCATAATAGTAGCCTCGGAAGTGCCACTAAACGATATTATCAACAACCGCGATGCAACGGGCCGGATTGCAAAATGGGCCATCGAGCTTCTCCCGTTCGATATAACCTATAAGCCACGGCGAGCTATTAAATCGCAAGTTTTGGCCGACTTCATCGCAGAATGGATGGAGGCCGAGCTCCCTAAAGAGTATGTCACATATTCAAACTGGATTATGCATTTCGACGGCTCCAAAATGTTGGCCGGACTGGGGGCCAGCGTCATCCTGACGTCCCCCACAGGAGACACAGTCCAATATGTGCTCCAGATCATGTACACGGATTCCAACAATGCAGCCGAATATGAGGCCCTCCTACATGGCCTCCGGATAGCAGTATCCATGGGTATCCAGCGCCTAGAGGTACGCGGGGATTCAAACCTCGCGATATCCCAAATAAATGGAGACTTCGACGCCAAGGACTCAAAAATGGCGGCTTACCACGACGCCGTCCTAAAAATGTCAGCTCGGTTCGAAGGGTTGGAGTTTCACCATATAGCCTGAGAAAACAATCAAGCGGCGGACGTCCTAGCACGCATCGGAGCAAAACGCAATAGAGTCCCCCCCAACGTCTTTTTGGAAAGATTGTTCAAGCCATCCGTAGCATGGGAGGGGGAACCCGCAAATAACAGCCCGAACCCAGCCGCACCACTCGACGCCGAACAATCTGACACAATTGGAGGCTCTGCCAACGAAATTACACCTTCATCCCACGTAATAATGGCGGTTATCGCCCCGTGGACAGAACCATTCCTAGCCTACCTTACTAGGCAGGAACTCCTGGAGGACCAAAACGAGGCCCGCTGCATAGTGCGGCGATCTAAGGCCTACAGAGTCCATGAGGGAGAACTTTATAAGAAAAGCACTACCGGAGTCCTTCAAAGGTGCATCTCCGAAGAGGAAGGGCGGAACCTCCTGGCTGAAATTCATGCCGGACTTCGTGGTCACCACGCCGCTGCTCGGTCCCTTGTTAGCAAGGCTTTCCGTACAGGCTTTTCCTGGCCGACGGCCCGAGCAGACGCTCAGGACCTAGTCCAACGATGCGCTGGTTGACAACTTTTTGCCAACGAAAGCCATATGCCACCCACCGCACTCCAAACTATACCCATCACCTGGCCTTTTGCGGTCTGGGGGCTTGACATGGTCGGACCCCTTAAAGTTGGAACCCATTGGAAAAAATACTTACTGGTCATGGTGGATAAGTTCACCAAATGGATAGAAGCCAAGCCTGTTAAAACGGCCGAATCCGAACCTGTGATAGACTTCATATCCGGGGTTGTACACCGTTATGGCGTCCCCCACAGCATCATAACCGACAACGGTACAAACTTTACCACCGACGAGGTAAAACTCTGGTGCAAAAACATGGGCATCAAGCTCGATTATGCTTCCGTCTATCACCCACAAACCAACGGCCAGGTCGAACGTGCAAATGGTCTTATCATGAGCGGCATTAAACCCAGACTGGTGCGGTCCCTCAAGGAATCTAACACGCACTGGGTAGAGGAGCTCGACTCCGTGCTCTATGGGCTGCGGACCACGCCAAATCGCACCATCGGATACACACAATTTTTTATGGTGTAAGGCGCAGAGGCAGTTCTGCCCTGCGACATAATTCACGACTCACCTAGAGTGCACATGTACGAAGAAAGAGAAGCCGAGCTTGATCGGCAGGACAACTTGGACGCCTTGGAGGAGGAGTGTGAAGTGGCAAAAGCCTGTTCCGCATTTTATCAACAGCAGGCTCGAAGATATCAAAGCAGAGAAGTACGGGCCAAAAATTACATTGTTGGCGAACTAGTTCTACGCCTGCCGGATAAGAAAAAGGACAAACTCAAGCCCAAATGGGAAGGTCCATTCATAATCGACCAAGTCCTGACTGGTGGGGCGTACCGCCTGCGAGATGTGTCGGATAACCGACTCGAGCCGAACCCATGGAACGCCACCCGTCTCCGAAGATTCTATGCCTAGCGCCGGACTCTGTCCCTTAAAGTCTCATCTAGTGACGCGCCACTCGCGCTCATTAAACCTGGGGGCTTCTTTAACAGAAGCTTATTTATACGGGCTTCACGCCCAACACATGCGTTAAACTTCCGCATGTACCTTTTTCTTCACCATTATATGCATCAATATGACTTATGTTTTGGCCAAGCTGGGTTGCCTGGCTCCTGTGCTTACCCCTACGTTCCCGATTGTTTGGCTAGGCGGTAAAGGGGGCACCTCTGCGATTGTTACTGCCGGGTCAGCCGGATGTGTACCTCAGACTGGGTGAAGCCGAAAGCTAGCATTCTTAAGGAAATATTCGGTCGGTGAAATAAAAGATGATCTTTTTACCCATTTTATGCGCCCCCAGATGCTTTTTCTGTGTTTTTTCACGCAGTCCGGACATGCACTTTAGGGCATGCCTCCCAGCGAAAGGAACCCCTAACGGAACTATTCTCTGTGGAAGATGTTTCTTACTAACCATGTAATATAACATAACTAGTTGGGCACTTGTCTGATAAAGCACTAATGACCCCTACGCCTGGTCTCCACGCATACCCCGGTTCTTATATAACAGCTATGGTATTCGGACACACTCCGGACCGTCAGGTCCCGAGGTTGAAGCGAAAAGGTCGGCAACGACAAACGATCTACAATCCGGCTAGAAGGCATTACACATGTCAATTCAAAATTACATAGTCATTCTGACTGATTGTATTCCTCTTCTATACCATCTAACAAGCTGTCTAATTTACAGTCCTGCTGGGAATACTTCGCGGACAACTCTACTTGGCCGTATACTAAGCTTACAGGGATCTCCTTCCCGTCAGGCCCCACTGGTCCGACCTCGGCCATGTGGTTTGGGTCAGACTTCGTAAAACGGGTCTTCACCATGGCCCAGGCCTCCCTAGCGCCTTGTCGGCAGGCCGATATCTTCCATAACCGGAAGCGCCGCCGAGCTCCCTTCAGCTTCTCCACAAGCTCTCCAAGGCCCTTGGGCACGGAGTGGGCAGGCCATAAGGCTTGGGCAATACCCCGCATCGCCTGCCGAATTCGCTCATGCAGTTGCAAGAGTTCAGGAAGAAGGTCACCCGTAGAACCGGGCATCTCCTCTTCAGGACGACCTGTGAGCATACCTACAGACATTACTCTGTTAGTCGACTTCCTCGCCGAACTTTTTTTTTTTCAAAGTTCGTTCAAGCACTTACTAAAAATGCCGCGTCGAAGCCGCTGATTCTCCTTCGTGGAGTCCGACAGCTGGCCACAAACATCTTTACGTTCGACGTCCAGCTTGGTGTTGGCATCCTGAAGATCATTCTTCTCTCGCCTCACCTTTTTCAACATACTCTCACCGGCCTTTAGCCGGCGTAATAGTTGTTGCTTGTCCGGATCGAGTCCGGCGCCATCTGCAATATGATTTGTTAGATTTGCACCCACACCGCACAATACAAATCTTTCGAAGTGTACCTTACCTGAGGGGGTCTCTTTGGGCTCCCCTGCTACGGCTAGTGCGGCCTCTAGTTGGGCCTTGCACTTTTCCAGCTCCTGGGACAGTACGGCATTCTTCTCTGTAAGAACCTGCATATTAAATGATCCTTAAATCAGTTGCTCTAACTGCTTCAAGTCTAGGGGGCTACTGGCATATATATATATTTAACCAAAATTTTCTTGCCCGTATGTCTTTTACATACTGCTCCGTGGCTCTGGCTAAACCATTTTGAGCGGCATGGAGGTACGCATCTCCCGAATTAAAGGCATCTAAAGCCTCTTGGGAGAAACAAGCGTCGCGTAAAATTGTCCGGCGACGCCTGTGGTTCATGGCACTCTCCACTTCAGAATTTGTGGCAGACAGCCTGTCCGCATCCTCTGTCAGAGGAGCGTCCGGCGCGCGCCTTGTGCTCGCCTCCACTTCCTGGCCAGACGTTGGAGCTTGGCTGGTGCAGGCGCGATTAGCAACCTCTCCGGATGTAGTCCGGCGAGGTCTCTTCGTTCTGAAGATAGCACGAACGTTGATATGCCCTGACAAAATAACTCTAGGGAAACAGAGGGTGCACTATACCTTTGCGCCGGCATCTCAGTCCGGACTACATTCCTTTTTCCCCATGGGGCCCTGCGACCCCTCGTTGGCTAGCCGCCGCAGGTTCGGCCTCCTGCCTCAGAAATCTCCCCTGCAAAACACGGTTGGCGTCAGAAACACCGGGCTACGTGAGGGTGGAATCTCTTTCAACGGAATAAGACCCCGGTTTCTGTCACCTGGGAGGCCGGGATTAACCCTGGGTAATCCAGCGTAATGGCTACCAAGGTATTGTCCTTACTTAACTGATGGAACACCCCGTCGATAAGCTCCACCGATATGTCCGGATCCTCTTCGGAGTCCGGATTGAGGGACCGTTCTGGGTCCTCGGGTTGTGGAGGGCGGCTGTTTATATCCTTTACCTCCTGTCGCAGTTCCTGCATTGAAGTCGTTAGACTACCTATCTAACCATGGGAGTATAAAACAAACGGGCAAGCACAATTCTTCACTTACCCAACTTGGAGGATCGTACATACTGAATCCGGCCCGCGGGTTGACGCGGAGGAATTCCTCCTTTTCTCCCTTGTACAAAGAGGATAAGATCTTTACTAAGGCGGCGGCTGAGGCCGGCCCCTTACGACCGTAACGTGTGGCGTCATACTCCCCGTTGAAATCCCACATGGGGTGGCCTCTATATTGAAGCGGCTGCACCCCCCGCATAATGCATGCGGCCATGACTCCAATCATGGTTAGTCCGGAATGAGCCAACAGTCTTATCCGGCCCATCAGGTAAAGGACGTCTCTATCGCTTTCTCTCTGAGAGCTCCGCGGACGCCAGCTCAAGCGTTTCTTCAATGGAGCACTGTTGAACTCAGGGAGACCGACCCGGATAGGGTCCGGTAGCAGGACGTCATCTATGTAAAACCATTCCGAAGGCCAGTCCTCGGACGCCTTCTTTGGGGTTCCGGATAGGTATCCGGTCCCGGTGATGCGCCATACTTCGGCTCCGCCCACTTGGTATATAGACCCCTCTTGAGAACGGGGCACCAGGCAGAATAACCTCTTCCACAACGCGAAATGAGCCTCAACACCTAAAAATAGCTCGCAAAGGGCGACGAAACCCGCAATATGCAATACGGAGGCGGGCATGAGATTGTGCAGCTGGAGGCCGTAGAACTCCAGAAGCCCGCGGAGAAATGGATGAATTGGAAATCCCAGTCCCCTTATTAGATAGGGGACGAGGCACACCCGCTCTCCTTTAGAAGGATTGGGGGTGCTCTCCGCTTGTTTTCCGCCATTGTAGGTGGCGAGACCGGCTCGGACCGGGACCATGTAAGCCGGAGGGAGAAATCCCTTGGCCTGAAGCGACACTAACTCACTATGCGGGATGGTGCAACTCTCCCAGTCCTCGGGTTTGGAACCGGAGGGGCGAGGGGAGGGGCTGCGACGGCTGGTCATGTTGGAATGGACCTTTGCTGGAAGCGCTCTGATGATAACTCGCGGAAAGGAGAAGATGTGGTTTGGACCTAAATCCCCATCCCGTTAAATAGGCGGCTCGTTTATATGGCTAGGGGTGTGGATGTAAAAACGCCCCGGCTTTTCGCATTCGTTTAACACGTGGAAGACGGCCATTATTGAGCGTGGAAGCCGAGGAGCACTACATTACAAAAATCAGACATTATTCCTACAGGTACACAAGATTTGGAGAAGAACCCGCCTTGCAATGCCGAACAATCTGCGCGGCGGACTCGTCGTCATTGAAGCCTGGTTCGGGGGCTACTGAGGGAGTCCTGGATTAGGGGGTGTTCGGGTAGCCAGACTATACCTTCAGCCGGACTCCAGGACTATGAAGATACAAGATTGAAGACTTCGTCCCGTGTCCGGATGGGACTTTCCTTGGCGTGGAAGGCAAGCTTGGCGATGCGGATATTCAAGATCTCCTACCATTGTAACCGACTCTATGTAACCCTAACCCTATCCAGTGTCTATATAAACCAAAGGGTTGTAGTCCATAGGCAATCAACTCCATATACAACAATCATACCATAGGCTAGCTTCTAGGGTTTATCCTCCTTGATCTTGTGGTAGATCTACTCTTGTACTACCCATATCATCAATATTAATCAAGCAGAACGTAGGGTTTTACCTCCATCGAGAGGGCCCGAACCTGGGTAAAACATCGTGTTCCCTGCCTCCTGTTACCATCCGTCCTAGATGCACAGTTCGGGACCCCCTACCCGAGATCCGCCGGTTTTGACACCGACAATCATTTTCTTGTATTACGTTTCCCATTTGTCGAAAATGTTTGTATATTCAACTACTTTTCCTGTGCATCAGCCATTTGAAGCGGTGATGGAAGTATCTGGAGTGAAAACAAGGTATTCAGAGTAGACAATGCTACCTGCTGAAGCAGACATCTTGCTGGATACAGAGACCTCCTCAGAGGAGGATTCGGAGACTGATGACCAGTCCTATTCCCCCCCTGAGGTCTATGCTCAAACTTGGCAGGGTTATATTACCCATGTCATGCATGTTGTCTTGCATTGCTTCATTTTTACATCATATATGGATTGCCATCTACTTACTTGCTTACTATATAAATCATATATTTGAATTATATCATGCCATCATGTTTACATACACAACATCTGTCTGAGTTATGGCATGGCAACCCATTTAATAAAGACATCATATAGTTATATCATCTCATCATGTTTAGTATTTACAGTCATCATATTTTGAATTATGTCATTCTATGCGGGAATTATATCATGCTATCATGTTTCCATAGGCGGTATGTATGTGAATTATGGCATGCCAGCCTATTTAATAAACACATTATATAGTTATATCATATCATCATGTTTACATAGTCATCATATTTTGAACTATGTCTTTCCATCTTTTTTAGTTAGCCATCATAATGTGAAATTGTGTCATGCTATCTTGTTTAGTTAGCCATCATATATGTGAAATTGTGTCATGCTATCTGTTTGGTTAGACAACATAAATGTGGATTATTTCATGCCCTATTTTATTCTCCACTATCCATTGCACATGTCTATCATACAATGTCTGTACAGTCAATTACTTTTCTTTTTAATCAGCCATTTGAATTGGGGAGGGTGATGGCAGTATCTAAGGGAGTAACAACACGGTCTTCAGAAAAGATAGTGCTACCAGTTAATGCAGATAAAACCACGGTTGTACTTTCCCAAGAAACAGCCCCACCACACATAACCCAGACTCTCGCAGATTGTACCCCTACCCAATTGGACAGAGAACCAGCTACACCCCTTTTAACCCCAACCCCAGCAGATAGTAACCCAGTTCCAGTTGACACAGCACCATCTCCACCACAGAGCACCCAAACACGAGCAGTTAGTAAGGGAACTGTAGTGCCCAAAGCACGAGGACCACCACTCTGAATCCCAACTCAACGCTTAAAGGAGAAGAAGAATTGTTCTTAGGTCAGGTTCTATAGCTATGGTTCATACTCCTTTGCTCTTGCATCACTGTATTTACTCAGACCAACTATTTTCAAATTTGAAGGATGGAATTGAAACTCCAATGGCGCAATAGGTATGTTTTAAACCTGTTTCTTTAACTGGTTTGCTGTTGTAACTTACTCTATGTTGATTTCAGTTTCAATTGAATAAAAAATTATGTTCTCATGTCATGCACATTACAAGTCTTGTTATTGCTCTATAGTTTCCCACACTTATATTCTGTCTATTCTGCTTTGTCTTGAACAAATATTATTTGAACTGTGTCTCTATCTTGATTTGGCAACAAAAACTAGAATGATATAGACCATAAAGTTACCATGGTACATAGATATATGTTTGTTTCATGCTGTTATCCTGTGCACTTTACTACTGAACTGATTTACCAAAATGAGTTGCATATACAACATGGTAAACCTCTGATGTGTCTGCTTGTTTCTCTTTTAGAATGCGGACAAAATATTGGAGAACAGTACCCCGTTATGCAATGGTAAAGGAAGTAACGCAGATAAGGTTCAAGATAGTGAGACATCCCTATTGGTCTCCAAGAAAGCTGATAAAAACTACCTTGACGACAGTGAGAGAACCCAAAAGTCCAGTCTTGATGTACTGTTCGAGTTACTGGCCGCTACTACTGGCACAAGATCTTCGAACTCGCTGCCTGAATCAGTTTGTCTTCTTGAGTCTCAGCTTCAAGTTGAAAGATATTGATCAGATGTGCTGCGACATGAAGCTGAAGGACTGAGGAAGTCCCTGCAGAATTCAGATGCATACTTTCTGGTGCAACAGTAAGCGCTGGAGGATTTAAGCGCCAAACAAGAGATAGTTAATAAGCTTGCTAAGCATCTTGCCAGCATTATGGGTACCCAGGATACTGTTTCTTGAGATCTTCTGAAGTGGTTTCAATTCTGGACTTGTTTTCCTGCGGCGTTTATTTGCATTGGTCGCCAACTTTGACAACCAGTGTATATGATATGCTTCTTTGTTCCCTATATTTGCACTGGTGGAGAACTTTGATGTCCAGTGGATGTAATATGTGTAATAGCCGTGATAGCCAAGCGTAAGTTGCTTGCTTATTTATTTCCTTGTTGTCTTGTTTATTTGTTTGCTTGTAGTCAGTGTTGTTCTTTTTCCGCGGTTTGCAAGTGGCCGCAATAACCTATTTTTTAAAAGTAGGCCACAATAACCATGGGCTACATATTTACTGTAGTAACACTGGGCCTTCTATGTGCCGTAGAAAAAATGGGCCTTCTACGGGGCATAGAAACTGATGTCTACTACATAACCTTCTTCTTGTAGACGTTGTTGGGCCTCCAAGTGCAAAGGTTTGTAGGATAGTAGCAAATTTCCGTCAAGTGGATGACCTAAGGTTTATCAATCCATAGGAGGCATAGGATGAAGATGGTCTCTCTCAAACAACCCTGCAACCAAATAACAAAGAGTCTCTTGTGTCCCCAACACACCCAATACAATGGTAAATTGTATAGGTGCACTAGTTCGGCGAAGAGATGGTGATACAAGTGCAATATGGATAGTAGATAATGGTTTTTGTAATCTGAAAATATAAAAACAGCAAGGTAACTAATGATAAAAGTGAGCGTGAGCGGTATTGCAATGCGTTAAAACAAGGCCTAGGGTTCATACTTTCACTAGCGCAAGTTCTCTCAACAATAATAACATAATTGGATCACATAACTATCCCTCAACATGCAACAAAGAGTCACTCCAAAGTCACTAATAGCGGAGAACAAACGAAGAGATTATAGTAGGGTACGACACCACCACAAAGTTATCCTTTCTGATCGATCTATTCAAGAGTCCGTAGTAAAATAACATGAAGCTATTCTTTCCGTTCAATCTATCATAGAGTTCATAGTAGAATAACACCTAAAGACACAAATCAACCAAAACCCTAATGTCACCTAGATACTCCAATGTCACCTCAAGTATCCGTGGGTATGATTATATGATATGCATCACACAATCTCAGATTCATCTATTCAAACCAACACAAAGTACTTCAAAGAGTGCCCCAAAGTTTCTACCGGAGAGTCAAGACGAAAACATGTGCCAACCCCTATGCATAGGTTCATGGGAGGAGCCCGCAAGTTGATCACCAAAACATACATCAACTGGATCAATAGAATACCCCATTATCACCACGGATATTCCACGCAAGACATACATCAAGTGTTCTCAAATCCTTAAAGACTCAATCTGATAAGATAACTTCAAAGGGAAAACTCAATTCATCACAAGAGAGTAGAGGGGGGAGAAACATCATAAGATCCAACTATAATAGCAAAGGTCATGATACATCAAGATCGTACCACCTCAAGAAAACAAGAGAGAGATCAAACACATAGCTACTGGTGCATACCCTCAGCCCCGAGGGAGAACTACTCCCTCCTCGTCATGGAGAGCGCCGGGATGATGAAGATGGCCACGGGAGATGGATTCCCCCTACGGCAGGGTGCCAGAATGGGTCTAGATTGGTTTTCGGTGGCTACGGAGGCTTCTGGCGGCGGAACTCCCGATCTATTGTGCTCCCCGGAGTTTTTAGGGTATATGGGTATATATGGGAGGAAGAAGTACGTCGGTGGATCTCCGGGCTGTCCATGAGGCAGGGGGCGTGGGCAGCCCGGGACTCTCCTAGTCCAACTCCGATACTCCGTGGGCTTCTTCTGGTCCAAAAATAAGTTCCGTGAAGTTTTAGGTCAATTCGACTCCATTTGCTTTTCCTTTTCTGCGATACTCTAAAACAAGGAAAAAACAGAAACTGGCACTGGGCTCTAGGTTAGTAGGTTAGTCCCAAAAATCATATAAAATAGCATATAAATGCATATAAAACATCCAAGGTTGATAATATAATAGCATGGAACAATCAAAAATTATAGATACGTTGGAGATGTATCAGCATCCCCAAACTTAATTCCTGCTCGTCCTCGAGTAGGTAAATGATAAAAACAGAATTTTTGATGTGGAATGCTACCTAACATATGTATCCATGTAGTTCTCTTTATTGTGGGAAGAATATTCAGATCCATAAGATTCAAGACAAAAGTTTAATATTGACATAAAAATAATAATACTTTAAGCATACTAACCAAGTAATCATGTCTTCTCAAAATAACATGGCCAAAGAAAGCTATCCCTACAAAATCATATAGTCTGGCTATGCTCCATATTCACCACACAACGTATTTAAATCATGCACAAACCCGATGACAAGCCAAGCAATTGTTTCATACTTTTGATGTTCTCAAACTTTTTCAATCTTCACGCAATATATGAGCGTGAGCCATGGATATACCACTATATGTGGAATAGAAGAGTGGTTGTGGAGAAGACAAAAAGGAGAAGATAGTCTCACATCAACTAGGCGTATCAACGGGCTATGGAGATGCCCATCAATAGATATCAATGTGAGTGAGTAGGGATTGCCATGCAACGGATGCACTAGAGCTATAAATGTATGAAAGCTCAACAAAAAAAACTAGTGGGTCTGCATCCAACTCGCTTGCTCACGAAGACCTAGGGCATTTTGAGGAAGCCCATCATTGGAATATACAAGCCAAGTTCTATAATGAAAGATTCCCACTAGTATATGAAAGTGACAACATAGGAGACTCTCTATCATGAAGATCATGGTGCTACTTTGAAGCACAAGTGTGGTAAAAGGATAGTAGCATTGCCCCTTCTCTCTTTTTCTCTCATTTTTTTATTTTATTTTTTTTATTTGGGCCTTTTCTCTTTTTTATGGCATCTTTTTTTTCTCTTTTTTTATTTTTCGTCCGAAGTCTCATCCCGACTTATGGGGGAATCATAGTCTCCATCATCCTTTCCTCACTGGGACAATGCTCTAATAATGATGATCATCACACTTTTACTTACTTACAACTCAAGAATTACAACCCCATACTTAGAACAAAATATGACTCTATATGAATGCCTCCGGCGGTGTACCGAGATGTGCAATGACTCAAGAGTGACATGTATGAAAGAATTATAAATGGTGGCTTTGCCACAAATACAATGTCAACTACATGATCATGCAAAGCAATATGACAATGATGAAGCGTGTCATAAACGGAACGGTGGAAAGTTGCATGGCAATATATCTCGGAATGGCTATTGAAATGCCATAATAGGTAGGTATGGTGGCTGTTTTGAGGAAGGTATATGGTGGGTGTATGATACTGATGAAAAGTGCGCGGTATTAGGGAGGCTAGCAATGGTGGAAGGGTGAGAGTGCGTATAATCCATGGACTCAACATTAGTCATAAAGAACTCATATACTTGTTGCAAAAATCGACAAGTTATCAAAGCAAAGTATTATGCAAATGTTCCTAGGGGGATAGATTGGTAGGAAAAGACCATCGCTCATCCCCGACCGCCACTCATAAGGAAGGCAATCAATAAATAAATCATGCTCCGACTTCATCACATAATGGTTCACCATACGTCCATGCTACGGGAATCACAAACTTCAACAAAAGTATTCCTCAAATTCACAAATACTCAATTAGCATGACTCTAATATTACCATCTCCATATCTCAAAACAATCATCAAGTATCAAACTTCTCATAGTATTCAATGCACCTTATATGAAAGTTTTTATTATATCCCACTTGGATGCCCATCATATTAGGACTAAATTCATAACCAAAGAAAATTACCATGCTGTTTAGGACTCTCAAAATAATATAAGTGAAGCATGAGAGTTCATCTATTTCCATAAAATAAAACCACTAACGTGCTCTAAAAGGATATAAGTGAAGCACTAGAGCAAATGACAAACTACTCCGAAATATATAAGTGAAGATCAATGAGTAGTCGAATAATTATACAACTATATGAAGACTCTCTAACATTTAAGAATTTCAGATCTTGGTATTTTATTCAAACAGCAAGCAAAACTAAAATAAAATAAAATGACGCTCCAAGCAAAACACATATCATGTGGTGAATAAAAATATAGCTCCAAGTAAAGTTACCGATGAACGAAGACGAAAGAGGGGATGCCTTCTGGGGCATCCCCAAGCTTAGGCTCTTGGTTGTCCTTGAATATTACCTTGGGGTTCCTTGGGCATCCCCAAGCTTAGGAACTTGCCACTCCTTATTCCATACTCCATCGAATCTTTACCCAAAACTTGAAAACTTCACAACACAAAACTTAACTGAAAACTCGTAAGCTCCGTTAGTATAAGAAAATAAATCACCACTTAGGTACTGTTGTGAACTCATTCTAAATTTATATTGGTGTAATATCTAATGTATTCCAACTTCTCTATGGTTCATACCCTCTGATACTACTCATAGATTCATCAAAATAAGCAAACAACACATACAAAGCAGAATCTGTCAAAAACAGAACAGTCTGTAGTAATCTGTAGGATTCGAATACTTATGTAACTTCAAAAATCCTGAGAAATTAGGAAGTCCTAGGAAATTTGCTTATTAATCTACTGCAAGTGGAATTGGTATTTTATCGCTCTCTGGTGGGAAATGAAAATTATTCTCGTGAGCACATACTTTCTGTTTTTTACAGCAAGATCAAATAACAATCACCCAAGAAGATCCCAAAGGCTTTACTTGGCACAAACACTAATTAAAACATAAAAACACAATCATAACAGAGGATAGATGAATTATTTATTACTAAACAGGAACAAAAAGCAAGGAACAAAAATAAAGTTGGGTTTCCTCCCAACAAGCGCTATCGTTTAGCGCCCCTAGCTAGGCATGATGATTTCAACGATGCTCACATAAAAGATAAGAATTGAAACATAAAGAGAGAATCATGAAGAATATGACTAGCACATTTAATTCTAACCCACTTCCTATGCATAGGGATTTTGTGAGAAAACAACTTCTGGGAACAAGAATCAACTTGCATAGGAAAGGAAAACAAGCATAACTTCAAGACTTTAAGCACATAGAGAGGAAACTTGATATTATTGCAATTCCTACAAGCATATGTTCCTACCTCAAAATAATTTTAAGTAGCATCATGAATGAATTCAGAAATATAACCAGCACCTAGAGCATTCTTTTAATGATCTACAAGCATATAAAATTTACTACTCTCCATATAAGCAAAATTCTTCTCAATCGGAATAGTGGGAGTATCATAAGAGACTCGAATACTATAAATTGTTTCCATATTAAAAGAGTAATGTTCAGAAAAAAGGGTAATCATAATAATGAAAAAGTTTATAAATATGATCATCACTACTTTTTATAGCATATGTATCATCACAATAATTATCATAAGTAGCAACTTTGTTCTCATCATAATCGATTGAAACCTCTTCCAAGATAGTGGAATCATTACTAAATAAAGTCATGACCTCTCCAAATCCACTTTCATAATTATCATAATAAGATTCAACATCCTCCAAAATAGTGGGGTCATTACTTCCTAAAGTTGACACTCTTCCAAACCCACTTTCATCAATATAATTATCATAAGTAGGAGGCATGCTATCATCATAATAAATTTGCATATCAAAACTTGGGAGACTAAAAATATCATCTTCATTAAACATAGATTCCCCAAGCTTGGGACTAGCATTAATTGCAGCAAATATATTCTCAAAAACATCATCTTCATCAAACATAGCATCCCCAAGCTTGGGCCTTTTCATATCATAAGCATAACCACTTTCATCATTAATAGTATGGATAGCACCAATAGTATAGCAATTATCATCATCACAAGGAGTAATAGGAGCAACATCATTTGGGAGAGATACCTTTTTACCTTTGCCTCTCCATCTTTTCTTTTTCTTCTTCACATCATGTGTGGGTTCAATCCTCTTTTTGGAGCTCCTTATTAATGAAATTGGTTGAATAGAAGGCTCCTCCTCATTACCTGATTCATCATAAGAAATAATAGGAGGATATTGGGAAGTCTCTTCCCTTTCATTAGTATTCTCTTCATCTTCTATTTGTTTTCTTTTCTTTATGTAGTTGGAAATATAAGGACTTTCAATACAATTCACCGCACAATACATATAAATTTCTTCTAGATCAAAACCAAGAAGTTTATCACAGGCAAATACTGGAAGATAGTTAGTTATATGTTTCATTTCTTCATAACCCATAATCAAACTAAGTTCATTATGATGTGCAAGAGAAATCAAGTCATCACAATTTTTGCAAACGATTAGATCATGAAACAATTTGCATCGGATGGTTAAATGACCACGTTCATTGCAAAGTTCACAAGTATGGCCAAGAAAATTTAAATTTTCAGCACAAACATCTAGCCTTTCTTGAAACCATTTAGTTTCTAAGTACTTATGCCTCTTGCAAAATCTATCTTCCCTAATTGGTGTGTACATGCAAACTCTATGCACTCCACAAAAATTGACATGCTTATAAGAGACATTTTCATCATAACTAGTGCAATCATCATTAGTACTATGGATATTCAAAGAGCTCATACTAATAAAATTGCAATCATGCTCATCATTCAAAGATTTAGGGCCAAACATTTTAATGCATTCTTCTTCTAACACTTTGGCACAATTTTTGTCGGGTGGTAGGTACGACATATGCCAACGGGTGGCTTATCTTTGTGGGAACCAGTAAGACGTCGCCGGTGCCTGGAAGCGGGAAGAGGCGAAGACATGCACGCCGGCGGATTTTACCCAGCTTCGGGGCTCTTCGAGGAGATAACACCCCTACTGCTGCTCTGCGGGGTCTCCGCATGCTCACTGGATGAATCAAGTAGCTACACAACGCTCCTTGAGCTGTTTTGGGGGGGAGGAGGAAGAAAGGGCACGGCTAGCCTGCTTCTTCTCCTTGAACGTTATCTAAAACTAGCAGGGGGTCCCACCCTTTGCATGGGTGCTCCGGGGGGTTTATATAGGCCTACCCCCCGGGGGTACAATGGTAATCCGGCTGGGCGCGGGGCCCAGCCGTCTGTGACTGTGCTCGCCGGCTTCCGCGCCGGCTGCTGGGGCCCGCCGACTGGTGGGTCCCGCCGGCTGCCAACTCCTGGGTCACTGTGGCTTCATCTTGTTGACGTGGGCTTCATCGTGGTAAGCGCGGCTACAGTACCGCCGCCTGTCGGACGATCGCTGTAGCCTTACCGCGTCTTGTCTCCTTAATGGGGCGTCCTCTTCGAGGGAAGCGGCGGGCCGGCTGCGGGGAGCCGGCTCCGTCTTGGGCCGGCTGGTTGGAAGCGTGGCCGCCTTCGGCCGTCTCTCTGCTCTAAGGGGCCCACCACCTGTGGGCCATGCTGGCGGCCCGTCGTGGGTGACGCCAGGGTCAACATGGCAACAGTGCTGCGCCGGACGGGTCATGCCTACCTCGTACAGCGCACTGTGCCAGGCGTGCCCCGGGATTCGGGGGTGGCAGGCTCTTCTGTAGCCATGCCCCGTCGCACCGCCGTTAGGTGGGCGCGAACTTTGTGGGTACGGTCTTGACTGCATTATGGGGAGCCGGCTCGGAGGAGTCGGCCTTCTCGCAGCCGGCTTCTTGGAGTCGGCCCTCTCATGAAGGTTAAAGTCGGACCGCCTTCCCAAAGCCGGCCTGGATCGCAGCCGGCGGGGGGAAGGTGGCCCCATGTCTTGGATTCTTGAGAGCCGGGCGGGCTCGTAACTTTTGCAGAAGTGCCAGGGGAAGCCGGCTAGGCTACCCATGGCTATTTACTCCGACAGTAGTCCCCGAAGCTGATCGAGCTCCGGGGTGAACAAGGGGACGAGAAGCTTGGTCAGCTTCATATCCTGAAGAGCCGGCTTCGCGGGCGTATGCCGACTTCAGATAACCCCGCGCAGGCGGGAGGAGAGGGGGCCTGCGTGCCGACCACGGACCCCCTCGCGGCCATGTGGCGGCAGGAACCTGCGAGTGCACGCGCGCGATGGGACGCCGCCGCAGGCCCGGGCCCGCCACTCACGAGCCTCGGTCCGGGCATGGATCTCCCGTGGCCCACAGGGCCGCTCGCCTTCTCAAGGCAGTTTTCGCCTCGCCATTAAGGGTCGGTAATCGCGGGGCGTGGGAAGTGGGCACGATCGACCCCCACGCTTCCCCATGCCACGCCTCCTCGGCTCCGCCACGTGAGCCTATAAGTAGGGGGAGGAGGGGGAGCGACAGAGGCTCGCGCGCTCCCTCCCACTCCGTCCCTCCTTAACTCTCGTCTTATTCCTCTCACTGCCGCCGCAGCCTCCCGTCTCAGCGCCGTCGCGTCTCCACGCCACCTCGCTCCAATAGCATTGTCAAGCTCCTGGGACGGCTCCAACGTCCATGAGGATCACGTGGAGTTCTCGCCAGACCCGGCCCCTGCCCGGCGCCGACCGCGTTCAGGTCTGCCTGGCGCCTGAGAAGGAGATCTCACTGGCGCCGGAGGAGGGCGAGCGGGTCGCCTTCCGCTCGCACTGCCTGCGCGGCTTCGGCCTCCCGGCGAGCGGGTTTCTGCGTTCCTTCTTCGAATTCTACAACCTCCAGCCGCATCACCTCACGCCCAATGCGGTGATGCTGCTGTCGGCCTTCCTCTCCCTCTGCGAAGGCTTCTTAGGGATGCTCCCCATGCTGGAGCTCTGGGGAGAGTTCTTCCAGAGCAAGCTCGGCACAGTCGTCGCCGGCGTGCCGGCCCCCTGCGGAGCCTTCATCGCCATGAGGAGGGCGAGCGAGAACAATCCGTTCCCGCCCATCCCCCTGATCCAGTCGGTGACGGTCTGGCAGAGATCTTATTTCTACGTGAAGAACGTCGCCGAGCAAGAAGACTACATTAACCTGCCGGCTTACGTAGCCGGCCCGCCGGCTGGGAGGCAGCCCTCGTGGAGCTTCCGATCCCGGTCGTTGTCTCCGGCCGGGAACGCCGCCATCGCCCGGCTTCGGGTGCTGATTCAGCCGGAAGGCTTGCGCGGGGCCGACTTGGTGGCCGCCTTCGTGGAGTGCCGGATCCTTCCTCTCTAGAGCCGGCCCCATATGATGTGTCAGATGAGCGGCCGCTTCGACCCAAGCCGGCTGAGCACATGGGAGATGCCCCACGCGGAGGTGGCGCTTATTGTCAACTACATCGCCAATTGCAAGCTCAGCGGGGACTGGCAGTACGGCAAGGCGCCGTATTCTCGCGCAAATCGTCCACCTGTGGTAAGTCTCTCTCTTTATCTTCTTTTTCGTCGTCAGCCGGCTTCGTGACGGCCGGCTTCTGACCAGCCGGTTCCCTGTGCAGAACCCTCTTCTTCCGCCGCCGGCCGGGGCGGCAGGGATCGAACGCCAGTACGCCCCCGACCGCACGGTGGATGATGTCGACGACCCGGACTTGGGGGCGGCTGCCATGGAAGACGCCGTCGTGGGGGATAGTGCCGAGCCCGGAGGCTCAAGGTTCACCGCGAGCTTCGAGAACTGGCCGGACGACTTTGAAGCCGAAGTCGCTCCACGTCGCCAGCCGGCGGCCGACCAACAGGGCGCGGGCTCGTCCGCCGCGCCGGCTGCTGGTGGCGCGCAGAAGTGTCGGGCCGCTCTAGGCCTCTTCGGCAGTCGGCCGAAGAAGTCCAAACCATCCGCCGCGGCGACGAAGCGAGAAGAGGCGGCCGCGAAGGCGGCCCGCTTCCGCAAGGCTGTGAAACAGCCCCAGGTGGTCTCGGCGTAAGTCTTTAATTGCTTTGCCGCAGTCTCGTCGTTGTTCTCTTTCCTTCGAACGTCTTCTTAACTTTCCTTCGCTTGCTGGACAGGGCGCCACTTTCTCTTGAGCGGGGCCCAGGCGGCTCCGTCGTGGGGCCGGCTGGAGGGTCTTCGAGCTCCCGCCGCGTGGACCCCCGCGCCGATCTTAGGGAGGCCACAGAGCGGAACGCCCGCGAAGCGCGGGAAGAGCGCGAGGCGGCGGAGAAGGCGGCCGCCCAGGTGGCGAAGGTGCAGGATGAAGCGGTAGCCAAGGCCCAGAGGGAGGCGGAAAGCTCGCGCAGCCAGCCTCCGCTGCTCGCCGTTCCACTCCGAGCCGTGGCCCCCAACACCCCGTTGCCCTTGGCGGAGGAGATCATCCAAGACCCGCCGCTGTTGGAGAGGGAGGAGGAGCCCGTGGCCTTGGCCGGGAGAGCGCCGCCTGCGGCGCCAACCGGCGCGGGCCAAGGCGGTCGATCTTCGGCGGCGCCGGAGGAGCCGGCCGGAGGCGAGCCAGAGAGCAGGGCCGGCCTCAAGGTGCAGCTGGCGACGGGTCGGCGTGCTGGAGGAGGCGCTGCTCCGCCGGAGTTGCACCGAGCCGCGGGCGCAGGCCAGCCGGCTGGAGATCCGGAGGCGGCCAGCACCGCCGTGTCCGAGTGGACTCCCAGCGGGGGGACCAGCGAGCTGGATGCGGCGGCTCAAGGGGTCCGGAGCCGGCTACAAGCTCAAGCCGCCCTGCTGCAACAGCTCAACCAAGAGTTCTTGTCGACGCGAACCTCTATCCGGGTGAGTCCTTCGCTCTTAGCTGCTTTGTTTTCTTGACTTCTTCCGTGGGGGCGCGTCAGCGCACCCACTGGGTGTAGTCCCCGAGATCCGGGCCGACTGCTGCGCAGTCGGGTCGGATCTTTCTCGACGGCCACCTTACTTTGCTTTCTTTCTAAACTTTCAGGAATACCACAACCTTCGTGCTGCCGCCTTTGACTCCCAGGCTCGAGAGTTGAGCCGGCGGACCGACGACCTGGCGGACAGCCGAAGTAAGTACTTGGTTTGGTTTATCTCCTGTGGGGGCGCGTCAGCGCACCCACTGGGTGTAGTCCCCGAGATTCGGGCCGACTGCTGCGCAGTCGGGTCGAATCTTTCTTGACGACTCTTTCTTATTGATCTTTCTTCTTTCTTTGTCTTCAGGGGCCAACGCCGACTTGAGGAAGGAGCTTGGCGAAGAGAAGGCCGCCCTTTACGCCAAAGAGGCCGAGTGCACTGCCTTGGTCCAGGAACGAGATCGCCTGGCCAAGAAGCTGGCCGACCAAGAGGAAAGCCACAAGGCGGCCCTGCAGGCGGTGCGGGAAAGTGAAGACGCCTTGATGGCGGAGTATGAGATGGCGGCGGCGACCTGGTATGAGACCCGGCGAGGCCTGGACGAAGGCTTCGGCCGGATCGAAGACTTGATCGACGGTAAGCTGCCTTCCTCAGTCCTCTCCTGCCGCTTGCCGCTTGGGTTTTTTGACTTATCTTGAGCTCTTGCTTGTTGTTTCTTGCAGACTACTTCCCAGGCTACTCCGCCTTCGCCGCCCAAAGCATTGAGGCCCATCGCGAGGCGCGCCGGCAAGCGGGGGCCGACATCGCGCCGGATGCAAACCGGACCCTTGAGGAGCAGCTTCTGGCTGTCCAGGCACGGTTACAGCCGGCTCATCGGATGCTTCGCCGGCTCCAACGTGCCGGGGCGCAAGTGCTGGCCGCCCTCTGGCCCGGCGAAACGATCCCCCGTACGCCGAGCCGAACTGCCGACTGGCTGGAAGTCGCAGTTGGTCGCTTCGAAGCTTGGAAAGCGTCAGCGGCCCGCCTCGGAGCCGGGCGGGCGTTGGAATTCGTCCGGGCTTGGTACCCAGGGCTGAGCCTGGACCAGCTGCGCACTTGGCGGAGGGAGGCCGATGCGGAGCTAGAGGCGGTGAGGCCGGCTATCGCCCAGCGGGCTTCAACGATCGCCGAGTGCACCGACATCAGCGTTTTCACACCCGAAATCGATGATGACGGTGTCGCGCAGCCGGAGGAGTGGTTCGGGCTGAACACGGCGGTGGGCGAGGACTCGGCGGAGGAGATCGCCTCCAGCGATGAGGGCGAAGAAGACGAAGACGACGACGGCGGAGACGTCGAGCCGGCTGGTGGAACAACCAGCCGACCTCAGGCCGACCGTGCCTCTAGCAACGAGGCGCGTGGAAGCGCGCCTTCTGCGGGAGGCGGCGACCAAGCCGAAGTTCGTCAGCCGGCCGCTCCTTCAGCCGGTGTGACCGTCTCCGCCAACTAGTCGGCCGCTCCGCCAGCTTGACCTGTCGTCTTTATCTTTCCTGCTTTGTTGTCTTTGAACAATCTTTTGTTAAGTTTCACAGTTCCACCCACTGGGGGTGTATCCAAACTATGTTGAATGCTGGCTTCTAGGAGGTCTTTTTGTGTAAATATTATCATGTGCATGTTTGGTTTCCATTCGCGTATGCTTGTTTATCCTTAGGCTTTTTCCTTTGCCGCCTTCCCTCTTTGGGGAGGCAAGTACTTGAGCTTTCTTGGATTTAAAGTAAAGTGAATGGAAACCGGCCGGCCGGCTACTCTGGTAGCCGGTCGGTGGTGCGGGAAAAACTGGCTTTGTTATACTAGTCCGTTAGTCCCTAGCCGTTTTTCGTGTGGGCGGTCATTTCTACCTTTAACCCTTGCCAGCCGGTCAGCCGGTTCTTCGAACTGCGACTTTGGCAAGGGAAGGCTTGAGAGCCGGCACACTACTTGTCTGACTGCGGGTAGGACTTCTAATATAACTTCAGTCGGCCATTCCCCGAGCCGACTAGTCGGGCTTGGTGCCGGACGGAATAAGTAAATGATACGACAAGCATGATATCTTTCATTCATAAATAAGGGATGGCAGTCCCCGGGCCCTCCTCGGGGAGCCTATTGTCTTGTAGTCAATACAAAAGTTAGCGTGATACATACTGCCTTTCAACTATAAAATCTTCGAAGGAGGTTGGCGTTCCATGGCCGTTCCGACTCCTTGCCGGAGTCGTCTCTCTTGCATGCCTTCGGCTTCTGTGCGTCGATCAGGTAGTAGGAGTCGTTGCCTAGAGCTCTGCTAATGACGAAAGGGCCTTCCCAAGGGGCTGAGAGCTTGTGCTGGCCGGCTGTTCGCTGAATCAGCCGGAGCACAAGGTCGCCCTCTTGGAAAGATCTTGGTCTGACCTTCCGGCTGTGGTAGTGGTGCAAACCCTGCTGGTAAATTGCAGACCGGCTGAGAGCTAACAGCCGGCTTTCTTCTAGCAGGTCGACACCGTCTTCTCGTGCTTCCTTGGCCTCCGCTTCCGTGTGCATGGTTACTCGAGGCGAGTCGAATTCGATATCAGTTGGGATGACCGCCTCGGCACCATACATAAGGAAGAAAGGGGTGAAGCCGGTTGACTTGTTTGGTGTAGTGCGCAGGCTCCAGAGGACAGCCGGCAGCTCATCGAGCCAATAGCCGGCTGAGCGCTCCAGAGGTACAACCAGTCGGGGCTTGATGCCGGAGAGGATGAGGCCGTTGGCTCGCTCGACCTGGCCATTTGACTGCGGGTGGGCGACGGATGCTAAGTCCAGCCGGATACCTTGGGCTGCGCAGAAACGTGCCAAGGCTCCTTTGGCGAAATTCGTGCCATTGTCGGTGATGATGCTGTGCGGCATGCCGTACCGAGTTGTTATGTCTGCGACGAACGTCACGGCAGTCGGCCCATTCAGCTTCTTGATCGGCTTCGCCTCAACCCACTTGGTGAATTTGTCCACGGCGACGAGTAAATGAGTCATGCCGCCGCGCGCCGTCTTGAATGGGCCCACCATGTCTAGTCCCCAAACGGCAAAGGGCCAAGTGAGGGGAATGGTCTTGAGTGCCGAAGCCGGCATGTGTTGCTTGGAGCTGAAAAGCTGGCATCCCTTGCAGTGCTTGACTAATTCTTTGGCGTCGTCCAAAGCAGTCGGCCAGAAGAAACAATGGTGGAAGGCTTTGGCGACAAGTGATCTTGAGGCCGCATGGTGGCCGCACTCTCCTTGGTGGATGTCTGCGAGGATTGCAATGCCCTTCTCTTGCTCGACGCATCGCTGGAGGACTCCGGTGACGCTGCGCTTGAGTAGTTCTCTGTTGACGATTGTGTATGCTCCGGCTCGGCGCTGGACTTGTCTTGCTTCTGTTTCGTCAGCCGGCAGGTCTTGGTTTACTAGGAAGTTGAGGATGGACTGAGCCCATGACGGGGCCGCGACTTCTTCTACTGCCAAAGTGGCTACTGCCACCAGGGTGGGCGGGCTGGGCGGTGATGTGCTGGAGTCGGCCGCCGGCTGTAGTGCTGGTGCAGTCCCCGGGCCGGCTACCGCAGTCCCCGAGCCGGCCACCGCAGTCCCCGAGCCGGCTACCGCAGTCCCCGAGCCGGCTACCGCCGTCGCCGGGCTGGCTACGGGGGTCTTGAGGTCGGCTACTTGACTCTTCGGGCCGGACCTGGCCGCATCGGGGTCAGGCGGCACGAAGATGGAATCGGATTTCGGAGACGGCTTGATGGACGGCTTGAGGAGGAGTTGTAGAGCGACGCCGGTTGGAATTGTTTTCCGGGTGGAGCCTATTCGAGCCAGGGCATCGGCTGGCTCGTTGTCGGCTCGAGGTACGTGGATGAACTCGCATCCTTCAAAGTATCCGCTGAGCTGTTGGACCAGGAAACGGTAGCTCACCATGTTCGCGTCCTTGGCGTCCCAGTCGCCGGATGACTGCTGGACTACCAGGTCCGAGTCGCCATAACATAGGATCTGGCGAATGCCAAGTTCTTTGGCAAGCCGGAGCCCGTGTATGAGCGCCTCATACTCGGCCACATTGTTGGAGGCGGCAAAGTGGATTTGTAGCGTGTATCTGAGCTTGTCGCCTTTGGGAGAGGTGAGGACGATGCCGGCTCCCAAGCCGGTGCAAATCTTGGACCCGTCGAAGTGCATGCGCCAATGGGTGGAGTCGGGAGCCGGCGGCAGGTACTGGGTCTCGGCCCAGTCGACGAGGAAGTCGGCCAGTGCTTGGGACTTGATGGCAGTGCGGGGCTGGTAGAAGATCGTGTATGGGGCCAGCTTGATGGCCCATTTCGCCACCCGACCAGATGCATCCCGGCTGCCTATGATCTCGGCTAGCGGGGCAGTGCATACGACCGTGACGGGATGCTCTTGAAAGTAGGGCTTCAGCTTCTTGGCGGTGAAGTACACGCCGTAACACATCTTTTGGTAGTGCGGGTAGTTCTGCTTTGAGGCGGACAGCACCTCACTCAAATAATACACCGGCCTCTGGACCGGCTAGGCTCGGCCTTCTTCCGGCGCTGGACTACGATGACGGGGATCGCCATTCTCTCTATGGCCTTGATCTTCGCCGGGTTGCATTCGATGCCGCGTTCGGAGACCAGGAAGCCCAGGAGCTGGCCGGCTGGCACCCCGAACACGCATTTCTCAGGGTTGAGCTTGATTTGGAACCGGCGCAGGTTCTCAAATGTTTCCTTGAGGTCTTCCAGCAAGGTGACACGCTTCTCCGTCTTCAGCACGATGTCGTCCACGTATACGTGAGCATTTCTGCCGAGTTTCTTGAGGAGGCACTTCTGCATGCAGCGCTGAAAGGTGGCACCGGCATTTCTCAAGCCGAATGTCATAGTCAGGTAGCAAAAGGCTCCGAACGGCGTGATGAAGGCGGTCTTCAGGCGGTCATCCGGGTCTAGCTTTATCTGGTGATATCCAGAGTAAGCATCGAAAAAACTCAACAGCTCGCATCCGGCTGTGGAGTCTATCACTTGGTCTATCCTTGGCAGGGCAAAAGGATCTTTGGGGCAGGCCTTGTTGAGACTTGTGTAGTCTATACACATGCGCCACTTGTCATTCTTCTTCAACACAAGGACCGGGTTGGCGAGCCACTCTGGAAAGAAAACTTCCATGATAAAGCCGGCTGCCAAGAGCCGGGCTATCTCCTCCCCTACAATCCTGCGTTTCTCCTCCGACAGCCGGCGAAGGGGTTGTCTGACCGGCTTTGCGTCTTCTCGAACATGCAGTTTATGCTCGGCGAATTTCCTCGGAACACCCGGCATGTCCTTGGGGGACCACGCAAAGATGTCCCGATTCTCACGGAGGAAATCGGCGAGCTCGCCTTCCTATTTGATGTTCAGGTTTGCCCCGATGACGGCAAACCTCTCCGGACGCTCGGGGTCAAGAGGTATCTTCTTCGTCTCCTTGGCTGGCTGAAAAGACCCTTGAGTATCATGCTCCTTGGGGTCGGGGGACACGGCCGACTGCTTGCCGGCCATGGCCATGACTCGGTCCAGCATCTTCTTCTCTTCGGCGATCACAAGGGACTCGGCCAGCCGGCTGCTGGCCGCGGCGCACTCGGAGGACTTCTTGTAGTCGCCGGCTACGGTGATGACGCCTTTGGTGCTTGGTATCTTCATCTTGAGGTATGCATAGTGGGGAACCGCCATGAATTTGGCCAAGGCAGGTCGGCCCAGCAAGGCATGGTAAGGGCTCTCCAGGTCCACCACTTCAAACCAGATCGCTTCCCGGCGGAAATGCTCCTTGTCCCCAAAAAGTACATCAATCTTGATTTTGCCAATGGGGGCACAGGACAGGCCGGGTACGATGCCGTGGAACACTGTCCGAGTGGGCGTGAGCTGTTTGGTCTTGACGTTCAACTTCTCCAGGGTGTCACGATAAAAGATGTTGATGCTGCTCCCGCCGTCTATCAACACACGAGAGAAGCGGGCGGCGCGTCTGTCCGTTGCCAGGGTGGCTTCCAGGACCAAAGCATAAGAGCCGGGAGACGGCATCACCTCCGGGTGGTCGGCCCGGCTCCAGCTGATGGGCTTTTCTGACCAATGCATGCGTCTAGCGGGGTTGGCAGCGACCACGCTGACTTCCTGGTGCTCTCGGTGTTTGCTGCGCCGGTCTTCGGGCTGGCTGGTGAAGACGACATAGGTTGCTTGCTCGTCAGGAAACTCGTCATGCACGGCTCCGACTGCGGGCCAAGCGGCCGGAGGCGGCGGAGGCGGAGGCGGCGGGCCGGCGGGCGGAGGTGGCAAGAGCCCCTCGCCCTTAGAGATTCGGGTGAGCCAGTTGCACTTCCGGGTCGTGTGGTTGGACGGCTTCGCGCCGCTGTGGAACTTGCAAGGGGCGTCGAGGGTTTGCTCGTAGGAGAAGGCGGGCTGCCAAGCCGGCCTACCGCCCTTGGGCTTCTTGGGCTCCGGTCGTTCTTCAGGCGGCGCATCTTCGACCGTGGCCACATGCCGGCTAGCGGGAGGTGGCGCGGGGCCCTTGCGCTTGTTGTCGTTCGAGTTGGGGTGTCGGCCGGGCTCTCCAGCCGGCGTCTTGGGCGCCGAGTTGAGCACCTTTCCGGACGCGTCTACCCGAAGCTCGGTCTTCTCGAGGAGTCGGCGGTAGCGTACTTGTCCGCTATGTCCAGAAGCTCGTCGAGAGTAGCCGGCTCGTCGCAGAGGAGCTTGTGCTTGAGAAGGGTGCCTTCTCGGCATCCGGCTATGAAGTACTCTATGGCTTGTACCTCGTGCACCCCTTCACAGGAGTTGCGGAGCTCGGCCCAACTTGTGAGGTAATCGCGAGTGGACTCGGCGGGGCCTTGCACGCACAAGGAAAGCTGTCTGGGCTTGGGAGCCCGCTTGTAAGTGCTGGTGAAGTTGCGGATGAAGGCTTCTATGAAGTCTAGCCAGCTGTTGATGCTACGCGGCTTGAGGCTGTTGAGCCAGGTCCGCGCCGTGCCCTGCAGCATGAGGGGCACGTACTTCACGGCGACGCGCCGATTGCCATTGGCGATGCTAACTGCGGTGGAGTAGTCGATCAACCAATCTTCCGGCTTCACGGAGCCGTTGTACTTGGGCGTGTCTCTTGGGTAAAGGGCTCGTCGCGGATGCGGGGGCCAAAGCAAGGCGGGCCAACATCGTCTTCTTCTTCCAATGCCAGGGATCGCGCCAGGCGGTCGATCCGATGACGGGCGTCGTTCTCGCCGATTCCTTCGCGGCGGCCCAGCCGGCCGCTGAGAGTCGGGTGCGCCACTGGCGGTGAGGCGGGATATCTCTCTCCACGGGGCGGAGGTGGAGGCGGGTCGCCCCGCCACTCCATGGCTCGAGGATGACCGTCCGTGTCTCGCTCGATGGAAATCCGGGTCCGGCTGCGACTGGTAGCCGGCTCCTTCTCGCGTCGCGCACGGGTATCGCTCGTAGTCGGCGTCCGGGATGTCGCGCCGTGCTCTCGGCGCGGGGGAAGGCTTTCCGCGCGAGCGTCGACTTCGTGCCGCTGCGTGGTGGCGTCAATCACCTGCTGGATGCGCCGGGTCATGTGGGGAAGGTCTTCGGCCTCCAGGCCGTCCAGCTCATCTACGGCCGCCTGGGCGGCACGCAAGTTCTCGAGCGGAGTGGCATAGACCGGACGGTCGACTCCCAGCGTGTCGGCCATGACGGTGCCGCGTTGCTTGACAAGGCCGGCCCGGCTTGGCCCGCTCAGGGCCGGCGTGCCGAAGGCGGCGCGGTCAGCCTCGCGCCGGTAGGCCTCAGTGAGGCGTCTTACGGAGGCCAGCCTCCGGCCCTCTGCGAGGAGGGCGAGGCGGCGTGCTTCCAGGGCTTCGTCGTCGGCGTCGGCCGAGAGAGGAGCGGACAAGTCGTGGGCCGCCGCGCGCGAGGCGTCGCGGGCGCTCTCGTCGGCCAGGCCGTCGTGGCCGACAACCATCACTTCGGCGGCGATAGCATCGTGGCCGTCGGCTCGAGGAAGCGGGTCGTCGTAGATCGCGACATTGGTGGGGAAGGCGTCGTAGGAGGTCGTGTCGGAGTCGACAGGCATTGGGTCGGTGGAACCAACCGACTCCAGGTCCGCAGCGGGCTCGCTGGAGACATGGAGCTGGCCGAGAAGGTTGGCGAGGCGGTCAGCGCCCGCATCGGAGGCGAGCTCATCGGGGAGATCGGCGAGGCCGCTTGCCGCGCAGATGCTGGTGACACCTTGCAGCGCGTCGTGGCAAGCGCCATCGGGCGTGCCGGGCTGGCTACGCTCGCTGGGGAGGAAGAGGGTTCCCGTCCAGAACAGGTCTCCGGACGACGGTGCGCCTGGCCCCACGGTGGGTGCCAAATGTCGGGTGGTAGGTACGACATATGCCAACGGGTGGCTTATCTTTGTGGGAACTAGTAAGACGTCGCCGGTGCCTGGAAGCGGGAAGAGGCGAAGACATGCACGCCGGCGGATCTTACCCAGCTTCGGGGCTCTCCGAGGAGATAACACCCCTAATGCTGCTCTGCGGGGTCTCCGCATGCTCACTGGATGAATCGAGTAGCTACACAACGCTCCTTGAGCTGTTTTGGGAGGGGAGGAGGAAGAAAGGGCACGGCTAGCCTGCTTCTTCTCCTTGAACGTTATCTAAAACTAGCAGGGGGTCCCACCCTTTGCATGGGTGCTCCGGGGGGTTTATATAGGCCTACCCCCCGGGGGTACAATGGTAATCCGGCTGGGCGCGGGGCCCAGCCGTCTGTGACTGTGCTCGCCGGCTTCCGTGCCGGCTGCTGGGGCCCGCCGACTGGTGGGTCCCGCCGGCTGCCAACTCCTGGGTCACTGTGGCTTCATCTTGTTGACGTGGGCTTCATCGTGGTAAGCGCGCTACAGTACCGCCGCCTGTCGGACGATCGCTGTAGCCTTACCGCGTCTTGTCTCCTTAATGGGGCGTCCTCTTCGAGGGAAGCGGCGGGCCGGCTGCGGGGAGCCGGCTCCGTCTTGGGCCGGCTGGTTGGAAGCGTGGCCGCCTTCGGCCGTCTCTCTGCTCTAAGGGGCCCACCGCCTGTGGGCCACGCTGGCGGCCCGTCGTGGGTGACGCCAGGGTCAACATGGCAACAGTGCTGCGCCGGACGGGTCATGCCTACCTCGTATGGCGCACTGTGCCAGGCGTGCCCCGGGATTCGAGGGTGGCAGGCTCTTCTGTAGCCATGCCCCGTCGCACCGCCGTTAGGTGGGTGCGAACTTTGTGGGTACGGTCTTGACTGCTTTATGGGGAGCCGGCTCGGAGGAGTCGGCCTTCTCGCAGCCGGCTTCTTGGAGTCGGCCCACTCATGAAGGTTAAAGTCGGACCGCCTTCCCAAAGCCGGCCTGGATCGCAGCCGGCGGGGGGAAGGTGGCCCCATCTCTTGGAGTCTTGAGAGCCGGGCGGGCTCGTAACTTTTGCAGAAGTGCCAGGGGAAGCCGGCTAGGCTACCCATGGCTATTTACTCCGACAATTTTCCTTTCCATCATACTCACGAAAGACATTAAAAAGATGAAGCGTATGCGGCAAACTCAATTCCATTTTTTGTAGTTTTCTTTTATAAATTAAACTAGTGCTAAAACAAGAAACAAAAAGATTCGATTGCAAGATCTAAAGATATACCTTCAAGCGCTAACCTCCCCGGCAATGGCGCCAGAAAAGAGCTTGATGTCTACTACACAACCTTCTTCTTGCAGACGTTGTTGGGCCTCCAAGTGCAGAGGTTTGTAGGACAGTAGCAAATTTCTGTCAAGTGGATGACCTAAGGTTTATCAATCCGTAGGAGGCGTAGGATGAAGATGGTCTCTCTCAAACAGCCCTGCAACCAAATAACAAAGAGTCTCTTGTGTCCCCAACACACCCAATACAATGGTAAATTGTATAGGTGCACTAGTTCGACGAAGAGATGGTGATACAAGTGCAATATGGATAGTAGATAATGGTTTTTGTAATCTTAAAATTTAAAAACAGCAAGGTAACTAATGATAAAAGTGAGCGTAAACGATATTGCAATGCGTTAAAACAAGGCCTAGGGTTCATACTTTCACTAGCGCAAGTTCTCTCAACAATAATAACATAATTGGATCACATAACTATCCCTCAACATGCAACAAAGAGTCACTCCAAAGTCACTAATAGCGGAGAACAAACGAAGATATTATGGTAGGGTACGAAACCACCTCAAAGTTATCCTTTCTGATCGATCTATTCAAGAGCCCGTAGTAAAATAACATGAAGCTATTCTTTCCGTTCAATCTATCATAGAGTTCGTACTAGAATAACACCTAAAGACACAAATCAACCAAAACCCTAATGTCACCTAGATACTCCGATGTCACCTCAAGTATCCGTGGGTATGATTATATGATATCCATCACACAATCTCAGATTCATCTATTCAAACCAACACAAAGTACTTCAAAGAGTTCCCCAAAGTTTCTACCGGAGAGTCAAGACGAAAACGTGTGCCAACCCCTATGCATAGGTTCATGGGCGGAACCCGCAAGTTGATCACCAAAACATACATCAACTGGATCAATAGAATACCCCATTGTCACCACGAATATTCCACGCAATACATACATGAAGTGTTCTCAAATCCTTAAAGACTCAATCCGATAAGATAACTTCAAAGGGAAAACTCAATTCATCACAAGAGAGTAGAGGGGGGAGAAACATCATAAGATCCAACTATAATAGAAAAGCTCGCGATACATCAAGATTGTACCACCTCAAGAACACGAGAGAGAGAGAGAGATCAAACACATAGCTACTGGTACATACCCTCAACCCCGAGGGAGAACTACTCCCTCCTCGTCATGGAGAGCGCCTGGATGATGAATATGGTCACCGGAGAGGGATTCCCCCTCCGGCAGGGTGCCGGAACAGGTCTAGATTGGTTTTCGGTGGCTACGGAGGCTTCTGGCAACGGAACTCCCGATCTATTGTGCTCCCCTAAGTTTTTAGGGTATATATGGGTATATATGGGAGGAAGAAGTACGTCGGTGGATCTCCGGGTTGTCCATGAAGCAGGGGCGCGCCTAGGGGGTGGGCACACCCCCCACCCTCGTGGGCAGCCCGGGACTCTCCTGGTCCAACTCCGATACTCCGTGGGCTTCTTCTGGTCTAGAAATAAGTTCCGTGAAGTTTCAGGTCAATTGGACTTCGTTTGATTTTCCTTTTCTGTGATACTCTAAAACAAGGAAAAAACAGAAACTGGCACTGGGCTCTAGGTTAATAGGTTAGTCCCAAAAATCATATAAAATAGCATATAAATGCATATAAAACATCCAAGGTTGATAATATAATAGGATGGAACAATCAAAAATTATAGATATGTTGGAGACGTATCAGAAACAATGGGCCTTCTACGGGCCATATCATCAATGGGCCTTCTACGGGCCGTATCATCAATGGGCCTTCTACGGGCCATATGATCGATTGCCCAAACATGGGCCAATAACATACCACATTATGGTCGTAAATGGGCTAGAGTTGGAATCGTCCGTTCATGGGCCAACCATAACGGGCCGTCATTAATCGACCGTATTGGATGATGCTATGAAAACGGCCCAACGTATTAACGGGCCACAAACGGGCCGATTGTAACCACGGTCTGAATTTGGCCCACAAGAAGAAAATGACAGTAACGGGTCGTAAGTAACCGAATGCTGGAAATGGGCCCAAGAATAAATGGGCCCTGAGAAGGCCGAAAGATAACATGGGTTGGAAACAGCCCAACGGTATAATGGGATGTTAATGGGTATAAAGTGATACACTGTTCATTACGGGCCAGTTTCACCACGGGCCGTTAATGGGCCAAGAGTTACAAAGGGCCTCATATGGGCCGAAAGACTTCATGGGCTATACATGGGCCGGAAGTTAAAATGGGCTGGAATCATATTGGACGGCCCAAATGATGCTACTGGGCCTAATTCGGATAGGTCGTAACGGGCCCTGGGTTAGCGGGTGATACGTCCATTTTGCATCATGCTTTTATATCGATATTTATTGAATTATGGACTGTTAATTCACTTTATGTCACAATACTTATGGCTATTCTCTCTTATTTTACAAGGTTTACATAAGGAGGGAGAATGCCGGCAGTTGGAATTCTAGGCTGGAAAAGGAGCAAATATTAGAGACCTATTCTGCGCAACTCCAAAAGTCCTGAAACTCCACGGAACATCTTAAAATAAATAAAGAAAAATCCTCGCCAAAGATGAAGGCCAGGGGGCCCACACCCTTCTCACGAGGGTGGGGGGCGCCTCCCCCCCTAGGGTGCGCTCCCTACCTCGTGGGCCCCCTGGTGGCTCTCTGACGTCCATCTTCTCCTATATGAACTCTTTCGATGAGAAAAAAACCAGAAGGAAATTTTCGGGACGAGACTCCGCCGCCACGAGGCGGAACCTTGGCGGAACCAATCTAGAGCTCTAGCAGAGCTGTTCTGTCGGGGATACTTCCCTCCCGGAGGGGGAAATCATCACCATTGTCATCACCAACGCTCCTCTCATCGGGAGAGGGCAATCTCCATCAACATCTTCACCAGCACCATCTCATCTCCAAACCCTAGTTCATCTCTTGTATCCAATTCTTGTCTCAATGTCCGAGATTGGTGCTAGTAGGTTGCTAGTAGTGTTGATTACTCCTTGTAGTTGATGCTAGTTGGTTTATTTGGTGGAAGATCATATGTTCAGATCCTATATGCATAGTATTACCCCTCTGATTATGAACATGAATATGCTTTGTGAGTAATTACGTTTGTTCCCGAGGACAAGGGAGAAGTCTTGCTATTAGTAGTCATGTGAATTTGGTATTCGTTTGATATTTTGATAAGATGTATGTTGTCTAGCCTCTAGTGATGTTATGTGAATGTCGACTACATAACACTTCACCATTATTTAGGCCTAGAGGAAGGCGTTGGGAAGTAATAAGTAGATGATGGGTTGCTAGAGTGACAGAAGCTTAAACCCTAGTTTATGCGTTGCTTCGTAAGGGGCTGATTTGGATCCACATGTTTCATGCTATGGTTAGGTTTACCTTAATACTTTTGTTGTAGCTGCAGATGCTTGCAATAGAGTTTAATCATAAGTGGGATGCTTGTTCAAGTAAGAACAGCACCCAAGCACCGGTCCACCCACATATCAAATTATTAAAGTATCGAATGCAAATCATATGAACGTGATAAAAACTAGCTTGACGATATTCCCATGTGTCCTCGGGAGCGCTTTTCCTATTATAAGAGTTTGTTCCGGCTTGTCCTTTGATACAAAAGGATTGGGACATCTTGCTGCACTTTATTTACTTTTTGTTACTTGTTGCTCGTTACAATTTATCCTATCACAAAACTATCTATTACCACTTATTTCAGTAATTGTAGAGAATACCTTGTTGAAAACCACTTATCATTTCCTTCTGCTCCTCGTTGGGTTCGACACTCTTACTTATCAAAAGGACTACGATAGATCCCATATACTTGTGGGTCATCAAGACTCTTTTCTGAGAAAAGAGCTTGATGTCTACTACACAACCTTGTGCAGAGGTTTGTAGGACAGTTGCAAATTTCCCTCAAGTGGATGACCTAAGGTTTATCAATCCGTGGGAGGCGTAGGATGAAGATGGTCTCTCTCAAGCAACCCTGCAACCAAATAACGAAGAGTCTCTTGTGTCCCCAACACACCCAATACAACGGTAAATTGTATAGGTGCACTAGTTCGGCGAAGAGATGGTGATACAAGTGGTATATGGATAGTAGATAAAGGTATTTGTAATCTGAAATTATAAAAACAGCAAGGTAGCAAGTGATAGAAGTGAGCGTAAACGGTATTGCAATGATAGGAAATAAGGCCTAGGGTTCATACTTTCACTAGTGTAAGTCCTCTCAACAATACTAACATAATTGGATCATAAAACTATCCCTCAACATGCAACAAAGAGTCACTCCAAAGTCACTAATAGCGGAGAACGAACGAAGAGATTATGGTAGGGTACGAAACCACCTCAAAGTTATTCTTTCCAATCAATCCGTTGGGCTATTCCTATAAGTGTCACAAACAGCCCTAGAGTTCATACTAGAATAACACCTTAAGATACAAATCAATCGAAACCCTAATGTCACCTAGATACTCCAATGTCACCTCAAGTATCCGTGGGCATGATTATACGATATGCATCACACAATCTCAGATTCATCTATTCAACCAACACAAAGGACCTCAAAGAGTGCCCCAAAGTTCTACCGGAGAATCACCATGAAAACGTGTGCCAACCCCTATGCATAGGTTCATGGGCGGAACCCGCAAGTTGGTCACCAAAACATACATCAAGTGAATCACGTGATATCCCATTGTCACCACAGATACGCACGTCAAGACATACATCAAGTGTTCTCAAATCTTTAAAGACTCAATCCGATAAGATAACTTCAAAGGGGAAACACAATTCATTACAAGAGAGTAGAGGGGGGAGAAAACATCACAGGATCCAACTATAATAGCAAAGCTCGCGATACATCAAGATCGTATCACCTCAAGAACACGAGAGAGAGAGAGAGAGAGAGATCAAACACATAGCTACTGGTACATACCCTCAGCCCCGAGGGAGAACTACTCCCTCCTCGTCATGGAGAGCACTGGGATGATGAAGATGGCCACCGGAGAGGGGTTGCCCCCTCCGGCAGGGTGCCGGAACGGGTCTAGATTGGCTTTCGGTGGCTACGGAGGCTTCAGGCGGCGGAACTCCCGATCTAATCTCTGTTCTGGAAGTTTTAGGGTACGACGATATATATGGGTGCAGGAAGTACGTCGGAGGAGCCACGAGGGCCCCACGAGGCAGGGGGGCGCGCCCTAGGGGGGCGTGCCCCCCACCCTCGTGGGCAGCCCGTGTCTCCCCTGACGTGCAATCCAAGTTCCCTGGGTTGCTTTCCTTCCAAAAATAACTTCTCCAGTTGATTTCGTTCCGTTTCGACTCCGTTTGATATTCCTTTTCTTCGAAACACTGAAATAGGCATAAAACATCAAATCTGGGCTGGGCCTCCGGTTAATAGGTTAGTCCCAAAAGTAATATAAAAGTGGATAATAAAGCCCAATATTGCCCAAAAAAGTAGATAATATAGCATGGAGCAATCAAAAATTATAGATACATTGGAGATGTATCAAGCATCCCCGAGCTTAATTCCTGCTCGTCCTCGAGTAGCTAATTGATAAAAAAAGATAATTTTTGATGTGGAATGCTAGTTGGCATAATTTCAATGTAATTCTTCTTACTTGTGATATGAATATTCAGATCCGAAAGATTCAAGACAAAAGTTCAATATTGACATAAAATAATAATACTTCAAGCATACTAACTAAGCAATTATGTCTTCTCAAGATAACATGGCCAAAGAGAGCTATCCCTACAAAATCATATAATCTGGCTATGCTCCATCTTCACCACACAAAATATTTAAATCATGCACAACCCCGATGACAAGCCAAGCAATTGTTTCATACTTTTGATGTTCTCAAACTTTTTCGATCTTCACGCAATACATGAGTGCGAGCCATGGATATAGCACTATAGGTGGAATAGAATGGTGGTTGTGGAGAAGACAAAAAGGGAGAAGATAGTCTCACATCAACTAGGCGTATCAAGGGGCTATGGAGATGCCCACCAATAGATATCAATGTGAGTGAGTAGGGATTGCCATGCAACGGATGCACTAGAGCTATAAATGTATGAAAGCTCAACAAAAGAAACTAGTGGGTGTGCGTCCAACACGCTTGCTCACGAAGACCTAGGGCATTTTGAGGAAGCCCATCATTGGAATATACAAGCCAAGTTCTATAATGAAAGATTCCCACTAGTATATGAAAGTGACAACATAGGAGACTCTCTATCATGAAGATCATGGTGCTACTTTGAAGCACAAGTGTGGAAAAAGGATAGTAGCATTGTCCCTTTTATTTTATTTTTTTACTTTTTTACTTTTTTATTTTTATTTGGCCTTTCTTTCTTTTTTTGGCCTTTCTCTTTTTTAAGGACAATGCTCTATTGAATGATGATCATCACACTTCTATTTATTTACAACTCAATGATTACAACTCGATACTAGAACAAAGTATGACTCTATATGGATGCCTCCGGCGGTGTACCGGGATATGCAATGAATCAAGAGTGACAAGTATGAAATAATTATGAACGGTGGCTTTGCCACAAATACTATGTCAACTACATGATCATGCTAGCAATATGACAATGATGAATGTGTCATGATAAATTGGATGGTGAAAAGTTGCATGGCAATATATCTCGGAATGGCTATGGAAATGCCATAATAGGTAGGTATGGTGGCTGTTTTGAGGAAGGTATATGGTGGGTGTATAATACCGGCGAAAGGTGCGCGGTACTAGAGAGGCTAGAAATGGTGGAAGGGTGAGAGTGCGTATAATCCATGGACTCAACATTAGTCATAAAGAACTCACATACTTATTGCAAAAATCTATTAGTTATCGAAACAAAGTACTACACGCATGCTCCTAGGGGGATAGATTGGTATAGGAAAATACCATCGCTCGTCCCCGACCGCCACTCATAAGGAAGGCAATCAATAAATAAATCATGCTCCGACTTCATCACATAACGGTTCACCATACGTGCATGCTACGGGAATCACAAACTTCAACACAAGTATTTCTCAAATTCACAACTACTCAACTAGCATGACTCTAATATTACTATCCTCATATCTCAAAACAATCATCAAGTATCAAACTTCTCATAGTATTCAACACACTCATAAGAGAATTTTATTATTCTTGAATACCTAGCATATTAGGATTTTAAGGAAATTACCATGCTATTTAAGACTCTCAAAATAATCTAAGTGAAGCATGAGAGTTCATCTATTTCTTCAAAATAAAACTACCACCATGCTCTAAAAGATATAAGTGAAGCACTAGAGCAAATGACAAACTACTCCGAAAGATTTAAGTGAAGATCAATGAGTAGTCGAATAATTATGAAACTATGTGAAGACTCTCTAACATTTAATAATTTTAGATCTTGGTAATTTATTCAAACAGCAAGCAAAGCAAAATAAAATGACATCTAAGAATAGCAAACATCATCTGAAGAAGCAAAAACTTAGGATCAACCAATACTAACCGATAGTTGTTGAAGAAGAAAGGTGGGATGCCAACTGGGGCATCCCCAAGCTTAGATGCTTGAGACTTCTTAAAATATTATATTGTGGTGCCTTGGGCATCCCCAAGCTTTAGCTTTTGTGTCTCCTTAATTCATCTCATATCACGGTCTCCCTAAATCTCAAAAGCTTCATCCACACAAAACTCAACAAGGACTCGTGAGATAAGTTAGTATAAACCATTGCAAAAACCTTATCATACTGTACTGTAGAAAAACACTAAAATTATTATTTAACATTTCATACTAACTTCCTCTGCATATTTAATAGTCCTATCCTCAAATAGAATCATTAAAGAAGCAAACGTATGCAAACAATGCAAACATAACAGCAATCTGCCTAAACAGGATAGTCTGTAAAGAATGCTGCAACATCCATACTTCCCTAGCTCCAAAAATTATCAAAGAAAATTCCCACTGTAGTAAATTTATCAGAGCTTAATATTCAAAAGGTTTCAACATTTTATCACATTCTGACTTTTCTAGGGAATGATTGCAACAGGGTAAACTTTCTGTTTATAAATAGCAACATGTGGACTTCTAAAATAGGCATAGTAAAGGCTATCAATACCACTTTTGTTGAAATAAAAGATGCAAAACATTGTTCTAAATAACATAAATAAAATCCTAAAAAAATAAATTGACGCTCCAAGCAAAACACATATCATGTGGCGAATAAAAATATAGCTCCAAGTAAAGTTACCGATGAACGAAGACGAAAGAGGGGATGCCTTCAGGGGCATCCCCAAGCTTAGGCTCTTGGATATCCTTGAATATTACCTTGGGGTGCCTTTGGCATCCCCAAGCTTAGGCTCTTGCCACTCCTTATTCCATAGTCCATCGAATCCTTACCCAAAACTTGAAAACCTCACAACACAAAACATAACAGAAAACTCGTAAGCTCCGATAGTATAAGAAAATAAATCACCACTTCAAGGTACTGTAATGAACTCATTATTTATTTATATTGGTGTTAAACCTACTGTATTCCAACTTCTCTATGGTTTATAAACTATTTTACTAGCCATAGATTCATCAAAATAAGCAAACAACACATCAAAAATAGAATCTGTCAAAAACAGAACAGTCTGTAGTAATCTGGATCAAACGTATACTTCTGGAACTCATAAAATTCTAAAATAAATTGCTGGACCTGATTAATTTATCTGTTAATCATCTTCAAGAAGAATTAACTAAATATCACTCTCCAAATAAAAATGGCAGCAATTCTCGTGAGCGCTAAAGTTTCTGTTTTTTACAGCATGATCAACAAGACTTCTCCCACGTCTTCCCAACGGTTCTACTTGGCACAAACACTAATTAAAAGCATAAAACCACATATAAATAGAGGCTAGATGAATTATTTATTACTAAACAGGAACAAAATGCAATGAACAAAAACAAAGTTGGGTTGCCTCCCAACAAGCGCTATCGTTTAACGCCCCTAGCTAGGCATAATGATTTCAATGATGCTCACATAAAAGATAAGAATTGAAACATAAAGAGAGCATCATGAAGAATATTGCTAATACATTTAAGTCTAACCCACTTCCTATGCATAGGGATTTTGTGAGCAAAAAACTTGTGGGAACAATAATCAACTAGCATAGGAGGGCAAAACAAGCATAACTTCAAAACTTTAAGCACATAGAGGGGAAACTTGATATTATTGCAATTCCTACAAGCATATGTTCCTCCCTCATAATATTTTTCAGTAGCATCATGAATGAATTCAACAATATAACCAGCACCTAAAGCATTCCTTTCATGATCTACAAGCATAGAAAATTTACTACTCTCCACACAAGCAAAATTCTTCTCATGAATAATAGTGGGAGCAAACTCAACAAAATAACTATCATGTGATTAAAAATTAAGATCAAGATGACAAGGTTCATTGTTATTATTATTATTTAAAGCATATGTGTCATCACAATAATCATCAAGATAGGAGGCATGCTTTCATCATAACAAATTTTCTCATCAAAACTTGGGGGACAAAAAATATCATCTTCATCAAACATAGCTTCCCCAAGCTTGTGGCTTTGCATATCATTAGCATCATAGATATTCAAGGAATTAATACTAAAAACATTGCAATCATGCTCATCATTCAAATACTTAGTGCCAAACATTTTTCAGATTTATTCTTCTAGCACTTGAGTACAATTATCCTTTCCATCATACTCATGAAAGATATTAAAAAGGTGAAGCGTATGAGACAAACTCAATTCCATTTTTTATAGTTTTCTTTTATAAACTAAACTAGTGATAAAACAAGAAACCAAAAGACTCGATTGCAAGATCTAAAGATATACCTTCAAGCACTCACCTCCCCGGCAACGGCGCCAGAAAAGAGCTTGATGTCTACTACACAACCTTCTTCTTGTAGATGTTGTTGGGCCTCCAAGTGCAGAGGTTTGTAGGATAGTAACAAATTTCCGTCAAGTGGATGACCTAAGGTTTATCAATCCGTGGGAGGCATAGGATGAAGATGGTCTCTCTCAAGCAACCCTGCAACCAAATAACAAAGAGTCTCCTGTGTCCCCAACACACCCAACACAATGGTAAATTGTATAGGTGCACTAGTTCGGCGAAGAGATGGTGATACAAGTGGTATATTGATAGTAGATAAAGGTATTTGTAGTCTGAAATTACAAAAACAGCAAGGTAGCAAGTGATAGAAGTGAGCGTAAACGGTATTGCAATGATAGGAAATAAGGCCTAGGGTTCATACTTTCACTAGTGTAAGTCCTCTCAACAATACTAACATAATTGGATCATAAAACTATCCCTCAACATGCAACAAAGAGTCACTCCAAAGTCACTAATAGAGGAGAACGAACAAAGAGATTATGGTAGGGTACAAAACCACCTCAAAGTTATTCTTTCCAATCAATCCGTTGGGCTATTCCTATAAGTGTCACAAACAGCCCTAGAGTTCGTACTAGAATAACACCTTAAGATACAAATCAACCAAAACCCTAATGTCACCTAGATACTCCAATGTCATCTCAAGTATCCGTGGGCATGATTATACAATATGCATCACACAATCTCAGATTCATCTATTCAACGAACACAAAGGACCTCAAAGAGTGCCCCAAAGTTCTACCGGAGAATCACGATGAAAACGTGTGCCAACCCCTATGCATAGGTTCATGGGCGGAACCCGCAAGTTGGTCACCAAAACATACATCAAGTGAATCACGTGATATCCCATTGTCACCACAGATACGCACGGCAAGACATACATCAAGTGTTCTCAAATCTTTAAAACTCAATCCGATAAGATAACTTCAAAGGGGAAACTCAATTCATTACAAGAGAGTAGAGGGGGGAGAAAACATCATAGGATCCAACTATAATAGCAAAGCTCGCGATACATCAAGATCGTATCACCTCAAGAACACGAGAGAGAGAGAGAGAGAGATCAAACACATAGCTACTGGTACATACCCTCAGCCTCGAGGGAGAACTACTCCCTCCTCGTCATGGAGAGCACTGGGATGATGAAGATGGCCACCGGAGAGGGATTCCCCCTCCGGCAGGGTGCCAGAACAGGTCTAGATTGGCTTTTGGTGGCTACGGAGGCTTCTGGCGGCGCAACTCCTGATCTAATCTCTGTTCTGGAAGTTTTAGGGTACGACGATGTATATGGGTGCAAGAAGTACGTCGGAGGAGCCACGGGGGCCCCATGAGGCAGGGGGCGTGCACTAGGGGGCTGGGCGCGCCCCCCACCCTCGTGGGCAGTCCGTGTCTCCCCTGACGTGCACTCCAAGTTCACTGGGTTGCTTTCCTTCCAAACATAACTTCTCCAGTTGATTTCGTTCCGTTTCGACTCCGTTTGATATTCCTTTTCTTCGAAACACTGAAATAGGCATAAAACAGCAAATCTGGGCTGGGCCTCCAGTTAATAGGTTAGTCCCAAAAGTAATATAAAAGTGGATAATAAATCCCAATATTGCCCAAAACAGTAGATAATATAGCATGGAGCAATCAAAAATTATAGATACGTTGGAGACGTATCAGCGGGTTGTAAATGGCTATATGCGAACAGCTGTTAACAGGCTTTTCGTGGGCCAGCCCGCCACCTTTTGACCAAGTCAAATGGGTCGGCCTTTTCACAGGAATGGGCCTCTGTTGGGCTGTGCCACGTGTCGGTGTATCATAGGCGCCTTTGGTCCAATGAGTGGATAACATCTGTCCCAACGGTGAGCCGACACGTGTTTCCTCCCGCCAATGATGATTTTACACGTGGAAAATCCCCATTGGTCGGGGCTGTTAATGGGTTATCGGATCCAAAACCAGACCCGATAGCATAACAACGAGCCGTTACGGTGGATGCCACGTGTCGGTCACCCTTGACGAAAGCACTTCTATGACGCGGGATTTATTGTCATGGAAGTGGACGCCTCCGTGATGATATTTTTGGTAATGTCATGGAACACTTCTACGACACCACATGTATGACTATCTTGACCCTGTCATAAAATTTTCATGGATGTACATGCATGACAGAAAACGTGACCTACAATCACAAACACGTATCATCACGGAAGTGTCTTTTTCTGTAGTGTAGAAGGTGTACCCAATAGTTTCCTTAGGGTATCCTATGAAGACGCACTTCTCTGATTTAGGTTCGAGCTTATCGGCTAAAGCCTTTTGACATAAGCGTCGCATCCCCAAACTTTAAGAAACGGCAACTTAGGTTTCTTGCCAAACCACAATTCATACGGTGTCATCTCAATGGATTTAGACGGTGCCCCATTTAATGTGAATGCGGATGTCTCTAATGCATAACCCCAAAATGATAGTGGCAAATCGATAAGGGACATCATAGAACACAACATATCTAATAGAGTACGGTTATGACATTCGGGCACACCATCACGTTGTGGTGTTCCAGGTGGCGTGAGTTGTGAAACAATTCCACATTGTTTTAAAAGAAGGCCAAACTTGTAACTCAAATATTCGCCTCCGCGATTAGATGTAGAAACTTTATTTCTTGTTACGATGATTCTCCACTTCACTCTGAAATTCTATGAACTTTTCAAATGTTTCTGACTTGTGTTTCATCAAGTAGATATACCCATACCTACTCAGATCATCTGTGAAGGTTGGAAAATAACGATACCCTCCATGTGCTTCAACACTCATCGGACCGCATACATCGGTATGTATTATTTCCAGTAAGTCATTAGCTCGCTCCATTGTTCCATAGAATGGAGTTTTAGTCATCTTGCCCATGAGGCATGGTTCGCAAGTATCAAATGATTCATAATAAAGTGATTCCAAAAGTCCATCCGTATGGAGTTTCTTCATGCGCTTTACACCAATATGACCTAAACGGCAGTGCCACGAGTATGTTGCACTATGATTGTCAACTTTGCATCTTTTGGCATCAATATTATGAATATGTGTATCACTACGACCGAGATTCAACAAGAATAGACCATTCATCAAAGGTGCATGACCATAAAAGATATTATTCATATAAATAGAACAACCATTATTCTCCGATTTAAATGAATAACCTTCTCGCAATAAACAAGATCCATATATAATGTTCATGCTCAACGCTGGCACCAAATAACAATTATTGAGGTCTAAAACTAATCCTGAAGGTAGATGTAGAGGTTGCGTGCCGACGGTGATCACATCGACCTTGGAGCCATTCTCGACGCTCATCGTCACCTCGTCCTTAGCCAATCTTCGTTTATTCCACAGCTCCTGTTTCAAGTTACAAATATGAGCAACTGGACTAGTATCAAATACCCAGGCGCTACTACGAGCGTTAGTAAGGTACACATCAATAACATGTATATCAAATATACCTTTGTTCACTTTGCCATCCTTCTTATCTGCCAAGTACTATGGGCAATCCCGCTTCAAGTGACCATTCCCTTTGTAGTAGAAGCACTCAGTTTCAAGCTTGGGTCTACCTTTGGGTTTCTTCACGGGAGTGGCAACTTGCTTGCCATTCTTCTTGAAGTCCCCTTTCTTTCCCTTGCCCTTTTTCTTGAAACTAGTGGTCTTGTTAACCATCAACACTTGATGCTCCTTCTTGATTTCTACCTCCACGGGATTTAGCATTGCGAAGAGCCCGGGAATCGTTTTTGTCATCCCTTGCATATTGTAGTTCATCACGAAGCCTTCGTAGCTTGGTGGCAGTGATTGAAGAACTCTGTCAATAAGACTATCAACTAGAAGATCAACTCCCAGATGAGTCAAGTGGTTATGATACCCCAGATATTTGAGTATGTGTTCACTGACAGAACTGTTCTCCTCCATCTTGCAGCTATAGAACTTGTTGGAGACTTCATATCTCTCAACCCGGGCATTTGATTGAAATATTAACTTCAACTATTGGAACATCTCAAATGCTCCATGATGTTCAAAATGTCTTTGAAGTCCCGGTTCTAAGCCGTAAAGCATGGCACACTGAACTATAGAGTAGTCACATTCCGCATTTGCCAGGCGTTCATGGCATCCAGATTAGCAGGAGTGGCTGGGTCACCTAGTAGTGCATCAAGGACATAATTTTTCTGAGCAGCAATGAGGATAATCCTTAAGTTACGGACCCAGTCCGTGTAGTTGCTACCATCATCTTTCAACTTAGCTTTCTCTAGGAACACATTAAAATTCAGGGGAACGGTAGCACGGGCCATTGATCTACAACATAGATGTGCAAAACTATTAAGACTAAGTTCATGATAAAATAAGTTCAATTAATCAAATTACTAATGAACTCCCACTTAAATAAACATCCCTGTCGGTGTCAAAACCGACGGATCTTGGGTAGGGGGTCCTGAACTGTGCGTCAAGGCCGGATGGTAACAGGAGACAAGGGACACGATATTTTTACCCAGGTTCGGGCCCTCTCGATGGAGGTAATACCCTACTCCTGCTTGATTAATATTGATGATATGGGTAGTACAAGAGTAGATCTACCACGAGATCAAGGAGGCTAAACCCTAGAAGCTAGCCTATGGTATGATTGTTGTATATGGAGTTGATTGCCTATGGACTACAACCCTCCGGTTTATATAGACACCGGATAGGGTTAGGGTTACACAGAGTCGGCTACAATGGTGGGAGATCTTGAATATCCGCATCGCCAAGCTTGCCTTCCACGCCAAGGAAAGTCCCATCCGGACACGGGAAGAAGTCTTCAATCTTGTATCTTCATAGTCCAGGAGTCCGGCTGAAGGTATAGTCCGGCTACCCGAACACCCCCTAATCCAGGACTCCCTCAATAGCCCCTGAACCAGGCTTCAATGACGACGAGTCCGGCGCGCAAATTGTCTTTGGCATTGCAAGGCGGGTTCCTCCTCCAAGTCCTTCATAGAAGATTGTAAACACCAAGAGTAGTGTCCGGCTCTACAAAATAAGCTTCCACATATTGCCATAGAGAGAATAATATTAACACAAATCAAATCTGCTGACGTATTCCGCAGTGTGTCATCACACTATAGCCAAGTCCTTCGCTCGAATCGTTTTCACTTTTCCACCTCAGCATGTTTTGCGAGGCGGTTTCCTTGGCACATCTTGTCAAAGCAGAGATCCGTGTACCCCCCTCTTATGGGATTCTCATTAATACGGATGTGGCTAACCCAACCGCGCCACTTATCACGGCGCTTGGGAGGCAAGCGAGTTTTACTAGGCAGGTGGGGACGCACAACCGCATCCGCCAATATAAGGGGACAAGGATCCACCTTTTTACCTATGCCTTCTTCCTCCTTTGCCTATCCATCTCCCGCGCACCCGAGCTCCAGCGCCCAAGCCCGCGCTTCCTACCTCAACCTCCTCCAGCAATGTCCGGAGCGGGAGGCAAGTGGATGGTCTCCTCCGTCACGGAGGGCCATATCAAAAAGCTAAGGAAGGACGGATACTTGTCCAAGGACATCGCGCACCGGCTTCCCGAGGAAGGGCAGCTTCTCCCCACCCCAAGGCCCCATGAGAGGGTAGTATTTCTCCCCCACTTCCTCCGCGGACTGGGTTTTCCACTCCACCCATTTGTCCGGGGGCTCATGTTCTACTACGACCTGGATTTCCACGATCTGGCTCCGAACTTCATCCTCAACATCTCGGCGTTTATCGTCGTGTGCGAGGCTTTTCTCCGCGTCCGCCCTCATTTCGGCCTCTGGCTCAAGACTTTCAACGTCAAGCCCAAGGTGGTGCGCGGCAGCCAGGCGGAGTGCGGAGGCACCATGGCGGGCAAGATGGCCAATGTCCTATGGTTCGAGGGCTCTTTCGTGGAGACCCTAAAGGGATGGCAATCCGGGTGGTTTTACATCACCGAGCCGCGCGATCTGAAATGGACCGCAGCCCCCGAGTTCCGATCCGGACCCCCCACGCGGCTTATGTCCTGGAAAGAGACGGGCCTGTCATGGGGTGACGAAAAAGAGGTGACCGGATTGCAAACATGCATCCAGTCGCTGGTGAACAAGCCAGTCTGGCTTGTTAATGTAATCCAGGTTATGCTCGTCCGCCGGATCCTCCCGTGCCAACAACAGGATTTTAATCTATGGGAGTTCGACTTGGCGCAGCATCAAACCCTCAGCAGGCTCTTCGGCACGACGTACGAAGACGCCTGGAAGATGCTATTCAAGGGCGCCGAGGCTCCCGCATCCGCTTCCGAGGACCGCGGATACAGCTCGCAGCATCATGCTCGTGAGGTAAGCCATCTACACCTTTTACAGGATGTTAAGCTTTTTTCATACTTTGACTCTATGCGGGATCTAAACTCCCTTACCTTTGACAGGCTTGGCGGGCGATATTCGGACCGATTAACTGTCCGGCTCCGCTGCCCGAAGACCCAGCCCCAGCTCTACTAGTGAAGCTGCTGGTTCCGGCGCCTTATGTGGTGCCGGAGAAGAAGGCCAAGAAGAAGAAAGCCACGGGGACTCGAAAGAGTACCCGTAATGTGGTGGTGTCGGACTCGTCATCCGACGAGTCCGAGACGCTCTGCTCCCGTGAGAACGAGGAGGAGGAAGAAGAACACTCTCCTCCTCCAACGGGGGGAGGAAAGAAAAGGAAGGCCGCCCCAACGAGGGAGGCCGAAGGGTCCAGGAAGAGGAAGACCCCTCCGCCGAACTACTCCCCCGACGCCGAAGAGGACGAAGAGGAGTGGCCAGATAGGGCCAAGCGTCCGGCGAAATCGTAAGTATTCGGATATCAGAGTAACTCATGACGTTGCTTTGTTGCACAGCCTTCCCTAATGTCGAACATAATTATGCAGCCCGGCCCGGGCCGAACTCAACGAGTCGTCGAGCGGCTCCCTGGATTCATCGGACGTGAACTCAGTTCCGCCCGCTGTCTCCCCCCGAACTGCAGATGACGCTGAAGTGGCGTCGCAACGAGTTCCGGGGCAGGAGGAGGTGGTCCTGGAGGAGCCGCAAGGCGACCTCCCGGACTCCAGGAGTAAAGGGGACAAGACCCCCCAGGGCTCCAAGCCCGGCTTTGTGCCGGAAACCATGCCGGAATCTTCAACAGTTCCGGACCGCGGTAGGCGAACTCCTTCCAAGAGGAGCAAGCCTTCTGAGCCGGCGGCCTCCGTCCAACCGGAGGTGCCAGACAATCTGCTGGAGGTGCTTGACGGCGCCTCCATCGACGAGGAGCACCGTACTATTATGAGTACGGTGATCCAAAAGGTTCGGTCCACCAAGAGCGGACTGAGTGAAGCTTGCGCTAGCCTTCTAACAGGCTTCGAGGTAAGTAAAAAATATGTAAGAATATAACCGCATAGACAGTAGCCCCTGATGCTCTGTTTGGTGTTCGGAAAGAAAAGCCGAATAGAGGATCTATTAAATTTCGTAGGAGTCTAACAACAAAGAGTCAATATGCGTATGCAAGCTTCGCTGCTAGCCACCGCTGCACTGACTGCGGAGGTGGGTGCCCTAAAACAGGGACTCGAGCGAACCGAGCAAGAGCTCGGCCTTGCCAAGCGGCAGCTCGAGGAGAAAGAAGGTAAGAAATAGCTTACAGAAAAAGTGCCTATAAAAATACGTGATTGAAAAAATAACAGGATTGTACTGCTTATTGTAGGGACCACGACTGAGGTGGCGACCCTCAAGTAGGCACTGTCCGAGGCAGAAAAGAAAGCGGCCGCAGAACACACTGAGCGAGAGAAACTTGAGGCCTGTGTCGGCGAGGTGCAGCAAGAGCTTCAGGCTCTCATGAAAAAACATGAGTCTGGAGCTTGAGTCAAAGACGCAAGCGTCCGAGCTCGCGGCGGCCCTTGAGACTGCCAAGTCTGCCAAGGCCGAAGCCCAAAAGGCCCTCCAAGAGTTGGAGGAGGTGAAAAAGATAGCAGCGGGTAAGGCATTCTTTATGCAAAGCATAAATATAAAACTAAACTACTTGTTACTTACCCGAATCCGGAGCTCTCCAGGGGCATTTGTAGATCTTCCCCGTAGCGTATCCGACGGCGCCGCATTCTACCGAGCTGAAGAGGGCAGCTCGACGGAGAAGGTGTTCTGGTCTCAGTATGCTGAGGCTGGACACCCTGTGCCCTTAAGCGACCAGCTGAAACAGCTGGTCGAGCTCCACAAGGTGGCCGAACAGGTCATGAAGGGCTTCATAGTTCGGCTGTGGCCCGGAGAGGCCCTGCCTGGGAGCTACTTCGGGCTGGTGCGGCGGCTGGTGGAGGCATGTCCAACGCTCGAGGTCATCAAGCGCTCTGTCTGCATCGAAGGTGCCCGTAGGGCCCTTGCCCGTGCAAAGGTGCACTGGGGTAAGCTGGATGGTGAGAAGCTTGTTAGGGACGGGCCGCCACCGGGGAAGGAGCATCGCAAGCCCGATAACTACTATAAGGATGTTCTTGCGGGTGCCCGCCTTGTGGCGGATGAGTGTACCAAGGATGTAATTTTTGAATGAACTCGCTCGTGTTTATCCTGTGCGCTGAAAACTTGTTCATATGCGCTAAGAAATGCTTATTGAATTTAAAATATTACTTTCTGTGCGGCTGTTTATCAAAAATTGAGAGATAGCCAGTCATCGGCTTCTGCCCCCATGCCACTAGTGCTGGGGTGTTCCGGATAAACCTGAGCGCTCTTTTTCCCATAGTTGGGTCCTTCGAGGGAGGCGCTCAGCACAACGAACCAGGCAATCAGACTATAATGCTTGAACATTCTCACTTAGCCATAGAACTCTATAATTTTAAATTTCGGTGAAGCCCCTAGTTCGGAAGACCGAGTTCGGGGCGCTATCCATGCCTTGGCCGGACAAAGCCAGCTCCTCGCTCGAAGCGGCATAAGCCTTTAGGGACTCGAAAAACCTCTCGAGCAGCGACCGGTCTCTCGCCACATCATGACAGTCAGTTTTAGCTTTCTCCACTGAGGTGCTTAACCCAGCTGAACGGGGCACAATCGCAGTGGTTCTCCTAGTGCTACCTTAGCCGATAGAGCGGAACGTAAGGCACCAAAACATAGGAGCTGGGCAAACCCAACTATTAACCCAAATCATGATTCGGAGCCGATGCATATAGTGCTATAAGTTCGGGGTGCCGCACTTGTGAAAGTGTACGGACTTCTCACACCATTATGAGTGGTACTGAAGCCCCTGGCGTGTTTGCCGTACCATGGTGTACGGGTGCAATCATGTCATTTAATAAACATAAATGCAAAAAGATAATGCAAAAAATAGACAAGAAGCTAAGCATTGTTTATAGAGAGGCTATTTATCAAAGCCGAACGATACAAATAGTGCGGTAAGCAAAAGATATTGGACTATTTAGTATGTCCTGACCAGGGGCGGGCCGCGGAATTGTATTTAAAACAGGTATACCGCTCGTAACAGAGACCACCTGGGAGTTCCATAATGCGGCATGGCTTGTCTGCCTCCCTGGAGCTTGCATCGTTTGTGCGGCAGTCGAATTGCCGAACAGGTCGTCCGAAGTATGGAGTCCTGAAAGTAAGAAAAAATTAAAAAAAATAATCTGGCAGCCCCTAGTACGTTTTAAGCTGTGTTTTGGGCATGCCGTTATTGTGCCCCTTCCCCTGTGCCCATGGTATTTCAAGGGCGTAGTTATGTACGCGAGGTACTGGTTTTGTTATGTCGCGAGAGCTGGGGTTGGGGCCGCATTGCTACGCTTGCTCATAGTGTGCCAGGCGGTCCTGCTGTGGGTAACTCCGGGCGCACTTGGCAGTGTCTGGCTTTTTGATGGCCGGACTGGAGAATTGCCTGAGAAGGCTACTTTGTACCTCCGCTGCGAGAGCCGCCGTGTGCTCCTCCGTACGGAGGGAGCGTTCGGTGTTTCCGTTGACCGTGATTACTCCTTGAGGGCCTGGCATCTTGAGCTTGAGATATGCGTAGTGTGGCACCGCATTGAACTTTGCGAATGCGGTTCATCCGAGTAGGGCGTGATAGCCGCTGCGAAACGGGACTATATCGAAGATTAATTCTTCGCTTCGGAAATTGTCCGGAGATCCGAAGACCACGTCAAGTGTTACTGAGCTTGTACAATTGGCTTCTACACCTGGTATAACGCCTTTAAAGGTCGTTTTTGTGGGCTTAATCCTTGAGGGATCTATGCCCATTTTCCGCACTGTATCCTGATAAAGCAGGTTCAGGCTACTGCCGCCGTCCATGAGGACTCTTGTGAGATGAAATCCGTCGATGATTGGGTCGAGAACCAATGCGGCGAAGCGGCCATGACGGATGCTAGTGGGATGGTCCCTTCGATCAAAAGTGATCGGGCAGGAGGACCATGGGTTGAACTTTGGGGCGACTGGCTCCATCGCGCATATGTCCCGTAGCGCACGCTTCCGCTCCCGCTTGGGAATGTGGGTTGCGTATATCATGTTCACCGTCCGCACTTGTGGGGGAAAGCCCTTCTGTCCATTGTTGTTCGGCGGCTTGGGCTCCTCCTCGTCGTCGCTGTGCAGCCCCTTGTCTCCGTTTTCGGCCCTTAACTTGCCTGCCTGCTTGAACACCCAACAATCCCTGTTAGTGTGATTGGTTGGCCTTTCGGGGGTGCCATGTATCTGGCACAAGCGATCGAGTATTCGGTCACAACTGGACGGGCCTTAAGTATTCTTTTTGAATGGCTTTTTCCGCTGACCAGATTTATAGCCTTTGAATCCGGCATTGACTGCCATGTCTTCATTGCTGTCGCTGCTAACGTTGCATTTTTGCTTATTCCGATGTGTCCTGCCACTTTTGTCCTTGGTATCCGAATTACCAGGGTTCTTTGATAAGTTGTTACTGCGAGCTAGCCAGTTGTCTTCTCCCGCGCAAAAGCGGGTCATGAGTGTCGTGAGGGCTGCCATGGATTTCGGCTTTTCCTATCCCAGGTGCCGGGCAAGCCACTCGTCGTGGATGTTATGCTTGAAGGCTGCTAGGGCCTCTGCGTCCGGACAGTCGACTATCTGGTTTTTCTTTGTTAGGAACCGTGTCCAGAATTGTCTGGCCAATTCCTCTGGCTGCTCAATTATGTGGCTTAAGTCGTCGGCATCTGGTGGTCGCGTGTAAGTGCCCTGGAAGTTGTCAAGGAATGCGTCTTCCAGGTCCTCCCAAGAACCGATTGAGTCTGCTGGAAAGCTGTTAAGCCAATGTCGGGCCGGTCCTTTAAGTTTGAGCGGGAGGTATTTGATGGCGTGTAGATCATCGCCGCGTGCCATGTGGATGTGAAGGAGATAATCCTCGATCCATACCGCCGGATCTGTTGTGCCATCGTATGATTCGATGTTTACGGGTTTGAAACCCTCTGGGATTTTATGATCCATTACTTCATTCGTGAAGCATAGCGGGTGTGCGGCGCCTCTGTACTGGGCTATATCACAATGCAGCTCGGAAGAGCTATGTCTGTTGTGTTCGGCCCGGCCGGATTTGTTGTATCCGGAGTGAAGATCATTGTCACATGCCGTAGGGTGCCTGCGCGATCCATAGATCGATCTTGTTTGTCTTGCCTTATCCTCCAGTATGTCTCGCAGGTCTGGCGCATTTTCCCGTGCCTTAGTTGAGCGGCGTCGGGGTATGGCTTGGGTGGAGGGCCGAGAGTCCTCTCTGTCGCGGCTGCGAGGTGGCCGGTCTGCCATGTCATGCACTGGTGATGTAGGTGCTTCCTCCTCTGATCGGGGTAGCGCCCTGCGTTTCGGGTAACTCTTGGAGGGGCGTTCAAGTTCATAATCTTCGGCCGCAAGGACTTCAGTCCATCTGTCAGCTAGCAAATCTTGGGCAGCTCTAAGCTTTTGCTGCTTTTTCTTGAGGCTGCTTGCCGTGGCTAAAAGCCTGCGTTTAAAATGCTCTTGTTCGGCGGGGTCTGATGGTATGACGAATTCGTCATCATCGAGGCTTGCCTCATCTTTGGAGGGAGGCGTATGGTTATCATCCTCGACCTCTCGGTCTGCCGTTCTCTCATGAGGGCTGGCTTCTCCATCTTCCTGTGCTGAATCTTGCTGAGGTGGGTGTTCTTTGGCGCTATCCGGGGTAGTATTATCTCCCGTGCCGGAATCATCATTTTTGCTTTGGCGGGATTTAGAGCGGCACCGCTGACGCCGGCGCTTTGGCTGTTTCTTGGGGGTGTCATCCCCCACTGTTCCATCGCCATCTCCATCTTTTGGAGTATCCACCATGTATATGTAATATGACGAGGTGGCCTTCCAGTGCCCTACAGGTGCTGCTTCCTATTCGTCTCCTACATCGTCGTCCATGTCGTCGATACCTTCGGAGCCGAAGTCAAGCATGTCGGTTAAATCATCGACATTGGCTACAAAGTGGGTGGTGGGTGGGCTTTGAATTTCCTCATCGTCCGTATCCCACCCTCGCTGACCGTAGTCCGGCCAGGGCTCTCCTGATAAAGAGAGAGACTTAAGAGAATTCAGGATGTCGCCAAAAGGCGAATGCTGAAAGATGTCTGCGGCAGTGAACTCCATTATCGGCGCCCAATCGAATTCGATTGGCAGGGGCGCGGGAGGTTCGGTGTCCGGGGAGGACTCCGGATCCTCGGAGTCATGGGTCGTGCAGAGTGCGGGGCTAGCGTTCGGCTCGATCGCTTTTGGGATCGCAGCCCCTAAGGTGACGTCCAACTGCTCATCCTCGATTGGCGCAATAGGCTCCGAGTTGGGGGTCGGAACCGATGCGTGTGCGGCCTCCAGGACACTGTCCGGGGGCAGAGCTAGATCATGCCCCTCGAGATAGTGCGGCGTGCTTGGCCGTGGCTTGAACCCATCGAAGATCAAGTCTCCGCGGATGTCAGCCGTGTAGTTTAAGTTTCCAAGCCTGACTTAATGTCCAGGGGCGTACCTTTCGATCTGCTCCAGGTGGCCGAGCGAATTGGCCCGTAGAGCGAAGCCACCGAAGACGAAGATCTGTCCGGGGGGAAAAGTCTCACCCTGGACCGCATCGTTGTTGATGATCAAAGGAGCCATCGGGCCTAAAGGCGACGACACAGAGGAACCCTCAATGAAAGCACCAATGTCGGTGTCAAAACCGGCGGATCTCGGGTAGGGGGTCCCGAACTGTGCGTCAAGGCCGGATGGTAACAGGAGACAAGGGACACGATGTTTTTACCCAGGTTCGGGCCCTCTCGATGGAGGTAATGCCCTACTCCTGCTTGATTAATATTGATGGTATGGGTAGTACAGGAGTAGATCTACCACGAGATCAAGGAGGCTAAACCCTAGAAGCTAGCCTATGGTATGATTGTTGTATATGGAGTTGATTGCCTATGGACTACAACCCTCCGGTTTATATAGACACCGGATAGGGTTAGGGTTACACAGAGTCGGTTACAATGGTGGGAGATCTTGAATATCCGCATCGTCAAGCTTGCCTTCCACGCCAAGGAAAGTCCCATCCGGACACGGGAAGAAGTCTTCAATCTTGTATCTTCATAGTCCAGGAGTCCGGCTGAAGGTATAGAACGGCTACCCGAACACGCCCTAATCCAAGACTTCCTCAATCCCTCAAGTTATCTAACTGGCACATGATCCAAATCAACTAACCCATGTCCGATCATCACGTGAGATGGAGTAGTCATCAATGGTGAACATCTCTATGTTGATCATATATACTATATGACTCACGTTCGACCTTTCGGTCTCCAATGTTCCGTGACCATGTTTGTACATGATAGACTCGTCAAGTTTAACCCAATTATTCTACATGTGCAAAACTGTCTTACACCCGTTGTATGTGAACATAGAGTCTATCACACCCGATCAACACGAGGAGCTTCAAAACGACAAACTTTGGCAACAGCGCGTACTCGGGGAGAAAACTTTTATCTTGAAATTTAGTGAAGGGGTCATTTTATAATGCTACCGCTGTACTAAGAAAACTAAGATGCATAAAGGATAAACATCACATGCAATAAAAATATGTGACATGATATGGCCATCATCATCTTGTGCTTTTGATCTCCATCTCCAAAGCATCTTCATGATCTCCATCATCACCGGCTCGACACCTTGATCTCCATCGTTGTGTCAGGGTCATCTCGCCAACTATTGTTCTACAACTATTGCTAACGTTTAGCGATGAAGTAAAGCAATTACATGGCGCTTGCATTTCATACAATAATTAAGAGACAACCCTAAGGCTCCTGCCGGTTGTCGATATTACAAAACATGATCGTCTCATACAGCAACGTATATTACATCACGTCTTGACCATACCAAATCACAACATGCCCTACAAAAACAAGTTAGACGTCCTCTACTTTGCTGTTGCAGGTTTTACGTGGCTGCTACGGGCTTCTAGAAAGAACCGTTCTTACCTACGCAAAGACCACACCAATGATTATCAAGTTTGTTGTTTTAATCTTCTCCAAGGACTGACCGTAGTCAAATTCGATTCAACCAACGTAGGAGAAACATACACCTGCCAGCCACCTTTATGCAAAACTAGTTGCATGTCAGTCGGTGGAACCGGTCTCATGTGCGTGGATATGTAAGGTTGGTCCGGGCCGCTTCATCCCATAACACCGCTGAATCAAAATAAGACGTTGGTGGTAAGCATTATGACTATCACCACCCACAACTCATTGTGTTCTACTCGTGCATATCATCTACGCATAGGCCTTGCTCGGATGCTACTGTTGGGGAATGTTGCATGGAAAACAAAAAAAATTCTACGCACATGCAAGATCTATCCACGGAGATGCATAGCAACGATAGGGAGAGTGAGTCTACGTACCCTCGTAGACCATAAGCAAAAGCGTTTAGGAACGCGGTTGATGTAGTCAAACTTCTTCATGATCCAACCGATCGAGTACTGAATGTATGACACCTCCATGTTCAGCACACATTCAGCTCGGTGACGTTCTCGCCTTCTTGATTCAGCAAGACGGGCGAAGTAGTGGATGAGTTCCGGTAGCACGACGGCGAGGTGATGGTGGTGGTGATGCTATCTTCGCAGGGCTTCGCCTAAGAACTCCGAAAGTACAACCGAGGGACGAAATTGTGGAGAAGGGCACCGCACACGGCTAAGAGATTGTCGTGGGTTTGTGTGGCGCCCCCTCCCACATATATATATAGGTGGGGGAGAGGGGAGGCGGACAGGAGGCGCCCCCAAGGAGGCTGAATCCTCCTTTGGGCTCCACCCTAGCCGTGCCCCCTTCCTTATTTGTGCACGGGAGGATGGCAGGGGGAGGTGGCGCCCCCCCCCCTTCCTTTCTCTCATGGGGAGGGAAAGGCACGAGGGGCCAACACTCCCCCTTTCCTTCCCCTAGGGTTGGCATCCTGGGAGAGGGGCACACCAGCCCCTTGTGGGCTGGTGTGTTCCCCCTTTTGTCCCATTAAGCCCATACTGCCTTCCCGGGATTCGCGGAACCCCTTTCGATGATCCGATGACTACCCGGTGCCTCCCGACACTCTTCCGGTGTCCAAATAGTATCATCTTATATATCAATCTTTACCTCCGAACCATTCCATAGCTCCTCGTCATGTCCGTGATCTCATCCGGGTCTCCGAACAACATTCGGTCACCAAATCACATAACTCATATAACACTATATTGTCAACGAACGTTAAGCGTGCAGACCCTACGGGTTCGAGAACTTTGTAGACATGACCGAGACACCACTTCGGTCAATAACCAATAGCGGAACCTGGATGCCCATATTGGTTCCTACATATTCTACGAAGATCTTCATTGGTCGAACCTTATGACAACATACGTAATTCCCTTTGTCTATAGGTATGTTACTTTCCCAAGATTCGATCATTGGTATCTTCATACCTAGTTCAATCTCGTTACGGGCAAGTCTCTTTACTTGTTCCGTAATACATCATCTCGTAACTACTTAGTCACTTTGCTTGCAAGCTTCTTGTGATGTGTATTACCGAGAGGGCCCAGAGATACCTTTTTGATACATGGAGTGACAAATCCTACTCTCGATCCATGCCAACTCAACAGACACCTTCGGAGATACCTGTAGAGCATCTTTATCATCACCCAGTTACGTTGTGACGTATGATAGCACACAAGGTATTCCTCCGGTATCCGGGAGTTGCATGATCTCATAGTTGAAGGAATATGCATTTGACATTAAGAAAGCAATAGTAATAAACCGAACGATCATATGCTAAGCTAACGGATGGGTCTTGTCCATCGCATCATTCTCCTAATGATGTGATCCCGTTATCAAATGACAACACATGTCTATGGTTAGGCAACCTTAACCATCTTTGATTAACGAGCTAGTCTAGTAGATGCTTACTAGGGACACGGTATTTGTTTATGTATTCACACATGTAGTTAAGTTCCCGATCAATACAATTCTAGCATGAATAATAAACCTTTTCCATTAATAAGGAAATATAAAATAACAACTTTATTATTGCCACTAAGGCATATTTCCTTCAATACATCTCCGATTGCAGGTCAGGGGGCCATATCCATGATGTGAACGCTTTGACTTGGGGTTGGGGCTTATCCAGCCAGCCACCAGTGAGATTGGCGGCGACAAGCTCCTGGAATATTTGGACCTACGCGTACATCTTCCCTTGGAAGAAGGCAATGTCGAGGATGGTGAATATCTTCTGTGTCACAATGCACGAGTTGATCTCGCCGACCAGTCAACACGTAGAGATAAAGACTCTAGATTTGGAGCAGTTGCTGGCTATAATGTCCACAAGGTGTTCATGGTTCGGCGAGGCTGCTACAAACGACATCGCTGCCTTCTTGATCCTCATAATCTCAGACCACTTGGATCATTTATGGGAGAGGGGCGATTAGGTTTTTGGGGAGCGACTACACGACTGCTCGTCATCGATCCATAGCTTCATCTACGCCTTCGTCATCACCATGTCTCAGCCAACCGATGCTGACCGTCTTACCACCGAGAAGAAGGCCACCGAGGACTAGGCTGCTGCCTCCGCGGCCTCTGCCTGGCTTACTGGAGGGTATAACTCTTTTATCCCGCTCCTATTGTTTTGTGTTTTAGCCATGCTAGCATTATATGTAGATGAGTCTACAGTTAGCGTAGTATGTGCTTGCATGATTGAATATCAGCATGTGTTTATTTCTGTCAATGCCATGCTAGTGATTTATTCTTGGATTAAATTAATCCAAAAATTGCCTATTTACTCAGCACATACTACGTACTACCCTAACTACTCTTCGTCGTCGGAGATGTCCACGACGACTGTGTCGGGCGCCAGCTGGAAGGACAGGTAGGAGGGCTCCAGCTCATCCTCCTTTTTCTCGACCTCATCCATGTAGGGGAGCATCTCCGCCTCCTCCACGGCCTGCTGCGCCTCCATCTCCTGCTCGCGACACCGTCTGGCCTCCGCAGCCGACTCTGGCCGGAGGGAATCGAGGATGGCCAACTGCTCCGCCTACATATCTGCGTCACCAGCGTCCCCCACATCCTCCTCCTCCGCCTCATCCCCCTCCTCGTCCTCGTCCTCCTCCTCCACCACCTCCTCCTCCTCCTCCTCCAACCCCTTCTTTGGATCCATTGCATCCAGAGGTAGCCCCGCGGCTATTCCAGGCTTCGCGCCTAGCCTGAATCTGCTCAAGGAGCTTGAACCGGCGCTCCGGCATCAGAAATGGCTCGCTCCTCACTCAGCGGCGTGGGGACTGGCTACTAGGTTGACGGGTGGAGTGGAAAGTGGCGGCGGCGGCGGACAGGCGAAGGAAAATGTGGATGGATGGTAGGGTTCGGTGCCACCTGTTGACTTAAATAGCCGGGCTAGGCACTACGGCCCGCGAGAGCTACGCCATGCGGCACCACCGGTTCGACAGAGGAGATGAGCTTCGGACCGCGGGGTTTCAGGGCGTTTCCGGCTGGGACCCCTTCATCGGTCCTACATGACGGGCGTTCCCGGGCGCCCCCATATCCTCCCCATGTTTGAGCTGGATATGAGGGGTGTCGGTTAGCTCGGACGTTCGAGGCCCATTTCAGGTGTCCGTCTGGGTCAAAAAATTGTGACCGGTCGTGACCGAGTGGCCTGCTTGGGCGTTTGAGGAGACTTTGGGGCGTCTGGCTGTAGATGCTCTAAGCATGATCCTTCATGAACAAGTTTTTTAAGCAAAGTGTGGAGTATATATGTATACAATAGCAAAATGTGGAAGATTTTGTAAAGTCCGTACTAGTTTCATGGAGCTCAGCCTCCAGTGAGGCCTCCAAATTCGAATTTGAAATTTCATTGAAATTCATATTTTTACATATAAAAAAATTCTGAAAAAATATAGATATACATGAAGGCATAACACACATGTGTGTAAATTTTCAGTTCAAAATACATTAAAATGAGGGTTGTGCAAAAAAGACAAATCTGGGGCTATTTAACACATGATACTATTCATCCTCCCAGATCATGAATTTGTCTTTTTTATATAGGTCACAACTCAAGGTATTTCATCATGAATTTTTACACACATGTGGGTTCCATCCTTACATACACGCACATATTTTTTTAGAATTTTTTGAACCATGAAAGTTTGAATTTGAATTTTTCAAAAATAAAGGCCTCCATGGAGCTCGCCCTCCAAAACGCCTACGAGTTTACCAATCTTATTTTATAAATGTGTAGGAGGGAAATCTGACAGAGATGTTACTTGTTAGAAAAAATTTGATGCCAACATAAATACATAATCCATGTATTTCAAGTGAGGTTGCATGAATTCCCGCAAAGAACAAAAAAAGGCGAGGTTGCATTAAAGGTTCTATTATGTGAAAGCTGGCTGGTGCATTACATCTTGTATCTCAGGTTATACCTAAATGGTAGAGATATTTCAACGATTTGTTCTAGTATATTAGATTTACTAGTTCTCTTGTGCATATCTAACCAATTTAGTCGTTATTGGTAGAGGCTATAGACAAAACAATGATTTCAAGTCTAGGGAGTGAAGTAAGCGAACACAATCAAGGTGGATCCATAAATGGGAACATGCAACACTGTAGCGCCAATATGATTTTGGATTAAGTTCTTAATTTTTGACTTGGTCAATAATTTCTAAAGAAGCGCTCTCATTCAAGTGAGTTGTTCAATTTTGAATTTTCTTCACGATTTTGACTGGTCAACGATTTCTCAAAACAATCCGCAATAATCAGATCATAAAAATACATTAGTCTCGCACTCTCGCATCACCTGATAAAAAATAAATGCCAACATATGACACTATAACACTAATATAATACATGTGGTCACCACTACAAGAAACATTCCTGCATACGTATGGATTAATTTTTAGATGACACATAATTATACCCTCAGAAAGATACCATCAAAATAGGAGATTATCCAAGAGTTATTAGCGAAGATCTTGATGGAGTGGGGTCATAACTACATGTCTATGCACGGTAAGGAGATAAAAACTAAAGCAGTTGCGCAAGCCGTCCCGGTTTATATCATGAGTGTTTTTAAAGTTCCAGCTGGCCTCTGTGAGGATCTCATGAAGATAATTCGCCGCTTCTGAAGGGGAGCAGAAAAGGGCAAGCGTAAAACCCATTGGGTGAGTTGGGACATTATGTTGCGACCCAAGGGGAGAGGTGGTATGGCCCTTATGGGGTTTAAAGATTTGAGGTTGTTCAATCAAGCTCTGCTTGTTCGTCAAGCATGGCGTCGAATTCAGTTCCCAGAGAGCCTATGTGCACAGGTCCTACGAGCCAAGTACTATCAGTATGGATCCATTATTGACACAGTCTTCATAGGGAATGGTTCATCGACATGGGCGGCCATTGAATATGGGCTAGAGCTAGTTAAGCTGGGGTGCATCTGGCGTGTTGGAACTGGAGCGAACGTACGCATATGGCGGGATCCTTGGATCCCGAGGGGGCCCTCCTTTAGGCCGATCACACAAAAACATCGATGCAGACTAAAATGGGTGGCAAATTTTCTCAATGTCGATGGATCTTGGAATATGTCACTTCTCACACAACATTTCCTTCCAGCAGATGTCTCCGAGATTCTAAAAAGCAAGGCCTCTCGTCGATTCGAAGCAGACTCTCTTGCCTGGCAGCCCAACAAGCAAGGGTGATTATCAGTGCGGTCGGCATACAATATGGCCCTCGATCTGATCATGGCACAACAAGAAGTTGGAGAATCAAGCACGAGACAAGATGGGTCTAGGCCTGCATGGAAGCTGCTATGGAAATGTGGGGCTCCACCTAAGGTATGTGTCTTTGCTTGGAAAGCTGCTCGAGAGGCCCTGGCTACTCGTGCGAATAAGAAGCACCGGCACATGGAATTGGATGGAACCTGCACAATATGTGGGCAAGAGGATGAAACAGTTCATCATGATCTAATTAGATGCCCTCACGCCTAGAACCTATGGGATATAATGTGTATGGTCTGGGATTTTTCGCCAGCTGAAGCTCTCCAAAACAAAGAGCCGGACTGGTTGCTAATGCTACTACAGGAGATGAATGAAATACAACACATGCTTGTCCTGACGGTGTTGTGGCGTGTGTGGCATGTTCACAATGAGCTCACCCATGAGAAGCCTTTGATTCCTGTTGAAGCTTCTAAACATTTCCTATATCAAGCTATGTAGAATCATTGCTTATGATCAGGCACCATCCGCATGTAGACCTCACCAAAGGTAAAATTCCGAACATGATGTATAGCCCAGCATTGATGTGTATGAGCAAGTCAATCTGTCTGAGTGCTATAGCATCATGGGAGCCTCCACCAGAAATTGTGTCAAGCTGAATTTTGATGGTTCATATGTTGCTGCAGACAGATCCGCAGGAGCAGGCATGATCCTGCGTGACCATGTTGGGTAATCTTTGCGGCTTGTAGATGGCTCTCCGATTGCCCCGGGCCGCTAGGGGCTGAGATTGCTGCATGTGAAGAGGGACTTAAGTTGGCACTACACTCATCACAAAAACCAATACTGGTGGAGACTGATTGCGCTGAAATCTTGTCCTTAGTGAACGCAGGGTCACTTGATCATTCGAGGAACATGTACCAGGTGGCTGTAATAGCAGAACTGTTGAAGAAGAGGCAAGCTAAAATTACGAAAATCAAGAGAACAGAGAACCAGACCGGGTAGCCATTGGACGTCAACAACAAAAAACAGCATGTTGGTTAGCAAATTGTCCTCATGAGATTAGCACTATCAGCATGAATGATTGTAAGAACATTAATACTTAAGTAATGAATTGCTTTTACCCCGCAAAAAAGGAGATTATAAAAAAGATAAAACACACCTCATCATATCCCCCACACGTCAAACCACTTTCTTTTTTATGAAATCCCAACCACATAGCGAAGTGATAACCCACAAGTATAGGGGGTCGCAACAGTTTTCAAGGGTAGAGTATTCAACCCAAATTTATTGATTCGACACAAGGGAAGCCAAAGAATATTCTGAAGTATTAGCAGCGGAGTTGTCAATTCAACCACACCTGGAAACTTAATATCTGCAGCAAAGTATTTAGTAGCAAAGTAATATGATAGTAGTGGTAATGGTAGCAGAAGTAATATTTTTGGGTTTTGTAGTGATTGTAACAGTAGCAGCGGAAAAGTAAATAAGCGAAGAACAATATATGGAAAAGCTCGTAGGCATTGGCTCGGTGATGGAGAATTATGCCAGATGCGATCGATCATGTAACAGTCATAACATAGGGTGACACAGAACTAGCTCCAGTTCATCAATGTAATGTAGGCATGTATTCCGAATATAGTCATACGTGCTTATGGAAAAGAACTTGCATGACATCTTTTGTCCTACCCTCCCGTGGCAGCGGGGTCCTATTGGAAACTAAGGGATATTAAGTCCTCCTTTTAATAGAGTACCAGACCAAAGCATTAACACATAGTGAATACATGAACTCCTCAAACTACGTTCATCACCGGGAGTGGTCCCGATTATTGTCACTTTGGGGTTGCCGGATCATAACACATAGTAGGTGACTATAGACTTGCAAGATAGGATCAAGAACTCTCATATATTCATGAAAACATAATAGGTTCAGATCTAAAATCATGGCACTCAGGCCCTAGTGACAAGCATTAAGCATAGCAAAGTCATAGCAACATCAATCTCAGAACATAGTGGATACTAGGGATCAAACCCTAACAAAACTAACTCGATTACATGATAAATCTCATCCAAGCCATCACCGTCCAGCAAGTCTACGATGGAATTACTCACGCACGGCGGTGAGCATCATGAAATTGGTGATGAAGGAAGGTTGCTGATGACGATGACGACGGATTCCCATCTTCGGAGCCCCGAACGGACTCCAGATCAGCCCTCCCGAGAGAGTTTAGGGCTTGGCGGCAGCTCCGTATCGTAAAACGCGATGAATCCTTCTCTTTGATTTTTTTCTCCCCGAACACGAATATATGAAGTTGGAGTTGAGGTCGGTGGAGCGTCAGGGGGCCCACGAGGCAGGGGCGCGCCCAGGTGGTAGGCGCGCCCCCCACCCTCGTGGACAGGGTGTTGGCCCCCTGACGTGGATTCTTCTTTCAGTATTTTTTATATATTCCAAAAATAATCTCCGTTGATTTTCAAGTCATTCCAAGAACTTTTATTTCTGCACAAAAATAACGCCATGGCAATTCTACTGAAAACAACGTCAGTCCGGGTTAGTTCCATTCAAATCATGCAAGTTAGAGTCCAAATCAAGGGCAAACGTGTTTGGAAAAGTAGATACGACGGACACGTATCAACTCCCCCAAGCTTAAACCTTTGCTTGTCCTCAAGCAATTCAGTTGATAAACTGAAAGTGATAAAGAAAAACTTTTACAAACTCTGTTTTCTCTTGTTGTTGTAAATATGGAAAGCCGGCATTCAATTTTTTAGCAAAGATTATGAACTAACCACATTCGCAATAACATTTAGGTCTCATGTTTACTCATATCAATGGCATAATCAACTAGCGAGCAATAATACTAAATCTCGGATGACAACACTATCTCAAAACAATCATAATATGATATAACAAGATGGTATCTCGCTAGCCCTTTCTGAGACCGCAAAACATAAATGCAGAGCACCTTTAAAGATCAAGGACACACTAGACATTGTAATTCATGGTAAAAGAGATCCAGTCAAGTCATACTCAATGTAAACTAATAGTAATGGATGCAAATGATGGCGGTGCTCTCCAACTGGTGCTTTTTAATAAGAGGATGGTGACTCAACATAAAAGTAAATAGATAGGCCCTTCGCAGAGGGAAGCAGGGATTTGTAGAGGTGTCAGAGATCGGTTTTGAAATAGATATGAATAATATTTTGAGCGTATACTTTCATGGTCAACATAACAACCGAGAGATCTCAATATCTTCCATGCTACACACATTATAGGCGGTTCCCAAACATAATGGTAAAGTTTGTACTCCTCCTCCACCAACAAGTATCAATCCATGGCTTGCTCGAAACAAAGAGTGCCTCCAACTAACAAGAGTCCCGAGGGAGTTTTGTTTGCAGTTATTTTGATTTGATTTGCATAAAGCATGGGACCGGGCATCCCGATGACCAGTCATTTTCTCGTGAGTGAGGAGCGGAGTCCACTCCTCTTGAGAATAACCCGCCTAGCATGGAGGATACAGACAACCCTAGTTGATACATGAGCTATTCGAGCATACAAAACAGAATGTTTATTTGAAGGTTTAGAGTTTGGCACATACAAATTTACTTGGAACAGCAGGTAGATACCATGTATAGGTAGGTATGGTGGACTCATATGGAATAACTTTGGGGTTTGGAATTGGATGCACAAGCAGTATTCCTGCTTAGTACAAATGAAGGCTAGAAAAAGACTGGGAAGCGACCAGCTAGAGAGCGACAACAGTCATGAACATGCATTAAAATTAATCAACACCGAATGCAAGCATGAGTAGGATATAATGCACCATGAACATAAATATCGTAGAGGCTATGTTGATTTTGTTTCAACTACATGCGCGAACATGTGCCAAGGCAAGCCACTCGAATCATTCAAAATAGGATACCACCCTATCATACCACATCACAACCATTTTAATAGCATGTTGGCACGCAAGGTAAACCATTATAAGATCATAGCTAATTAAGCATGGCATAAGCAACTACAATCTCTAATTGTCATTGCAAACATGTTTCTTTCATAATAGGCTGAATCAGGAACGATGAACTAATCATATTTACAAAAACAAGAGAGGTCGAGTTCATACCAGCTTTTCTCATCTCAATAAGTTCATCATATAATCATAATTATTGCCTTCACTTGCACGACCGAATAGTGTGGATAATAATAATAGTGCATGTGCATTGGACTAAGCTGGAATCTCCAAGCATTCAATTCAAGAGAGAAGACAAGGTAATATGGGCTCTTTGTTAGATCAACAATAATGCATATAAGAGCCACTCAACATTTTCATTATGGTCTTCTCCTCTCGACCTCCAAAGGAAAGAAAAGAAAAAAAAACTATTTACACGGGAAAGCTCCCAACAAGCAAAAGAAGAACGAGAAATCTTTTGGGGTTTTCTTTTTAGTTACTAGTATAGGCATAGAAAGTAAACTAACTAAAAGCTACAACTAATTTTTTCTAGTTTTTCTTAAGGTTTTTCAAACACACGAGAAGAAAGCATAAAAAGGGAAATAAACTAGCATGGATGATACAGTGAAAAAGTATGAGCACCGACAACTAGCATGAGTGTGTGAGCATGAATGTAATGTCAGTGAGAAATACATACTCCCCCAAGCTTAGGCTTTTGGCCTAAGTTGGTCTACTGCCATGGCTGGCCTGGCGGATATCCAAAGTTGTAGTTGGGGTCGTACTGAGAAGGAGCCTCGGGTTGCCACTGGTTGGCAATCTCCTCTGAATCCCACTGGTAAACAGACTATCGTGAAGGAACAAATTGTGGTTCCAGATCTGGCTCAGTAGTTGGTGTGGGGTTTCGGTAGGTGTGAATGGCCTCCGACGGAACAAGGTACTTGCCTGCAGATAAGTCAAACAAGGAAGGAGCAGGCAAAGTGATAGTCTTAGGGTGATTTTTATCAAAAATCAGCTTGTACTTAAGCATCTTTTCCTTATTCATAATGATAAAATCATGTGCTACCATACTCTTATAGTCTAGAAAAACAGGAGGCAACAACTTTTCTTCTTTCTCATAATGTCTAATAGGTATGTTAAAATGTGCAGCGAGGCGCGAGGTGAAGATACCTCCCAAGATGGGGCCCTTAGTACAGTTAAGATTTAACTGCTTTGCAACAATAGCGCCCATACTAAATGTGTCATCAGGAACAAGGCATGTCACAAAATAACAATATCGGGGGCACTAAGGTTGCCACAGTTTCTGCGACCAATCAAGCATCTACTAGCAAAAATTGCAAAGTAACGTAGAACAGGAAAATGTATGCTAGTAATTCTTGCATCGAAAACCTTCCTAGTTTCCCCTACAGCAATTGTATCAATAAACCCCTCCACATTGTTACGATGTGGTTCCTCTACGCTGCCCGAAAAAGGCAACTTGCAGACCTCACAAAATTCATAGAGGGACATCTCCTTATACTCATCATATAAATAGAAATCCACCGAAGGTGGTGACCTCCTAGCATGGAAATGAAAAGTTTGCACAAAAATATTAGTGAGTAAGAGATACTGTTCGCGTTGGTCGCGGAGGAAGTCCGTGAGGCCTGCATTCTCAGCCAACTCATAAAAATCATCATAAATCTCGGCTGCTCTCAAGAAATCATCATAAGGCCATTCACATGGCCGAACTTCCATGGTGCGAGGGAGATAATATTTGGGCTTCTTGTTCTCTTCACTTTGTTTATCCTTCGAGCTTCGGCTCGATGAGCCCCAAAAAAATCTCTTCATCTTTTTCTGAAAATTTCTAAAAAATTTAGCAACTCAATATAAAAGTGAACCAAACTGAACAAAATTGATAGCAACTACTCCCACAAGTGCCTAGAGACTATATCATGCATTAGAACTACCACTACTAGGAAAAGGGCTATAGATGGAAATGACACTAATGGCGCACCAGACATGTGGTGCGCCATTACTATATATTAATGGCGCACCATCTGTTGGTGCGCCATTAGTGTGGAAGACACTAATGGCGCACCAGGCACACGGTGCGCCACTAGTAACAAAATGTTTTCTTTCATTTTTTCAAACATACTAATGGCGCACCAGTCATAGAGTGCGCCACTACTGTATTTTTTTACTTTTTTGCAAAACTACTAATGGCGCACCGTTGCATAGTGCACCATTACTAGTTTAAACTAGTAATGGCGCACTGTGCCACGGTGCGCCATTAGTATATAATTTTTTTTACTTTTTTGCAAAACTACTAATGCCGCATGTCTGTGTGGTGCGCCATTAGTATTTTGGGTTACTAATGGCGCATGTCTCTATGGTGCGCCATTAATAACCTGGGACCAGCTAGATATTTTTGGACAGCCACACCTACACACTCACTTTCCCCACTTCATTCCCCCACCTCCTTCTCTAAGCTTGCCGGCTCCCTCCTCCTCCTCACCTCATTTGCACCATAGATTCATCAAAATTAAGTGTTGAAATTACCTTTTTTTGATAGGTAAGTAAGGGGAAAGCTATCTCCATGTTGTAGATCTACTTTTTTTCTCCCTAGCTCGCTCCAACAATGTGCACATGCACTTTTTGTGGCCTAGCTAGATCTATGTATGTTTGTGGTGTTGCATATATGTTTGTGTTTGTAGGTACCGGTATTTGAAATGCGATAGTTGCCAATATTTTGCCGGAATGTTGATTCATTTCTGTTTCGGCGAGAATTCTGGCACTATGCATTCTTTTTGGTCCTATTTTTAGGGAAAGTCATGCCAAATTTTTTCTTGGTTCTAAAATATCGTTTTGCTCTACCCCACAGGCGACCATGGTCCGCATGATGACCGAAGTGTTGGGGAACGTAGTAATTTCAAAAAATTTCCTACACACACGCAAGATCATGGTGATGCATAGCAACGAGAGGGGAGAGTATGATCTACGTACCATTGTAGATCAACAACGGAAGCGTTGACACAACGTAGAGGAAGTAGTCGTACGTCTTCCCGATCCGACCGATCCAAGCACCGTTACTCCGGCACCTCCGAGTTCTTAGCACACGTACAGCTCGATGATGATCCCCGGGCTCCGATCCAGCAAAGCTTCGGGGATGAGTTCCGTCAGCACGACGGCGTGGTGACAATCTTGATATTCTACCGTCGCAGGGCTTCGCCTAAGCACTGCAACAATATGACCGAGGTGGAATATGGTGGAGGGGGGCACCGCACACAGCTAAGGAACGATCACGAGATCAACTTGTGTGTCTATGGGGTGCCCCCTGCCTCAGTATATAAAGGATGGAGGAGGAGGAGGCCGGCCAAGGCTATTGGTGCGGCCAGGATGGGAGTCCTACTAGGACTCCAAGTCCTAGTAGGAGTCCATCAAGAGGGGAGGAAGGGAGAAGGAAGTGGAGGAGAAGGAGAGGTGGCCGGCCCCCTTTTCCCTAGTCCAATTCGGACTAGAGGGGAGGGGAGGCGCAGCAGCCCTTTTCCTCTTCCCACTAAAGCCCATCAAGGCCCATTACTTCTCCCGTAACTACCCGGTACTCCGAAAAATACCCGAATCACTCGGAACCTTTCCGATGTTCGAATATAGTCGTCCAATATATCGATCTTTACGTCTCGACCATTTCGAGACTCCTCGTCATGTCCCCAATCTCATCCGGGACTCCGAACTCCTTCGGTACATCAAAACTCATAAACTCATAATATAACTGTCATCGAAACCTTAAGCGTGCGGACCCTACGGTTCGAGAACGATGTAGACATGACCGAGACACGTCTCCGGTCAATAACCAATAGCGCGATCTGGATGCCCATATTGGCTCCTAAATATTCTACGAAGATCTTTATCGGTCAGACCGCATAACAACATACGTTGTTCCCTTTGTCATCGGTATGTTACTTGCCCGAGATTCGATCGTCGGTATCCAATACCTAGTTCAATCTCGTTACTGGCAAGTCTCTTTACTCGTTCCGTAATACATCATCTCACAACTAACATATTAGTTGCAGTGCTTGCAAGGCTTATGTGATGTGCATTACCGAGAGGGCCCAGAGATACCTCTCCGACAATCGGAGTGACAAATCCTAATCTCGAAATACGCCAACCCAACATCTACCTTTGGAGACACCTGTAGTACTCCTTTATAATCACCCAGTTACGTTGTGACGTTTGGTAGCACCCAAAGTGTTCCTCTGGCAAACGGGAGTTGCATAATCTCATAGTCATAGGAACATGTATAAGTCATGAAGATAGCAATAGCAACATACTAAATGATCGGGTGCTAAGCTAATGGAATGGGTCATGTCAATCAGATCATTCAACTAATGATGTGACCTCCTTAATCAAATAACAACTCTTTTTTCTATGGTTAGGAAACATAACCATCTTTGATTAACGAGCTAGTCAAGTAGAGGCATACTAGTGACACTCTGTTTGTCTATGTATTCACACATGTATTACGTTTCCGGTTAATACAATTCTAGCATGAATAATAAACATTTATCATGATATAGGAAATAAATAGTAACTTTATTATTGCCTCTAGGGCATATTTCCTTCAGTCTCCCACTTGCACTAGAGTCAATAATCTAGTTCACATCGCCATGTGATTCAACAGCAATAGTTCACATCACCATGTGATTAACACCCATAGTTCACATCGCTATGTGACCAACACCTAAAGGGTTTACTAGATTCAGTAATCTAGTTCACATCACTATGTGATTAACACCCAAGGAGTACTAAGGTGTGATCATGTTTTGCTTGTGAGAGAATCTTAGTCAACGGGTCTGCCACATTCAGATCCTCATGTATTTTGCAAATTTCTATGTCAACAATGCTCTGCATGGAGCTACTCTCGCTAATTGCTCCCACTTTCAATATGTATCTAGATCGAGACTTAGAGTCATCTAGATTAGTGTCAAACTTGCATCGGCGTAACCCTTTACGACGAACCTTTTTTCACTTCAATAATCGAGAAACATATCCTTATTCCACTAAGGACAATTTTGACCGCTGTCCAGTGATCTACTCCTAGATCACTATTGTACTTCCCTTGCCAAACTCAGTGGTAGGGCATACAATAGATCTGGTATACAGCATGGCATACTTTTTGGAACCTATGACTGAGGCATAGGGAATGACTTTCATTCTCTTTCTATTTTCTGCCGTGGTCGGGCTTTGAGTCTTACACAACTTCACACCTTGTAACACAGGCAAGAACTCTTTCTTTGACTGTTCCATTTTGAACTACTTCAAAATCTCGTCAAGGTATGTACTCATTGAAAAAACTTATCAAGCGTCTTGATCTATCTCTATAGATCTTGAAGCTCAATATGTAAGCAGCTTCACCGAAGTCTTTCTTTGAAAAACTCCTTTCAAACACTCCTTTTATGCTTTACAGTATAATTCTACATTATTTCCGATCAACAATATGTCATTCACATATACTTATCAGAAATGCTGTAGTGCTCCCACTCACTTTCTCGTAAATACAGGCTTCACCGCAAGTCTGTATAAAACTATATGCTTTGATCAACTCATCAAAGCGTATATTCCAACTCCGAGATTCTTGCACCAGTCCATAGATGGATCGCTGGAGCTTGCATATTTTGTTAGCACCTTTAGGATTGACAAAACCTTCTAGTTGCATCGTATACAACTCTTCTTTAGTAAATCCATTAAGGAATGCAGTTTTGTTTATCCATTTGCCATATTTCATAAAATGCGGCAATTGCTAACATGATTCGGACAGACTTAAGCATAGATACGAGTGAGAAAATCTCATCATAGTCAACACCTTGAACTTGTCGAAAACCTTTTGCGACAATTCTAGCTTTGTAGATAGTAACACTACTATCAGCGTCCGTCTTCCTCTTGAAGATCCATTTATTCTCAATTGCTTGCTGATCATCGGGCAAGTCAACCAAAGTCCAAACTTTGTTCTCATACATGGATCATATCTCAGATTTCATGGCCTCAAACCATTTCGCGGAATCTGGGCTCATCATCGCTTCTTCATAGTTCGTAGGTTCATCATGATCTAGTAGCATGACTTCCAGAACAGGATTACCGTACCACTCTGGCGCGGATCTTACTCTGGTTGATCTACGAGGTTCGGTAGTATCTTGTTCTGAAGTTTCATGATCATCATCATTAGCTTCCTCACTAACTGGTGTAGGTGTCACAGAAACAGTTTTCTGTGATGTACTACTTTCCAATAAGGGAGCAGGTACAGTTACCTCGTCAAGTTCTACTTTCCTCCCACTCACTTCTTTCAAGAGAAACCCCTTCTCCAGAAAGTTTCCGAATTTAGCAACAAAAGTCTTGCCTTCGGATCTGTGATAGAAGGTGTATCCAATAGTTTCCTTTGGATATCCTATGAAGACGCACTTCTCCGATTTGAGTTTGAGCTTATCAGGATGAAACTTTTTCATATAAGCATCGCAACCCCAAACTTTAAGAAACGACAGCTTAGGTTTCTTGCCAAACCATAGTTCACATGGTGTCGCCTCAACGGATTTAGATGGTGCCCTATTTAACGTGAATGTAGCTGTCTTTAATGCATAACCCCAAAACGATAGTGGTAGATCGGTAAGAGACATCATAGATTGCACTATATCCAATAAAGTACGGTTATGACATTCAGACACACCATTATGCTGTGGTGTTCCATGTGGCATGAGTTTGTGAAACTATTCCACATTGTTTTAATTGAAGACCAAACTCCTAACTCAAATATTTGTCTCCGCGATCAGATCGTAGAAACTTTATTTTCTTGTCACGATGATTTTCCACTTCACTCTGAAATTCTTTGAACTGTTCAAATGTTTCAGACTTATGTTTCATCAAGTAGATATCCCCATATCTGCTCAAATCATCTGTGAAGGTCAGGAAATAATGATACCTGCTGCAAGCCTTAATATTCACCGGACCACATACATCAGTATGTATGATCTCCAACAAATCTGTTGCTTGCTTCATTGTTCCGGAGAACGGCGCTTTAGTGATCTTGCCCAAAAGGCATGGTTCGCAAGCATCAAGTGATTCATAATCAAGTGATTCCAAAATCCCATCAGCATGGAGTTTCTTCATGCGCTTTACACCAATATGACCTAAACGGCAGTGCTACAAATAAGTTGCACTATCATTATTAACTTTGCATCTTTTGGTTTCAATATTATGATTATGTGTATCACTACGATCGAGATCCAACGAACTATTTTCATTGGGTGTGTAACAATATAAGGTTTTATTCATGTAAACAGAACAACAATTTATTCTCTTACTTAAATGAATAAACGTATTACAATAAACATGATCAAATCATATTCATGCTCAACGCAAACACCAAATAACACTTATTCAGGTTCAACACGAATCCCGAAAGTATAGGGAGTGTGCGATGATGATCATATCAATCTTGGAACCACTTCCAACACACATCGTCACTTCACCCTTAACTAGTCTCTGTTTATTCTGCAACTCCCGTTTCGAGTTACTAATCTTAGCAACTGAACTAGTATCAAATACTGAGGGGTTGCTATAAACACTAGTAAAGTACACATCAATAACATGTATATCAAATATACTTATGTTCACTTTGCCATCCTTCTTATCTGCCAATCACTTGGGGTAGTTCCGCTTCCAGTGACCAGTCCCTTTGCAGTAGAAACACTTAGTCTCAGGCTTAGGATCAGACTTGGACTTCTTCACTTGAGCAGCAACTTGCTTGCCGTTCTACTTGAAGTTCCCCTTCTTCCCTCTGCCCTTTTCTTGAAACTAGTGGTCTTGTCTACCATCAACACTTGATGTTTTTCTCGATTTCTACCTTCGTCAATTTCCGCATTACGAAGAGCTTGGGAATCGTTTCTGTTATCCCTTGCATATCATAGTTCATCACGAAGTTCTACTAACTTGGTGATGGTGACTAGAGAATTCTGTCAATCACTATCTTATCTGGAAGATTAACTCCCACTTGATTCAAGCGATTGTTGTACTCAGACAATCTGGGCACATGCTCACTAGTTGAGCGATTCTCCTCCATCTTTTAGCTATAGAACTTGTTGGAGACTACATATCTCTCAACTCGGGTATTTGCTTGAAATATTAACTTCAACTCCTGGAACATCTCATATGCTCCATGACGTTCAAAACGTCTTTGAAGTCCCGATTCTAAGCCATTACGCATGGTGCACTAAACTATCAAGTAGTCATCATATTGAGCTAGCCAAACGTTCATAACGTCTGCATCTGCTCCTGCAATAGGTCCGTCACCTAGCGGTGCATCAAGGACATAATTCTTCTGTGCAGCAATGAGGATAAACCTCAGATCACGGATCCAATCCGCATCATTGCTACTAACATCTTTCAACACGATTTTCTCTAGGAACATATCAAAATAAACACAGGGAAGCAACAACACGAGCTATTGATCTACAACATAATTTGCAAAATACTACCAGGACTAAGTTCATGATAAATTTAAGTTCAATTAATCATATTACTTAAGAACTCCCACTTAGATAGACATCCCTCTAATCCTCTAAGTGATTACGTGATCCAAATCAACTAAACCATGACCGATCATCACGTGATATGGAGTAGTTTTCAATGGTGAACATCGTTATGTTGATCATATCTACTATATGATTCACGCTCGACCTTTCGGTCTCCGTGTTCCGAGGCCATATCTGCATATGCTAGACTCGTCAAGTTTAACCTGAGTATTCCGCGTGTGCAAAACTGGCTTGCACCCGTTGTAGATGGACGTAGAGCTTATCACACCCGATCATCACGTGGTGTCTGGGCACGACGAACTTTGGCAACGGTGCATACTCAGGGAGAACACTTCTTGATAATTTTAGTGAGAGATCATCTTATAATGCTACCGTCAATCAAAGCAAGATAAGATGCATAAAAAGATAAACATCACATGCAATCAATATAAGTGATATGATATGGCCATCATCATCTTGTGCTTGTGATCTCCATCTCCGAGGCACCGTCATGATCACCATCGTCACCGGCGCGACACCTTGATCTCCATCGTAGCATCGTTGTCGTCTCGCCAATCTTATGCTTCCACGACTATCACTACCGTTTAGTAATAAAGTAAAGCATTACATCGCGATTGCATTGCATACAATAAAGCGACAACCATATGGCTCCTGTCAGTTGCCGATAACTCGGTTACAAAACATGATCATCTCATACAATAAAATTCAGCATCATGCCTTGACCATATCACATCACAACATGCCCTGCAAAAACAAGTTAGACGTTCTCTACTTTGTTGTTGCAAGTTTTACGTGGCTGCTACGGGCTTAAGCAAGAACCAATCTCACCTACGCATCAAAACCACAATGATAGTTTGTCAAATAGACTCCGTTTTAACCTTCGCAAGGACCGGGCGTAGCCACACTCGGTTCAACTAAAGTTGGAGAGACAGTCGCCCGCAAGCCATCTATGTGCAAAGCACGTCGAGGGAACCGGTCTCGCGTAAGCGTACGCGTAAGGTTGGTCCGGGTCGTCTCGTCCAACAATACCGCCGAACCAAAGTATGACATGCTGGTAGGCAGTATGACTTATATCGTCCACAACTCACTTGTGTTCTACTCGTGCATATAACATCAACATAAATAACCTAGGCTCGGATGCCACTGTTGGGGAACGTAGTAATTTCAAAAAAATTCCTACGCACACGCAAGATCATGGTGATGCATAGCAACGAGAGGGGAGAGTATGATCTACGTACCATTGTAGATCAACAACGGAAGCGTTGACACAACGTAGAGGAAGTAGTCGTATGTCTTCCCGATCCGACCGATCCAAGCACCGTTACTCCGGCACCTCCGAGTTCTTAGCACACGTACTGCTCGATGACGATCCCCGGGCTCCGATCCAGCAAAGCTTCGGGGATGAGTTCCGTCAGCACGACGGCGTGGTGACGATCTTGATGTTCTACCGTCGCAGGGCTTCGCCTAAGCACTGCAACAATATGACCGAGGTGGAATATGGTGGAGGGGGGCACCGCACACGGCTAAGGAACGATCACGAGGATCAACTTGTGTGTCTATGGGGTGCCCCCTGCCTCAGTGTATAAAGGATGGAGGAGGAGGAGGCCGGCCAAGGCTATTGGTGCGGCCAGGATGGGAGTCCTACTAGGACTCCAAGTCCTAGTAGGAGTCCATCAAGAGGGGAGGAAGGGAGAAGGAAGTGGAGGAGAAGGAGAGGTGGCCGGCCCCCTTTTCCCTAGTCCAATTCGGACTAGAGGGGAGGGGGGACGCAGCAGCCTTTTTCCTCTTCCCACTAAAGCCCATCAAGGCCCATTACTTCTCCCGTAACTACCCAGTACTCTGAAAAATACCCGAATCACTCGGAACCTTTCCGATGTCCGAATATAGTCGTCCAATATATCGATCTTTACGTCTCGACCATTTCGAGACTCCTCGTCATGTCCCCGATCTCATCCGGGACTCCGAACTCCTTCGGTACATCAAAACTCATAAACTCATAATATAACTGTCATCGAAACCTTAAGCGTGCGGACCCTACGGTTCGAGAACGATGTAGACATGACCGAGACACGTCTCCGGTCAATAACCAATAGCGGGACCTGGATGCCCATATTGGCTCCTAAATATTCTACAAAGATCTTTATCGGTCAGACCGCATAACAACATACGTTGTTCCCTTTGTCATCGGTATGTTACTTGCCCGAGATTCAATCGTCGGTATCCAATACCTAGTTCAATCTCGTTACTGGCAAGTCTCTTTACTCGTTCCGTGATAAATCATCTCACAACTAACATATTAGTTGAAGTGCTTGCAAGGCTTATGTGATGTGCATTACCGAGAGGGCCCAGAGATACCTCTCCGACAATCAGAGTGACAAATCCTAATCTCGAAATACGCCAACCCAACATCTACCTTTGGAGACACCTGTAGTACTCCTTTATAATCACCCAGTTACGTTGTGACGTTTGGTAGCACCCAAAGTGTTCCTCTGGCAAACGGGAGTTGCATAATCTCATAGTCATAGGAACATGTATATGTCATGAAGAAAGCAATAGCAACATACTAAACGATCGGGTGCTAAGCTAATGGAATGGGTCATGTCAATCAGATCATTCAACTAATGATGTGACCTCGTTAATCAAATAACAACTCTTTTTGTTGGAAATATGCCCTAGAGGCAATAATAAATTGGTTATTATTATATTTCCTTGTTCATGATAATCGTTTATTATCCATGCTATAATTGTATTGATAGGAAACTCAGATACATGTGTGGATACATAGACAACACCATGTCCCTAGTAAGCCTCTAGTTGACTAGCTCGTTGATCAATAGATGGTTACGGTTTCCTGACCATGGACATTGGATGTCGTTGATAACGGGATCACATCATTAGGAGAATCATGTGATAGACAAGACCCAATCCTAAGCATAGCACTAGATCGTGTAGTTCATATGCTATAGCTTTTCTAATGTCAAGTATCATTTCCTTAGACCATGAGATTGTGCAACTCCCGGATACCGTAGGAATGCTTTGGGTGTATCAAACGTCACAACGTAACTGGGTGACTATAAAGGTGCATTATAGGTATCTCCGAAAGTGTCTGTTGGGTTGGCACGAATCGAGACTGGGATTTGTCACTCCGTGTAAGCGGAGAGGTATCTCTGGGCCCACTCGGTAGGACATCATCATATGCGCAATGTGACCAAGGAGTTGATCACGGGATGATGTGTTATGGAACAAGTAAAGAGACTTGCCGGTAACGAGATTGAACAAGGTATTGGATACCGACGATCGAATCTCGGGCAAGTAACATACCGATAGACAAAGGGAATTATATACGAGATTGATTAAGTCCTTGACATCGTGGTTCATCCGATGAGATCATCGTGGAACATGTGGGAGCCATCATGGGTATCCAGTTCCCGCTGTTGGTTATTGACCGGAGAACGTCTCGGTCATGTCTGCATGTCTCCCGAACCCGTAGGGTCTACACACTTAAGGTTCGGTGACGCTAGGGTTGTAGAGATATTAGTATGCGGTAACCCGAATGTTGTTCGGAGTCCCGGATGAGATCCCGGACATCACGAGGAGTTCCGGAATGGTCCGGAGGTAAAGAATTATATATAGGAAGTGCTATTTCGGCCATCGGGACAAGTTTCGGGGTCACCGGTATTGTACCGGGACCACCGGAAGGGTCCCGGGGGTCCACCGGGTGGGGCCACCTGCCCCGGGGGGCCACATGGGCTGTAGGGGGTGTGCCTTGGCCTATAAGGGCCAAGGGCACCAGCCCCAAGAGGCCCATGCGCCAAGAGAGAGAAAAAAAGGGGAGAGTCCTAAAGGGGGAAGGCACCTCCGAGGTGCCTTGGGGAGGATGGACTCCTCCCCACCCTTGGCCGCACCCTTCCTTGGAGGAAGGGGCAAGGGCTGCGCCTCCCCCTCTCCCTTGGCCCTATATATAGTGGGGAAAAAGGAGGAGCAAACCAATCTAAGGCCTGGCGCCTCCCTCTCCCTCCCGTGACACATCTACCTCCTCCCGCAGCGCTTAGCGAAGCCCTGTTGGAATCCCGCTACTTCCACCACGCCGTCGTGCTGCTGGATCTCCATCAACCTCTCCCTCCTCCTTGCTGGATCAAGGCATGGGAGACGTCTCCGTTCCGTACGTGTGTTGAACGCGGAGGTGCCGTCCGTTCGGCACTTGATCATCGGTGATTTGAATCACGACGAGTACGACTCCATCAACCCCGTTCACTTGAACGCTTCCGCTTAGCGATCTACAAGGGTATGTAGATGCACTCTCCTTCCCCTCGTTGCTGGTTTCTCCATAGATAGATCATGGTGATACGTAGGAAAATTTTGAATTTCTGCTACGTTCCCCAACAGTGGCATCATGAGCTAGGTCTATGCGTAGTTACTATGCACGAGTAGAACACAAAGTAGTTCTGGGCGTTGATTTTGTTCAATATGCTTGCCGTCACTAGTCTTATCTTGATTCGGCGGCATCGTGGGATGAAGCGGTTCGGACCAACCTTACACGTACTCTTACGTGAGACCGGTTCCACCAACAAACATGCACTAGTTGCATAAGGTGGCTAGCGGGTGTCTGTCTCTCCTACTTTAGTCGGATCGGATTCGATGAAAAGGGTCCTTATGAAGGGTAAATAGCAATTGGCATATCACGTTGTGGTTTTGCGTAGGTAAGAAACGTTCTTGCTAGAAACCCATAGAAGCCACGTAAAACATGCAAACAACAATTAGAGGACGTCTAACTTGTTTTTGCAGGGTATGCTATGTGATGTGATATGGCCAAAAGGATGTGATGAATGATATATGTGATGTATGAGATTGATCATGTTGTTGTCAAAGGAATCACAACTTACATGTCGATGAGTATGCCGGTGACAAGATGATCATGGAGCCCCAAGATGAAGATCAAAGGAGCTACATGATATTGGCCATATCATGTCACTATTTGATTGCATATGATGTTTATCATGTTATGCATCTTGTTTACTTAGTACGACGGTAGTAAATAAGATGATCCCTCATTAAAATTTCAAGAAGTGTTCTCCCCTAACTGTGCACCGTTGCTACAGTTCGTCATTTCGAAGCACCACGTGATGATCGGGTGTGATAGATCCTTACGTTCACATACAACGGGTGTAAGACAGTTTTACACAGCAAAAACACTTAGGGTTAACTTGACGAGCCTAGCATGTGCATAGACATGGCCTCGGAACACAGAAGACCGAAAGGTCGAGCATGAGTCGTATGGTAGATACGATCAACATGAAGATGTTCACCGACGTTGGCTAGTCCGTCTCACGTGATGATCGGACACGGCCTAGTTGACTCGGATCATGTAATCGCTTAGATGACTAGAGGGATGTTTATCTAAGTGGGAGTTCATACGATGAACTTAATTATCCTGAACATAGTCAAAAGGATTTTGCAAATTATGTCGTAGCTCACGCTATAGTTCTACTGTTTAGATATGTTCCTAGAGAAAAATTAGTTGAAAGTTGATAGTAGCAATTATGCGGACTATGTCCGTAAACTGAGGATTGTCCTCATTGCTTCATAGAAGGCTTATGTCCTTAATGCACCGCTCGGTGTGTTGAACCTCGAACGTCGTCTGTGGATGTTGCGAACATCTGACATACACGTTTTGATAACTACATGATAGTTCAGTTAAACGGTATAGAGTTGAGGCACCAAAGACATTTTGAAACGTCACGAAACATATGAGATGTTTTGAGGGCTGAAATTGGGATTTCAGGCTCGTGCCCACGTCAAGAGGTATAAGACCTCCGACAATTTTCTTAGCCTACAAACTAAGGAGAAAAGCTCAATTGTTGAGCTTGTGCTCAGATTGTCTGAGTACAACAATCATTTGAATCGAGTGGGAGTTAATCTTCCAGATAAGATAGTGATGTTTCTCCGAAGTCATTACCACCAAGCTGCTAGAGCTTCGTGATGAACTATAATATATCAGGGACATATATGATGATCCTTGAGATATTCGCGATGTTTGACACCGCAAAAGTAGAAATCAAGAAGGAGCATCAATTGTTGATGGTTGGTAAAACCACTAGTTTCAAGAAGGGCAAGGGAACAAAGGGATACTTCATGAAACGGCAATTCAGCTGCTGCTCTAGTGAAGAAACCCAAGGTTGAACCCAAACCCGAGACTGAGTGCTTCTGTAATAAGGGGAACAGCCACTGGAGCAGAATTACCCTAGATAATTGGTAGATGAGAAGGCTGGCAAGGTCGATAGAAGTATATTGGATATACATTGTGTTGATGTGTACTTTACAAGTACTCCTAGTAGCACCCGGGTATTAGATACCGGTTCGGTTGCTAAGTGTTAGTAACTCGAAATAAAAGCTACGGAATAAACGGAGACTAGCTAAAGGTGAGATGACGATATGTGTTGGAAGTGTTTCCAAGCTTGATGTGATCAAGTATCGCACGCTCCCTCTACCATCGAGATTGGTGTTTGCGTTGAGCATAGACATGATTGAATTATGTCTATCGCAATATGGTTATTCATTTAAGGAGAATAATGGTTACTCTGTTTATTTGAATAATACCTTCAATGGTCTTACACCTAAAATGAATGGTTTATTGAATCTCGATCGTAGTGATACACATGTTCATGCCAAAAGATAGTAATGATAGTACCACCTACTTGTGGCACTGCCACGTAAGTCATATCGGTATGAAACGCATGAAGAAGCTCCATGTTGATGGATCTTTGGGCTCGCTCGTTTTTGAAAAGTTTGAGGCATGCGAACCATGTCTATTGGTGTATGTGCATGAAGAAACTCCATGCAAATGGACCGTTTTGTACTCGCTTGATTTTGAATCACTTGAGACATGCAAATCATACCACATGGGCAAGATGACGGAAAGCCTCGTTTTTCAGTAAAATGGAACAAGAAAGCAACTTGTTGGAAGTAATACATTTTTTATGTGTGCAGTCCAATGAGTGCTGAGGCATGTAGTGGATATCGTTATGTTTTACTTCACAGATGATTTGAGTAGATGTTGAGTATATTTACTTGATGAATCACAAGTCTGAATTATTGAAAGGTTCAAGTAATTTTAGGGTGAAGTTGAAAGATCGTCGTGACAAGAGGATAAAATATCTATGATATGATCATAGAGATGAATATCTGAATTACGAGTTTGGCACAGAATTAAGACATTGTGGAAATTGTTTCACAACTGATACAGCCTGGAACACTATAGTGTGATGGTGTGTCCGAACATCATAACTGCACCCTATTGGATATGATGCATACCATGATGTCTCTTATCAAATTACCACGATAGTTTATGGGTTAGGCATTAGAGACAACCACATTCACTTTAAATAGGGCACCACATAATTCCGATGAGATGACACCGTATGAACTATGGTTTAGAGAAACCTAAGCTGTCATTTCTTAAAAGTTTGGGGCTGCGACGCTTATGTGAAAAGTTTCAGGCTGATAAGCTCGAACCCAAAGCGGATAAATGCATCTTCATAGGACAACCCAAAACAGTTGGGTATACCTCCTGTCTCAGATCCGAAAGCAATAAGGGATTGTTTCTTGAATCGGGTCCTTTCTCGAGGAAAAGTTTCTCTCGAAAGAATTGAGTGGGAGGATGGTGGAGACTTGATGAGGTTATTAAACCGTTACTTCAACTAGTGTATAGCAGGGCACAAAGAGTTGTTCCTGTGGCACCTACACCAATTGAAGTGGAAGCTTATGATATTGATCATGAGACTTAGGATCAAGTCACTTCCAAACCTCGTAGGATGACAAGGATGCGTACTACTTCGGAGTGGTACGTAATCCTGTCTTGGAAGTCATGTTGCTAGACAACAATGAACCTACGAGCTATGGAGAAGCGATGGTGGGCCCGGATTCCGATAAATGGCTCGAGGCCATATAATCCGAGAGAGGATCCATATATGAAAACAAAGTGTAGACTTTGGAAGAACTACTTGATGGTCGTAAGGCCGTTAGGTGCAGATGGATTTTAAAAGGAAGACGGACAATGATGGTAATTGTCACCATTAAAAAGGCTCGACTTGTCGTTAAGATGTTTTTCGACAAGTTCAAGGAGTTGACTACGATGAGACTTTCTCACTCGTAGCGATGCTAAGAGTCTGTTGGAATTATGTTAGCGATCACTGCATTATTTATGAAATCTTGCAGATAGGATGTCAAAACATTGTTTCCTCGACGATTTTCTTGAGGAAAGGTTGTATGTGATACAACCGGAAGGTTTTGTCAATCCTGAAAGATGCTAATAAGTATGCAAATCTCCAGCAATCCTTCTGAGGACTGGATTAAGCATCTCGGAGTTGGAATGTATGCTTTGATGAGATGATCAAAGATTTTGGGTGTATACAAAGTTTATGAGAAACTGGTATTTCCAAAGAAGTGAGTGGGAGCACTATAGAATTTCTGATGAGTATATGTTATGGATCAGAAATGATGTAGAATTTCTGGAAAGCATATAGGGTTATTTGGAAAGTGTTTTTCAATGGAAAGCCTGGATTAAGTTACTTGAGCATTGAGCATCAAGATCTATAAGGATAGATCAAAACGCTTAATGGTACTTTCAAATGAGCACATACCTTGACATGATCTTGAAGTTGTTCAAGATGGATCAGTCAAAGAAGGAGTTCTTGCCTGAGTTGTAAGGTATGAAGTTAAGACTTAAAGCTCGACCACGGCAGAATAGAGAGAAAGGACGAAGGTCGTCCCCTATGCTTAAGACATAGGCTCTACAGTATGCTATGTTGTGTACCGCACTTGAAATGTGCCTTGCCATGAGTCAGTCAAGGGGTACAAGAGTTATCCTTAGTAGCTAGTAGACTAAGGAATTTTCTCGATTATGGAGGTGGTAAAAGAGTTCGTCGTAAAGAGTTACGTCGATGCAAGCTTAACACCTATCCGGATAGCTCTGAGTAGAGATACCGGATACGTATAATGGAGCAACAATTTAGAATAGCTCCAAGTAGAACAGTTATTTGGATTAGCTCCAAATAGAGCGTGATAGCTGCATCTAGGAGATGACATAGAGATTTGTAAAGCACACACGGATCTGAAAGGTTCAGACCCGTTGACTAAAACCTCTCTCACAAGCAACATGATCAAACCTAAAACTCATTGAGTGTTAATCACATAGTGATGTGAACTAGACTACTGACTCTAGTAAACTCTTGGGTGTTAGTCACATGGCGATGCTGTGAATGTTAATCACATTGCGATGTGAACTAGATTATTGACTCTAGTGCAAGTGGGAGACTGTTGGAAATATGCCCTAGAGGCAATAATAAATTGGTTATTATTATATTTCCTTGTTCATGATAATCGTTTATTATCCATGCTATAATTGTATTGATAGGAAACTTAGATACATGTGTGGATACATAGACAACACCATGTCCCTAGTAAGCCTCTAGTTGACTAGCTCGTTGATCAATAGATGGTTATGGTTTCCTGACCATGGACATTGGATGTCGTTGATAACGGGATCACATCATTAGGAGAATCATGTGATAGACAAGACCCAATCCTAAGCATAGCACTAGATCGTGTAGTTCATATGCTATAGCTTTTCTAATGTCAAGTATCATTTCCTTAGACCATGAGATTGTGCAACTCCCGGATACCGTAGGAATGCTTTGGGTGTATCAAACATCACAACGAAACTGGGTGACTATAAAGGTGCATTACAGGTATCTCCGAAAGTGTCTGTTGGGTTGGCACGAATCGAGACTGGGATTTGTCACTCCGTGTAAGCGGAGAGGTATCTCTGGGCCCACTCGGTAGGACATCATCATATGCGCAATGTGACCAAGGAGTTGATCACGGGATGATGTGTTACGGAACGAGTAAAGAGACTTGCCGGTAACGAGATTGAACAAGGTATTGGATACCGACGATCGAATCTCGGGCAAGTAACATACCGATAGACAAAGGGAATTGTATACGGGATTGATTAAGTCCTTGACATCGTGGTTCATCCGATGAGATCATCGTGGAACATGTGGGAGCCATCATGGGTATCCAGATCCCGCTGTTGGTTATTGACCGGAGAACGTCTCGGTCATGTCTGCATGTCTCCCGAACCCGTAGGGTCTACACACTTAAGGTTTGGTGACGCTAGGGTTGTAGAGATATTAGTATGCGGTAACCCGAATGTTGTTCGGAGTCCCGGATGAGATCCCGGACATCACGAGGAGTTCCGGAATGGTCCGGAGGTAAAGAATTATATATAGGAAGTGCTATTTCGGCCATCGGGACAAGTTTCGGGGTCACCGGTATTGTACCGGGACCACCGGAAGGGTCCCGGGGGTCCACCGGGTGGGGCCACCTGCCCCGGGGGGCCACATGGGCTGTAGGGGGTGTGCCTTGGCCTATATGGGCCAAGGGCACCAGCCCCAAGAGGCCCATGCGCCAAGAGAGAGAAAAAAAGGGGAGAGTCCTAAAGGGGGAAGGCACCTCCGAGGTGCCTTGGGGAGGATGGACTCCTCCCCACCCTTGGCCGCACCCTTCCTTGGAGGAAGGGGCAAGGGCTGCGCCTCCCCCTCTCCCTTGGCCCTATATATAGTGGGGAAAAAGGAGGAGCAAACCAATCTAAGGCCTGGCGCCTCCCTCTCCCTCCCGTGACACATCTACCTCCTCCCGCAGCGCTTAGCGAAGCCCTGTTGGAATCCCACTACTTCCACCACGCCGTCGTGCTGCTGGATCTCCATCAACCTCTCCCTCCTCCTTGCTGGATCAAGGCATGGGAGACGTCTCCGTTCCGTACATGTGTTGAACGCGGAGGTGTCGTCCGTTCGGCACTTGATCATCGGTGATTTGAATCACGACGAGTACGACTCCATCAACCCCGTTCACTTGAACGCTTCCGCTTAGCGATCTACAAGGGTATGTAGATGCACTCTCCTTCCCCTCGTTGCTGGTTTCTCCATAGATAGATCTTGGTGATACGTAGGAAAATTTTGAATTTCTGCTACGTTCCCCAACACTTTTGTCTATGGTTAGGAAACATAACCATCTTTGATTAACGAGCTAGTCAAGTAGAGGCATACTAGTGACACTCTGTTTGTCTATGTATTCACACATGTATTACGTTTCCGGTTAATACAATTCTAGCATGAATAATAAACATTTATCATGATATAAGGAAATAAATAGTAACTTTATTATTGCCTCTAGGGCATATTTCCTTCACGAAGGCATCGTGAATAGGTTTTTGAGCTCCGCGAAGGCCGAGATGCTTCAAAAGAACAAGACGGAGATAAGATGTCCGTGTTGAAGATGCAAGCTGAAGAGCCTTATTGCGGACCCGGATTCCGGGCAGGTGCGGGACCACCTGCTCTTGCGTGGTTTCATGGATGGCTATTGGTGGCAAGGTGATGAAGATGACTATGAAGTCATCCATGGGGGCCGGGCAAGAAATGAGGAAGGGCAGCAAGACAACCACCGCAGCTCGGGCGGGCGAGAAGATGAAGAATCTCCAGGACATGATCACGACGGTGATGCTGTACACAGTCATCATGTAGAAGATGTCGGACATGATGATGAGGAAGATGCCGAAGCAGACGAAGGGCATGATCATGAAGATCTACATGCCGGAGGAGCAGACGACGATGGACCATCGATGGGCTGGGTGCATGACCCTCATATTCAAGAGCTGCTTCTCAAGCGGACGGATAACGCAAGAGCTGCCGCCCGAGAGAAAGCCAAGGTGGATCAACTACAGATAGACGCGGTTACTCCATTGTATGAAGGATGAAAACCCGAGGATACCCGCCTGAAAGTAACGCTCATGGCTTTGGAGATGAAGGTAAAACACAAAATGACCGACGCATGCTTCGACGAGAACATGTCATTCTGGCACGAACGTCTTCCCAAGGGGAACAAGTGCCCGACCAGTTTTGAGGAGGCGAAGAAAGTCGTGTGTCCTCTGGATTTACCGCACGTGAAATACCATGTGTGCATGAACAATTTCATCATTTATCGGGGCGAGCACGCGGAGTCTACCATATGTCCGGTGTGCGGCGTCACTCGATACAAGAAGAGGAAGAAAGCTCCTCGAAAAGTGGTGTGGTACTTTCCGATCACTCCTCGTCTACAGCGGTATTTCGTGGACCCTAAGGTAGCAAAGCTCCTGCGTTGGCACGCGGATAGGGAGGAGAAGAAGCGAGAAGATGACGCAAATGATCCGGAGATAAATAAAAAAGACAAGATGCTGAGTCACCCTAAGGATGGGAGCCAGTGGCAAGCGTTGAACTTCGAACACCCAGAATTTGGGAAGGATCCAAGGAACATCGTGCTGGGCGCAGGCACCGATGGAGTCAATCCGTTTGGCAGCCAGAGAAGCACACATAGCACCTGGCCTGTGTTTTTGTGGATGTACAACCTTCCCCCCTGGTTGTGCATGAAGAGGAAGTACATTCACATGAGTATGCTAATTGAAGGGCCGAAACAACCAGGGAACGGCATCAATCTGTATTTGGGGCTGCTGAAAGAGGAGCTAGACACGCTGTGGAAAACGCCAGCCAATACGTGGGACGCCGCAGAGAAAGAATATTTCCCTATGAGAGCCGCACTGCTCACGACGGTGCACGACTATCTCGGTTACGGATATCTTACGGGATGGGTGGTCCACGGATTTTCTGGATGCATCAGGTGCATGGATGACACAACGTATCGCCAGCTAGATAGAGATCCCGGGTCTTCGAAAACCGTGTTCATGGGACATCGAAGGTGGCTTCGCGATGATGACCCGTGGAGGAAATGCAAGGATCTGTTCGATGGTGAAACCAAACTCCGAAGACGCCTGCGTAGAGGAGCGGCGAGGAAATAGACGGGCTGTTGAAAAATTGGAAAGATTGCCCACTGCCGGGAAAGAAGCAAAAGGCGCCAGAGCCGGGAAAGAAGCGAAAGGCACCAGAGCCGCTGCTGAAGGTATGGAAAACGAGGTCTGTTTTCTGGGACTTGCCGTACTGGAAGATCCACCGTGTGCCTCACAGCCTTGATGCCATGCATATCACGAAGAACGTGTGCGAGAGTCTGCTTGGTACCCTGCTCAACATGCCAGAGAGGACCAAAGATGGGCCGAAAGAAAGGGCAGACTTGAAATCAACGGGCATCAGGCAGGAGCTTCACGCTAATGATGATGATGATGATGATGATGAGGTGAAGCAGGACAAAGAAAGTCGTCGCAAAGGCAAAAAGGCCAAGAAGACCAGAAATGACTACCCTCCCGCGTGCTTCACTCTAAGTCAGGAGGAGATCGAGCAGTTTTTCACCTGCCTCGTAGGAGTAAAACTTCCTTACGGTTACGCGGGAAAGATAAGCAGATACCTAGACCCAGCGAAGCAGAAGTTCAGCGGGATGAAGTCTCATGACTGTCACGTGCTGATGATGCAGATACTTCCAGTTGCAATCCGTGGGATCATGGAGGCGCACGTCCGTGAAACGCTATTTGGCCTATGCAACTTTTTTGACGTCATCTCTCAGAAGTCGGTTGGCGTGAGGCAACTCAGAAGGCTATAGGAAGAGATCATGGTGATACTATGCGAGCTTGAGATGTACTTCCCGCCCGCATTCTTCGATGTTATGGTGCATCTGCTGGTCCATATCGTGGAGGATATCATCCAACTCGGGCCGACGTTCCTGCACAGCATGATGTCGTTCGAAAGGATGAATGGTGTCATCAAAGGATACGTTCGCAACATGTCATGTCCAGAGGGAAGTATAGCCAGGGGCTTTCTGACCGAAGAGTGCATCTCCCACTGCACGAATTATCTAGGCATCGAGAACCCTGTTGGTCTTCCCGTCAACAGGCACCTCGGCAGGCTCGCTGGATGGGGTCACCGTGAGGGTCGCCGCAAAATGCATGTCGACTTCGAGGGTCGACTCGCCGACTTTGAAAGAGCAAACCTAGTCGCGCTACAACACATAGACGTGGTCGATCCTTGGGTGGTAGAGCACAAAACCTTTATTGAGAAGACGTACAATGACCGAGGCCAACAGAGGACGGGTGGAGATATAATCAAAGAGCACAATTCATGTTTCACGCGTTGGTTCAAGCAGAAGCTTCTGTCGTACCCTTTACATGAGGATTCTTCCGCGGAAGAACAACTCATATTCGCCTTGTCACAGGGCGCCGAGCACAATCTGATGACCTATGAGGCGTACGATATCAACGGCTACACATTCTACATCAAGGACAAGGACATGAAGAGCGATGGTTATCAGAACTCCGGGGTAACGATGGAATCCTACACCGGTAACGACAAGGTCAGATACTATGGAAGGATCGAGGAGATCTGGGAGCTGAGCTACACTGGAGAGAAGGTCCCGATGTTCCGTGTTAGATGGGCCAAGAGCGTCCTAAAAGAAGACCGGTATTTCACCACCATGGTTATACCCGAAGCCAAATCCAAGACCGCGGGCGCAAACGTCACCGCGAAAAATGAGCCATGGGTACTGGCTTCCCAAGTGGACCAATGCTTCTTCATTACCGACCCGTCAAAGCCCAGTCGTGTTGTCATGAGGAGAGGCAAAAGGAAGATCATCGGAATGGATGGAGTAGCCAATGAGAAAGACTTCGACAAGTACGGCGACCCGAAGATCAAACATGATGACGACGATGAAGTAGCAGCATACACCACAAGAAGAAGTAGGACCACCCTACCTAAAGGACGTCCGTTCCATAGAAGAACTCCATTTGCGAAAAAGAAGGGCAAGAAGATTATGAACAGATAGCTAGCTAAGATCGACTGTATTTAAATCGTAGTCTTCATTTCTCGGTTGTATTTCATGGGCACTTTTTGATATCATGAATATTTTTAAATTTCGTGGGCACTTTTTGAATTCATGAATATTTTTTCAAATTTGATGATATTTTTTCATATTCAATATGATAAAATATTGAATATTCATGAGGACACTCGATCTTGATCCCCCTCCATCTCGATCTCAATTCCCCCTCCATCTCGATCTCGATCCCACCCGCGCCTCCTCTCCCCTCTTCATTTTTAAAAAAATAATAATAAAAAAGTGTAGACTACAATTGTTGTTAAACAACAATTATTACTGTTTTTATAAAAAAAATTACTATTTCATATTAATATTCATTTTCTAAAAAATTATTACATGCAACAAAAAAATTACTTATGGCGCACCTCTGGCTGGTGCGCCATTGCTATATATAAAAAAAGATTACTAATAGCGCACCTCTTCCTGGTGCGCCATTGCTATGTAAAAAAAAGATTACTAATGGTGCACCTTTGCCTGGTGCGCCATTGCTATGTAGAAAAGATTACTAATGGCGCACCGACCGTAGGTGCGCCATTAGTAAGATTCCCCCCTAGCTAATTCCCTCCCTCTCGCCAGATCCCCTTCGTCCCTCTCCCTCGCCCCCCTAGCTAATTCCCCCCACTGCCCCGACCCACGCCGCCGCCACCCCCGCGCCTCCGTCTCCGTCGCCGCCCCCATGCCGCCGCTGCCCCCGCGCCTCCGTCTCCGTCGCCGCCCCCACGCCGCCGCCGCCCCCGCGCCTCCGTCTCCATCGCCGCCCCCACGCCGCCGTCGCCCCCGCGCCTCCGTCTCCATCGCTGCCCCCGCGCCTCCTCATCGTGGTCAGGTAACCCTTCTTCCTCTGCCTCTCTTCTCCTCTCTTCCTCCTCCCTCTGCCTGTCTTCTCCTCTCTTCCTCCTCTGCCTCTCTTCCTCCTCTCCTCTTAGGTAACCCAAACTTAATTTTGTGATGGTGCATTAGGAGGATCAGGAGGAAAGTTGCAGTGCTGCAAGTGGCAAGAAGAAGAGCAGCAAGCATTAGATGCTTGCACTCCTGCTCTTATTTGCTTTTGAAGCAAAGTTTTTTTTCCTAGCTGGAATAACATAGTAAAAAAGAAGTGTCTGAACAAGCTGTTGCTTTTTGCTGTGAATGTGCAGGTGTTCCTGGGCTGAGGGAGAGGATAGAGGCACGAGGAGGAGAAGAGCACCTGGACCAGAGGTGAGAATGAATGAGCTGGTGTTTAAACCATGGCTAACTTAATTTGTGTTTGGGGTTGGAGCTGGGAAAGAGAGACAAAGGGATAGGAGGGGGGAGGGGAAAGAGAAATGTTTATTTTAGGGTTTAATTAGACTCAAGATTCTAGTGTTTAACCATGTTGTGTTGCTTCTGGAAATAATATAAAAGCTGTGAAAAAGAAATATGTGGAGTTGGCACTTTACATAAGGTTGTAGATCATTGTAGTGTCCTAATGTCTAATATTGTTGCATTGGAGGTTCATCTTGCAAACATATCAGAACTTGCAAACATTTTATTACTTGTTGCATTGGAGGTTCATCTTGTCTTGAGGCAAACAAATCAGCATTGGAGGCTCATCTTTGAGGCTCATCTTTATTACATATCAGAACTTGCAAACAAATCTGTGAAAGACTTAAAATTGCTGGGTTTTGTCTTCGACCATTGTGTCGTGATGAATTTGCAGGTACCCCGAGAGGCCCTTGAGTTTGTCGGAATGTCGATTAACTTTTGTTCCGGCAAATTCGGGTACTCCATATGTCCTATTTTCAGCAAAGGTCATGCTGAAATTTTCTGTGAATTTTAGCATGACTTTGCTAAAAATAGGACATATGGGGTACTTGCGACTAATGCATGGCCCGGGGTATCTTAGTACTTAGTTAAGTAGGATCAACTGCCCCGCCATTCTTGCTGCATTAAACCATAGGTGGCAATAGAGCCAAGTGATTAGGCCCAACTTAGAATTCTCCTTAGCATCGATAAACCCTAGATGATAAACCCAACATAGGTGGCAATAGAGCCAAGTGATTAGTGCCAAGTGATTAGGCCCAACCTAGGGTGCCTCGGCATCGATAAACCCTAAATGATGAAAACTTAACTTGGCTTCTATAGGGTGCCTCGGTGTCGATGAGAACCTAAATGATATACGCTTAGGCTTTTAGGGTGCCTCGGCGTTGACAAAACCTAAATGATGAAAGCTTAGGCTTTTAGGGTGCCTCGACGTCGACAAACCCTAAATGATAAAACCTTGGCTTTTAGGGTGCCTCGATGTCGATAAGAACCTAAATGATGAAAGCTTAGGCTTTTAGGGTGCCTCGGTGTCGACAAACCCTAAATGATAAAAGCTTAGCTTTTAGGATGCCTCGGTGTCGACAAACCCTAAATGATGTAGTTTTGAATTATGAACGTAGGATATGTCGTCGTCATCATCGGACGACGAAAGTCTCCCGGCGGAGTGCGACTGGTGCCACGACGATCGAGGTCTGTGCGACATGCCTCACCTGGATGATGATCGGCGCTTCAGCATTAAGCTCGAGGAGACCTTCGAAGTTGAAACGGTACACAACGACGACAAGTGTTATTTTCATAATTAAGCATAACTTCAACTATTTCAACGTGTAATTTTCATCTTTTACAATTCGAGTATAGCTTATCCCATGCCATGCAAGACGCTATGTCTTGGAGAGGATGGATTTTGAAGACCATGAAATTTCTGAAACAAAGAAAATTCACCTAAGGACTCATCACGATGTGGACTTTGAAGTAAATCTATATAATTCTGAGAGCGTAACCCATTTTGGTTGCAAAAATTGGGAAGCATTTTTCAAGATGTATGGTTTTGATGAGGGTATGCTTATCACCATAGATCTTGGTAATCCTGACATCAACCAAGACAATATGGACATTTGGGTCCTTGTTGATACGCCTCCAGTTCTACCGCTATGTGAGTTTCTCAAACATAGTTATTAGATAATTTATATTGTTTATTTCAAAATAGTTGACAGCTTATTTCCATTGACAGCTTATTTTTATTGTTCAAAGAATGTGCGGGAGATGGTAGACAAAACCCACTACACCGATGGCTCCGAATTAACAACTTACAAGGAGAAATATCATCTGGTCGGATTTTGTACTGACATTGAGAATTACATTATCCACTATCAAACTCCTCAACATTATGGTAAATACGTGCCACTAGTGCATGTGTTCAACTACGGTAACTACCATGGAGATGCCCTGGTAAGATTTTTACTATTACGACATTCGTGCATCTTTTGCATACTTCTAAAACTAGTACATCATTGCTAACTATGAAGTTATCACTATGTTTTTCAACAGATAATCCCAGAGAATTGTGTGCCTCATATGATGTATCAGAAAGGTAGTGTTAATGTTTTGAACATACAGCCAGGTCGTCCTACAGATCTCAATTGTCCATACGAGATTTCTAAAAGAAGTGGAGACATGAAAATCAAAGGATGGAAAAAATGTATGGACAATCGTAAGGAGCTTCTTGGAAGCAAAAGGAAGCGAAGCGCAAGAATTGGAGACAGGATGTTCTCCATTCTCCATAATGGAGAGTCAGGGTCTATATTGTTTTATGCTATTTTAGCTTAAATAGGGTATTTAGGTCCTGCCTAATACTGATGATCATGTGCTAAGAACAATTAAGTAGGGTTGGTTCGATGACTATCAAGATGATGATCGTATGACTTGTTATGAATAACGAGTAGAAGTTGTATGATGATGATTAGTAGGACTTGTTAGGATTAGTATTACTTCCGACAAACTCGATACTCGCGGTCTCGAGACTTGTAATGTTTTATCTTTGTTCGGTCTTTTGAATTCGGAGACTAATATGATGAATTGTATTCGAAGACTAATCTTCTATTGTATTCGATGAATCTGTTGTTGCTGTGTGCTACTGTCTATATTCTGTCAAATAATATATTTTGTAACCTGTGCAAAAATCAGAAAATTAAAAAAAAACTAATATTCATACTAATGGCGCATAACTACAGAGTGCGCCATTAGTATGCCAAGTATACTAATGGCGCATCCATCCGCAGTGCGCCATTAGTGTGCCAAAGCACATGGTTAAATATGGCCCTGGGTGGCATACTAATGGCGCATGGTGTTATATACTAATGGCGCACTGGGTGGTGCGTCATTAGTATACCAGATACTAATGGCGCACTAGTGGTGCACCATTAGTAAAAAATACTAGTGGCGTGATACTAATGGCGCACCAGTGATGCGCCATTAGTAGGCAAAACTGGTGCGCCATTAGTAGGCCTTTTCCTATTAGTGTACTTGGGACCATATAAATTTGACATGCAAGCTCAAGAACAGGGTCACCTAGGCAGCAAAAATTTGCGATGAATAAAGCACTAGAACAAAAACTAATTGGACCATTGGAGGAGTCACATACCAAAGAACAATCCCCCAAAGCAGTTTTGTGAATGGAGCTTTGAGCTAGGAGATCGAAAATGGCAGCAAGATGATCTAGAACTCGTGCTTGAGCTGGTTGGTGATTTTTTTGGGAGGAAGAAGGAGTGTGTGTTGGCTGGTCAGTGTGCTTGAAGATGTCATAGACGGCCTTGGCCCCACGGCCGAGGCCGAGGCGCGTGCCCTGTCTTCGGCGGCACTGACGCGTGTCCTCAGCCACGTCTACCTGCGCGACCCCAACGTCGACCTCGACAGCCTGCTGGAGCCCGAGAGCGGCGACCTTGCTGCCGCTGCCACTGAGGCTGTGAAAGGCCGAGCCGAAGCTTTGCTGGGGAGGTTCCGCGCCTTCAGCATCTTGCCCGGGCACGGTGCCGCCAGCTCCGCGGCCCCAGGAGGCGGCGCCACTGGAGAGTGATCCCTTCGCGTCTTATGTCCTGTTTTTATTCCTGCAACATGCACCATGCCTCGCAGAGGCGTTTAAACTTGTGTTTGGCGCTGTGAAACAATCTATGGCTTGTAATATTTGCTTTGAATTTCCTGGAATTTGCATTTCTCTCCCCTACTTGCTCGCGCTCTACGTCGGCAGGGCCCGGCCCCGCGCATACCTCACACAGCGTTAGCCCCGACCGGAAACCAGGACGGGACTAAGGAGCGAGGGGCTACGTGGCAAGTTAGGCTCCTGAGTCACGATGCTCAGGAGTCCCCCTTGATGCACAAGCAGCAAGTAGGAGAGGGGGGAACGAGGAGTGGATTGATCGTTCTGCGTCGGCAGGTCCCGGCCCCGCGCATACCTCACCCAGCGTTAGCCCCGACCGGAAACCAGGACGGGACTAAGGAGTGAGGGGCTACGGGGCAAGTTAGGCTCCTGAGTCGCGATGCTCAGGTGTCCCCCTTGACGTTCAAACGGGTTTCCATACCTTGGCTCCGCTCAGGGAGGGGCGCGTGACGACCAGGTTCGAGGGACCTGGCTGGGTGGCGTGCGCTCGGGCGAGGCCCGGGTGTAGCCCCCGTGTCCAGCCCCCTCGCGAGGCGCTCCCGAGGGGAGGCGTTGTGACGGTGCCGAACACTGAGCTCTAGGCTCCCTGAGGTTGGTACGGCCGTGGGCCGCCCTCAGTTGTTTATCACCAGCGCGGAGCATAGCGCTTCCGTATGTGTACGGGCATAGCCGCTCCTCGGCAGTGTCGTCAGCCAGCGCGGAGCATGGTGCTTCCACTGGTATGTGGGAGGGGGCTCCCCTCCGGGAGGAGCCCCTGGGGCGTGTACAGCCCCGCCCTGACACGTGGCCGGCACGGTAGGGCTAGGAGAGGTGTATCTGGGCACTCATGAGCTAGCGCAGGACTCACGAGGCCCTACCTTGAGGTGGGTTGCACCTGGCTCTGGGCCTTTATCAATGGTGTGTTCCTGCAGGGTGGTTAGAATGCAAATGCTCTATGTCCTCAGGTCCCGGCCCTCGAGCGAGCTCAGCCGCCGCTGGTATGACAGGTCACGATGCCGTGGGTCAAGGCCAGGGGGTGAGGGCTGGAGAGCCAGTAGGAGCCCATGAGTCGCGATGCTCAGGTACCACCCTTTTAACGTGCAAGCACTTTGCATGAAAGCGTAGAAGTCCGCGATAAGCAGTAGGTGACAATTAAGCGTGAAAGAGCAAATTCATTTTAAGTAGACGCAAGAAAAGCAAATGCCGTTGGGCCAGGCCCGAGCAGCTCGGGGATGATGCAGCCCGAGGGGCGCCCCCAACAAGGTAAGTAAAGAGCATAAGAAAAACGGATACATGCCGCAGGGACGGACCCACGCGGCTTGGGAATGATGCAGCCCTGTGGGCGCTCCCACCTAAAAATGGAACTTGGAAAGATGTCACCTGGTGCCGTTGAAGATGAAGTGATGTTGAAGAAGCGGGCGATGCGCGATGAAGACGTCGATCCTTACGAGCCCCCAAGCCCAGGAGCCTCGGGAGGCTCCGGGGGCACAGGTGGGTCTCCGAGAGCCATCTCCATCTCCACCAGGACCGCACGATGCCTGACCTCCTGAGCCTCCAGAATGCTCCTCAGCAGGCGCTGATGAGCGGCGACCGCGTTCGGAAGGACGAAAGGCATGCGAACGTAGCTGTGAGGTGGACCCTCGCAACGCCCCACGCGTGAAGGCCAGAGGCGCTCCTGAGACGCGGCTCGGTTGAGCCCTGGCACATCGACACAGATGCGCAGCCCACCATCCTCGCTTGGATGTGGGGCTATGGTGGGCAAGCGGTGGCTGCCGCGCATGACTCTCGACTCCTGTAGCTCCTGAGTGTTGCTTGCGATGAACTCCTGAGGGTTTGGTCTTCCTTGCCTTGTACCTTCCTGAGGGAAACGTTCCTAGAAGCACCCCTCCAAGTGGTGCTCGAGCGCCTCCCTCGCGACCTCGTCAAGGTCGGTGGCTCTCCAAGAAAGAGCCCCCGAGCCCTGCCTGAGGAGGGCGCCCGGTGCGCCTTCCTATGCGAGAGAGGGTGGTGCTCCTTGATTGGGCGCAGATCCTGACGCAACACCTCCGGAGGTGCCTGCCTCCTGATGGCTTGGGCCAGGCGAAACCTTCTTCTTCTTGGGGGTCGCCTCGGGAAGTCTTCTGTTTCTGTGGTCCGGGTCTTCGATTGCTGCGGCTTGGAACGTGCGCTCAAGTGAACATACTGCGTCCCTTTCTTCACAGGGTACGATGATGACTCCATCGCTTCCTGGCATCTTGAGGACATTGTATCCATGGTGAGTCACTGCCATGAACTTGGCCAGGGCCGGGTACCCAAGGATGGCGTTGTACAGCAGACGGATGTGGGCGACGTCGAAGTCGATGAGCTCAGTGCGGTAGTTGTTGCGCTGCCCGAAGGTGACTGGAAGGCGAACCTGCCATATCGGAACAGTGGAACCATCAGTGACTCCTGAGAAGGGCTTGGTTGGCTGAAGCTGATCGTATGGCACTTGGAGGTTGTCGAACGTCTCGACGGACAGGACGTTGAGTCCTGCTCTGCCGTCAATGAGGGTCTTGGTGACCTACACATTGTTGATGACTGGGGAGCAAAGCATCGGGAGGACTCCGGCCGTTGTTGCGCACTTGAGCTGATCCGCTGAGCTGAACGTTATGGCACACGCAGACCACCTGAGAGGGCGCGTGGCCTCAAGCTTGGGGAGGACTGCATTCACTTCGCGAGCAAACTACTTGAAGATGCGCTATGAGGCTGGGGCCTGCGCGCCACCCAAGATGCAAGTGATTGCGCGCGGCTCCTGGAAGCCCCCAGCTTCCTCGTCTTGATGTTGGTCTTCGTTCCTCCTTGGCGGTGGCGGCAGAGGAGGAAGGCCTGCGTTGTTGTGCGGGTGATCCTCACGAGGCTGACCTCTCCAGCCTCCCTCGCGAGGCTGGTCCTGCCAGTGGTCCTCGCGAGGTCGGTCACGCCACCCTTGGCGAAGGCCACGGTCTTCCCATCGTCCGCCACCTCTTCCTCCTCCTCGGCCATAGCCCCTATCATTGCGCTCGGGGCGTCGGCCGACGCGTCCATCTCTCATGGCCCTGAGCTCTTGACATTCGTTGGTGTTGTGAGTGTGGAGGTCATGGTACACGCAGTACCGGCTACCCTTGGATGACTCAGGCTGATCCCTGCCTCTCTTGGTGTCTGGCTCCGCTGCAAGCACGGCAGCCCCCTTGCGCTTCACGTCCTTGGCCTTGGGCTTCTTCTCTTCTGGGTTGGCAGCCGGGAGTTCGAGGAGGGAAAGGTGCCCTTCCTCAGCCCTGGCGCACTTGGTCGCCAAGTTGAACAACTCCAGGGATGTGCACAGGTCTTCATGGATTGCTAGCTCCTCCTTCATCTTGACGTCGCATACGCCGTCGGAGAAGGCCGAGATGATGGCTTCTTCATTCACCTTGGGGATCTTGAGGCAAGCATTGTTGAAGCACTGGATGTATTTCTGCAGGGTTTCCCCTTGCTGCTGCTTGATGCGGCGCAGATCGCTCACGGCCGGGGGCCGGTCGCGAGTGCCCTAGAAGTTGGCGATGAAGTGAGTGCGCATCTCGTCCTAGGAGGAGATTGTGCTAGGAGCCATGTTCAGGAGCCAGGTGCGGGTGTCACATCCCTAGCTTTACCCTGGCCTTGGACTAGTTTGGTTGCTGCATCATGTTTAAATTCAATTGAAATTTGAATTGAGGAATTTTCCAAGCCTTAGAAAACCTCTAAAAATAACCAACATTTAAATCTCATCAAATGAGTCCAAGAAAATGTTCCTGTTATTCTGTGAAAATATTGGCATGAGGTGAAATTCAAACCAATATTTTGGGAGTCACAGAAATAATTTATTTGGGCCTTTGATTTAAATCAATAATATATTTGGGTTGGAATTATTTCTGTTATATAAGAAATAATGTCCAAATAATCCCAAACTGAAATGTTTCATGTTGGGTTTATTCCATACAGTGAGCATGAGCAGTTTGGTGAATTTTGGAAGTATCTAAGTATTTTTAATAAAGCCACAAAGTTGCAGAATAATAGAAAACAGGATATATAAAAAAAAAGAGGAACCTTACCGTGTAGCCCACCACTATAGTGGCCTACTGGCCAAAGCCAGCCCGGCCCACCAGGGGCAGCACCGTCTTCTTCCTCCTGCCAGGAGGAGAAGCAGCTGCGTGCCCGATGGCTGGCGAGCCGCGCTGGCTCCTCCCTGCCTGCGTGCCCCCCCCCCTCGACTGCCTGGTCGCCGCCACGCACCCCCCTGACCCCCTCTTCCTCTCCCCTCTCTCCCTGGACCTCTTTCCCTCCTCTGCTTCCTCCCTTCTCTCTGTTCATGGGCGCCGAGACTGCCGACGAGCACCACCGCGACCACAGCCTTCCCCATGCCCCTCCGACGTGACCTCGAGCTCCGCCGTTGACCCATACGCCGTCTCCACCGAGCCACGTGACGAGAAGAGCCTCGGAACGCCGCCCCGACGTCTTCTTCCTTCTCGGGTCACCGAGATCGCTGGCGACCGTGCTTCCACTCTGACGCGTCCCCGAGCCCGCTGGCCTTCTCCTCTGCCCCGCAGTGAGCCACTGACCTCCCCCATCCTCTTCTTTTCTCTCCCCGTGCGTCGTAGCGACTGCACCGCGCTCACCCGCATGCGCCGCCGCCCGCGCTCATCGCCGGTGGTGCTCCGGTGACCATATGGTCCCGGGCTTGAGCCCATTGCACTCCCCGCATCGCGTAGGAGCCGTAGGTGCTAGCGCCGCCCCGCCTAGGCCATTGCAGCAATGAGCTCGGCCTCGCCCGAACTCCAGCAGCTGCAAGGCTCGTCGTCGGCGTCGATTCCGGCCGTCCTAGGCCCGACAACCACCACCACTCGATGCACCGTCGCGCCAGCTTTCCAGAGAGCCCAGCCAAGCTTCGAACGAAGCACCACAGCTGGACTCCGAGCACCTCCGCCGTGCCTGGCCATTGCTGGCGGCCTAACTACGGCGAAGCCAACGTGGCGATGTCATTAGCCTCTAATGACGCCTTAACTAACACCTTAGTGCCACTGCCGTGTGGGCCCCGGCGCCAAAAATTAATTAGTTTAATTTCTGTTTAGATTAGTGCTAATCGGTGTGGACCCCACGTGTCAGCTTTGACTTGGTCAAGTCAACGTTGACCGGTCCCACCTGTCATAGACCCAAATCAGCCTGAGACACTGACCAGTGGGTCCCAGCATCAGGTTTGACCTGGGTTGACGCTATTGACTTGATGACATCATTCTGACGTCAGGCTGACGCAGTAATGCTTTCTGGATTTTAAATAAATCAGAAATGATTTATTTAATTCAAAAAAATGTCCAAAACTTCCAAAAATCATAGAAATTCAACCGTAACTCCAAATGAAATAAATTATATATGAAAAATTATCAGCAAAATTCAAGGAATCCATCTGTACCATTTTCATGCATGTTTGAGCATGTTAACCTCACTGATTAGGATGAAACATGATTAGGGCAAATTTCATAATAGGTTTGGACTTGGAATTTGATATAATTTTGAATTCCACTTCAATTAAAATGACTTTCTATTGCATTAGCCAAAAAACACTCATTTTTCCATGTCATGAGCATGCATCATATTGTTGCATATCGTCATGTGTTGATTGAGTTCTTTCTCAGTTGCCGGTGTTTGTCCCCTCTCGATAGACGTTGTACCGACGCTGTGATCGTTGACACTGATGAAGACCCAATGATATCCTCAAAAGTGCCAGGCAAGCAAAACCCCCTTGTTCATTCTGATACAATCCCACTCTCTCGCTCCGGCTCTCTTTTATTGCATTAGGACAACAACGATTCATCTGTTACTTGCTGCGGTAGTTGAACCCCTTATCCTCTGCATGACCTGTCATTGCCACAGTAAATAGATGAAACCCACTAGCATGAGTAGGAGTTGTTTGAGCCCTGATGTGCCTACTCATTCATGCTTGTTTGTCATGCCTACTATTGCATAGAGTTGTGTCGGGTCTGATTCATCGGGGATGAATCGGAGGTGTGTGAACATGTCCTACTGTGTGTGAGCTAAGTGTGTGAACACGATTTGGTAAAGGTAGCGGTGAGAGGCCATGTAGGAGTACATGGTGGGTTGTCTCATTGCAGCCGTCCTCAGGAACTGAGTTCTGTGTCTGTGATCCATGAACAGCTACTACCACTCATTGGGATCCTTAATTGACCCTCTCGGCTTCTTGATCACCCTTGTCCTCTGTCCAGGAGTTGCAACTAGTTTCTGGTGTTTATAGGATATGTGTTGGCGGCCGTGCGTAGCGCTGACCCTAGGGGTGGGCTATGTTGCGGTAGATACACCGTGGCCGGGCATGCCGGACGCCCGTTTGGTGTATCGGAACCCTATACACATCGTTTGGGGCCGTATGTGGAAACCTCGGCCGGACTCCCTGCGGATGGAACCTGGATAGGCGATAAACCTGGACTAGAGACTTGAGTGTTTAGGTAGGCCGTGGCCGACACCCTCGTTGGGCTTCCGCTTGAAGGTTGCCGAGTACATGTCGTGTAAACGGCGGTAAGTGGTGAGAGCGTGTGTGAAGAAGTACACCCCTGCAGGGTTAACATCATCTATTCGAATAGCCGTGTCCGCGGTAATGGACTTCTGGATTGCCTATAACAGTTCATAGACAAGTGAAAGTGGATACTCTAAAATGCGCAAGATAAGCGTGAGTACTATGGATGGTGCTCTCGTAGGTAGACGAGAGCGGATCCACAGTAGTGTATTGAATGGTGAATATGTGGACTCGTGTGCGCCACCTCAAAAGAGTTGCTTGCAATCATAGTTCAGGTTAGCCACTGAGTCAAAGCTGGCTTGCTGCAGTTAAACTCCACCCCCCCCCTCCTTGTTGATACCGATGCATATGTAGCTTAGTTCTGATGTAAGTCTTGCTGAGTACCTTTGTACTCACGTTTGCTTAATTTATGTTTTGCAGAGAAATTTCAGTCTCGCTAGTAGTTCCGCGTGGACTTTGATGTTTAGCTTGATACCTCAGCTACGATCTTGTGCCCTCGGCAGGATCTGGTAGATAGTCAGGCTTCTTAGCCTTCTTCATTTGCAGTTGTCTGTACTCAGACAAGTTAAGCTTCCGCATGTGCTTGTTGCTTGTATGCTCTGTATGTTGGGTCATGAGACCCATGTTTGTAATATCTCGCTCCTCGGAGCCTAATGAATAAATACTTTGAGTCGTAGAGTTATGTTGTGATGCCATGTTGTATGTGCACATATCGAGCATATTGTGTGTATGATTGAAATGCTTGGTATGTGTGGGATCCGACAACCTAGTGGTTTATCCTTGGTAGCCTCTCTTATGGGGAAATGTAGTCTTGTGCTTCCATGAGCCATAGTAGTCCGCTACAGCCCGGTTCACCGGAGTCCTGCTAGCCCAGCACTACTGCTCAGGACACTTGACTGGCCGGCATGTGTTTCACTTTGTTCCTGTGTCTGTCCCTTCGAGGAAATGTCACGCGGTGACATCCGGAGTCCTGCCTAGTCTGCTACAGCCCGGGTTCCCGGAGTCCTGTTAGCCCAGTGCTACAGCCCGGATTCACACGCTGCTGACTGACATGCTCGATGTGATTCAGGTATGCCTGTTCCCATAGGTTAGTGTCGCTTTGGGTTCACGACTAGCCATGTCGGCCCGGGTTCTCTGTCATATGGATGCTAGCGACACTATCATATACGTGAGCCAAAAGGCGCAAACGGCCCCGGGTCATGGTAAGGCGACACCCGTGGGGATACCGTGCGTGAGGCCGCAAAGCGATATGAGGTGTTACCGGCTAGATCGATGTGACTTGGAATCGGGGTCCTGATAGCGGGCCTCGTCCTTGAGCGCCATGGGGAACCAGTTCGCCATGACCCTTTCGTCCCCGTTGGCGGCTTCGATGCATAGCTCATAGAGCTGTAGGAACTCCGCGGGGTCCGACGTGCCATCGTAGCGAGGGGGCAGGTCAGGATTGAACTTGCCTGGCCATGCGACGCCGCATAGCTCGGGGGTGAGGGCACGACAGCCTGCTGTGGCCACCGCTGCCTTCTGCTGGTACTAGGCTTGTTCCTGGGGATTATCGCGCGCCGCCGCTTGGAGCAGTGCGGGGTCTTGGCGTCGAGGTGCAGGGACGCGATCTTGGCGCGCCGGCGCTGGGAGCGCACGAGCACCTTCTTGGGGACGAGGGATCTCTTGGCAGCTCATTTCTTGCTGCGCAGGCGCCAGGAGCAGAGGGTCTCGCCCCGGGGCTGCACGCCTTGGAGCCAGGGCGCCTTCTTGGGGAGGAGGTGGTGGAGGCGCCTCCTGATCCCCGCCTCCTGCGTGGAATGGAGGGCGAGGCGGCGAGAGGGACGGCAAGGGGGAGCCCCCTGCGGCACTGACGAGCTCAGTGATGCAGGCGAGCCAGTCCTCGTAGAGGTCGTCGACTGGGCGGTAGTGCAAGAGCTCTCATGCCAAGAGCAGCGCGGCGTGCGCGTCCGTGGGGGCGCGACTGGCGTGGGACGACGAAGCGGCTGGAGTCAGCGATGGTGTGGCAGTGCGGCCCTCCCGCCGCACCGAAGGATGCTGGGAGGAGGCCTGCTACTCGTTCCCCGCCGGGCCGGTGGCGGCATTGGCAGCAGGCGATGGGGAACGACGGGGGCGTCCGCCGACGGGTGTCGTCTAGGCGACGCGGGTGGCGAGAGCAGCTCGGCGCTCGGCGCGAGCCCGATGAGCGTTAGCCATGGACACGACGGAAGATCGTACGCGAACAGCGGAAGAAATATTCCGGCGCACCCCTACCTGGCGCGCCAAATGTCGAATTTCGGGTTCCGGCAGACCCTTGAGGTTCGAACACTGGGGTGCGTGCGGAGATCTCTCCCCTACTGATCTACGCCCAATCTCCTCGCATGATCTCAGCTGGAAAACAACAAACAACACAAGGGACACGAGATTTATACTGGTTCGGGCCACCGTTGTGGTGTAATACCCTACTCCAGTGTGTGGTGTGGTGGATTGCCTCAGGGGCTGACGATGAACAGTACAAGGGAAGAACAGCCTCGCGAGAGGTGTTCTTGAGCTGGTGCGATGAACTGCTTGGGTGAGTTCAGTCGCCTCTCTCCCTCTCTCTCTGCTAGGGCTCTACTAGATTTCTAGATGTCCCTCTACCCTGTGGTGGCTAGCTCTATTTATAGAGGCCCTGGTGTTGGGGAACATAGTAATTTCTAATAATTTCCTACGCACACACAAGATCAAGGTGATGCATAGCAACGAGAGGGGAGAGTGTTGTCCACGTACCCTCGTAGACCGAAAGCGGAAGCGTTAGCACAACGCGGTTGATGTAGTCGTATGTCTTCATGGACCGACCGATCAAGCACCGAAACTACGGCACCTCCGAGTTCTAGCACACGTTCAGCTCGATGACGATCCCCAGACTCCGATCTAGCAGAATGTCAGGGAAGAGTTCCGTCAGCACGACGCCGTGGTGACGATCTTGATGTTCTACCGTCGCAGGGCTTCGCCTAAGCACCGCTACAATATTATCGAGGATTATGGTGGAGGGGGGCACCGCACAAGGCTAAGAGATCAATGATCAATTGTTGTGTCTATGGGGTGCCCCCTGGCCCTGTATATAAAGGAGCAAGGGGAGGAGGTGCGACCAGGCAAGGGCGCAACAGGAGGAGTCCTACTCCCACCGGGAGTAGGACTCCCCCCTTTTTCCATGTTGGACTAGGACTTGGGGGGAGGAGAGAAAGAGAGGAAAGGAAAGGGGGGAGCCGCCCCCCCCCCTCCTTGTCCAATTCGGACTTGGGGGGGAGGGGCGCGCGGCTGCCCCTTGTCCTCCTCTATACTTCCTCCACTAGGCCCATTAAGGCCCATTAGGTTACCGGGGGGTTCCGATAACCTCCCGGTACTCCGGTAAAATACCGATTTCACCTGGAACACTTCCATGTCCAAACATAGGCTTCCAATATATCAAGCTTCATGTCTCGACCATTTCGAGACTCCTCGTCATGTCCATGATCACATCCGAGACTCCGAACAACCTTCAGTACATCAAAACATATAAACTCATAATGAAACTGTCATCGTAACGTTAAGCGTGCGGACCCTACGGGTTCGAGAACAATGTAGACATGACCGAGACACGTCTCCGGTCAATAAACAATAGTGGAACATGGATGCTCATATTGGCTCCTACATATTCTACGAAGATCTTTATCGGTCAGACCGCATAACAACATACGTTGTTCCCTTTGTTATCGGTATGTTACTTGCCCGAGATTCGATCGTCGGTATCTTAATACCTAGTTCAATCTCGTTACCGGCAAGTCTATTTACTCGTTCTGTAATACATCATCCCGCAACTAACTCATTACCTGCAATGCTTGCAAGGCTTAAGTGATGTGCATTACCGAGAGGGCCCAGAGATACCTCTCCGATAATCGTAGTGACAAATCCTAATCTCGAAATACGCCAACCCAACAAGTACCTTCGGAGACACCTGTAGAGCACCTTTATAATCACCCAGTTATGTTGTGACGTTTGGTAGCACACAAAGTGTTCCTCCGGTAAACGGGAGTTGCATAATCTCATAGTCATAGGAACATGTATAAGTCATGAAGAAAGCAATAGCAACATACTAAACGATCAAGTATTATGCTAACGGAATGGGTCAAGTCAATCACATCATTCTCCTAATGATGTGATCCCGTTAATCAAATGACAACTCATGTTTATGGTTAGGAAACATAACCATCTTTGATCAACGAGCTAGTCAAGTAGAGGCATACTAGTGACACTCTGTTTGTCTATGTATTCACACATGTATTATGTTTCCGGTTAATACAATTCTAGCATGAATAATAAACATTTATCATGATATAAGGAAATAAATAATAACTTTATTATTGCCTCTAGGGCATATTTCCTTCAGTCTCCCACTTGCACTAGAGTCAATAATCTAGTTCACATCGCCATGTGATTTAATACCAATAGTTCACATCGACATGTGACCAACACCCAAAGGGTTTACTAGAGTCAATAATCTAGTTCGCATCACTATGTGATTAACACCCAAAGAGTACTAAGGTGTGATCATGTTTTTCTTGTGAGAGAAGTTTAGTCAACGGGTCTGCCACATTCAGATCCGTAAGTATTTTGCAAATTTCTATGTCAACAATGCTCTGCACGGAGCTACTCTAGCTATTTTCTCCCACTTTCAATATGTATCCAGATTGAGACTTTGAGTCATCTGGATCAGTGTCAAAACTTGCATCGACGTAACCCTTTATGACGAACCTTTTGTCACCTCCATAATCGAGAAACATATCCTTATTCCACTAAGGATAATTTTGACCGCTGTCTAGTGATCTACGCCTAGATCACTATTGTACTCCCTTGCCAAAAACAGTGTAGGGTATACAATAGATTTGATACACGGCATGGCATACTTTATAGAACCTATGGCCAAGGCATAGGGAATGACTTTCATTCTCTTTCTATCTTCTGTCGTGGTCGGGCTTTGAGTCTTACTCAATTTCACACCTTGTAACATAGGCAAGAACTCTTTCTTTGACTGTTCCATTTTGAACTACTTCAAAAACTTGTCAAGGTATGTACTCATTGAAAACTTATCAAGCGTCTTGATCTATCTCTATAGATCTTGATGCTCAATATGTAAGCAACTTCACCGAGGTCTTTCTTTGAAAAACTCCTTTCAAACACTCCTTTATGCTTTGCAGAATAATTCTACATTATTTCCGATCAACAATATGTCATACACATATACTTATCAGAAATGTTGTAGTGCTCCCACTCACTTTCTTGTAAATACAGGCTTCACCGCAAGTTTGTATAAAACTATATGCTTTGATCAACTTACCAAAGCGTTTATTCCAACTCCGAGAGGCTTGCACTAGTCCATAAATGGATCGCTGGAGCTTGCACACTTTGTTAGCTCCCTTTGGATCGAAAAAATCTTCCGGTTGCATCATATACAACTCTTCTTCCAGAAATCCATTCAGGAATGCAGTTTTGATGTCCATCTGCCAAATTTCATAATCATAAAAAGCGGCAATTACTAACATGATTCGGACAGACTTAAGCATAGATACGAGTGAGAAACTCTCATCGTAGTCGACACCTTGAACTTGTCAAAAACCTTTTTGCGACAATTCTAGCTTTGTAGATGGTAACACTACTATCAGCGTCCGTCTTTCTCTTGAAGATCCATTTAATCTCAATGGCTCGCCGGTCATTGGGCAAGTCAATCAAAGTCCATACTTTGCTCTCATACATGGATCTCATCTTAGATTGCATGGCCTCAAGCCATTTCGCAGAATCTGGGCTCATCATCGCTTCCTCATAGTTCGTAGGTTCATCATGGTCAAGTAACATGACCTCCAGAACAGGATTACCGTACCACTCAGGTGCGGATCTCACTCTGGTTTACCTATGAGGTTCGGTAGTAACTTGATCTGAAGTTACATGATCATCATCATTAGCTTCCTCACTAATTGGTGTAGTAATCACAGGAACAGATTTCTGTGATGAACTACTTTCCAATAAGGCAGCAGGTACAGTTACCTCATCAAGTTCTACTTTCATCCCACTCACTTCTTTCGAGAGAAACTCCTTCTCTAGAAAGGATCCATTCTCAGCAATGAATATCTTGCCTTCGGATCTGTGATAGAAGGTGTACCCAACATTTTTCTTTTGGGTATCCTATGAAGATTTACTTCTCCGATTTGGGTTCGAGCTTATCATGTTGAAAATTTTTCACATAAGCATCCCAGTCCCAAACTTTAAGAAACGACAGCTTAGGTTTCTCGCCAAACCACAGTTCATACGGTGTCGTCTCAACGAATTTAGATGGTGCCCTATTTAACGTGAATGTAGCTGTCTCCAATGCATAACCCCAAAATGATAGTGGTAATCGGTAAGAGACATCATAGATCGCACCATATCTAATAAAGCACGGTTACGACGTTCGGACACACCACTACACTGTGGTATTCCGGGTGGCGTGAGTAGTGAAACTATTTCACATTGTTTTAACTGAAGGCCAAACTCACAACTCAAATATTTTACTTCTGCGATCATAGAAACTTTTATTTTTTTTACGATGATTCTCCACTTCACTTTGAAGTTCTTTGAACTTTTCAAATGTTTCAGACTTATGTTTCATCAAGTAGATATACCCATATCTGCTCAAATCATCTGTGAAGGTCAGAAAATAATGATACCCGCCATGAGCCTCAACACTCATCGGACTACATACATCAGTATGTATTATTTCCAATATGTCAGTTGCTCGCTCCATTGTTCCGGAGAACGGAGTCTTAGTCATCTTGCCCATGAGGCATGGTTCGCAAGCATCAAAATGATTCATAATCAAGTGATTCCAAAAGCCCATCAGCATGGAGTTTCTTCATGCGCTTTACACCAATATGACCTAAACGGCAGTGCCACAAATAAGTTGCACTATCATTATTAACTTTGCATCCTTTGGCTTCAATATTATGAATATGTGTATCACTACGATCGAGATCCAACGAACCATTTTCATTGGGTGTATAAACATAGAAGGTTTTATTCATGTAAACAGAACAACAATTATTCTCTAACTTAAATGAATAACTGTTTTGCAATAAACATGATCAAATCATATTCATGCTCAACGCAAACACCAAATAACATTTATTTAGGTTTAACACTAATCCCGAAAGTATAGGGAGTGTGCGATGATGATCATATCAATCTTGGAACCACTTCCATCACACATCATCACTTCACCCTTAACTAGTCTCTGTTCATTCTACAACTCCCGTATCGAGTTACTACTCTTAGCAACTGAACCAGTATCAAATACCGAGGGGTTTCTATAAACACTAGTAAAGTACACATCAATTACATGTATATCAAATATAGCATTGTTCACTTTGCCATCCTTCTTATCCGCTAAATACTTGGGGCAGTTCCACTTTTAGTGACCAGTCCCTTTGCAGTAGAAGCACTTAGTCTCAGGCTTAGGTCCAGACTTGGGCTTCTTCACTTGAGCAGCAACTTTCTTGCCGTTCTTCTTGAAGTTCCCTTTCTTTCCCTTTGCCCTTTTTTTGAAACTAGTGGTCTTGTTAATCATCAACACTTGATGCTCTTTCTTGATTTCTACCTTCATCGATTTCATCATCATGAAAAGCTCGGGAATCGTTTTAGTCATCCCTTGCATACTATAGTTCATCACGATGTTCTACTAACTTGGTGATGGTGACTAGAGAATTCTGTCAATCACTATTTTATCTGGAAGATTAACTCCCACTTGATTCAAGCGATTGTAGTACCCAGACAATCTGAACACATGCTCACTGCTTGAGTTATTCTCCTCCATCTTTTACCTATAGAACTTTTTGGAGACTTCATATCTCTCAACTCGGGTATTTGCTTGAAATATTAACTTCAACTCCTGGAACATCCATATGATCCATGACGTTCAAAACATCTTTGAAGTCCCGATTCTAAGCTGTTAAGCATGGTGCACTAAACTATCAAGTAGTCATCATATTGAGCTAGCCAAACATTCATGACGTCTGCATCTGCTCCTGCAATAGGTCTGTCACCTAGCGGTGCATCAAGGACATAATTCTTCTGTGCCGCAATGAGGATAAACCTCAGATCACGGATCCAATCCGCATCATTGCTACTAACATTTTTCAACTTAGTTTTCTCTAGGAACATATCAAAAATAAAACAGGGGAGCTAAACGCGAGCTATTGATCTACAACATAGATATGCTAATACTATCAGGACTAAGTTCATGATAAATTTAAGTTCAATTAATCATATTACTTAAGAACTCCCACTTAGAAAGACATCCCTCTAATCTTCTAAGTGATCACGTGATCCAAATCAACTAAACCATAACCGATCATCACGTGAAATGGAGTAGTTTTCAATGGTGAACATCACTATGTTGATCATATCTACTATATGATTCACGCTCGACCTTTCGGTCTTAGTGTTCCGAGGCCATATCTGCATATGCTAGGCTCGTCAAGTTTAACCTGAGTATTATGCGTGTGCAAAACTGGCTTGCACCTGTTGTAGATGGACGTGGAGCTTATCACACCCGATCATCACGTGGTGTCTGGGCACGACGAACTTTGGCAATGGTGCATACTCAGGGAGAACACTTTTTATCTTGAAATTTAGTGAGAGATCATCTTATAATGCTACCATCAATCAAAGCAAGATAAGATGCATAAAAGATAAACATCACATGCAATCAAAATGTGTGACATGATATGGCCATCATCATCTTGTGCCTTTGATCTCCATCTCCAAAGCATCGTCATGATTTCCACCGTCACCGGCATGACACCATGATCTCCATCATCTTGATCTATATCAATGTGTCGTCACATGGTCGTCTCGCCAACTATTGCCCTTGCAACTATTGCTATCGCATAGCGATAAAGTAAAGCAATAATTTGGCACTTGCATCTTATGCAATAAAGAGACAACCATAAGGCTTCTGCTAGTTGCCGATAACTTCAACAAAACATGATCATCTTATACAATAACTTATATCTCATCACGTCTTGACCACATCACATCACAACATGCCCTGCAAAAACAAGTTAGACGTCCTCTACTTGGTTGTTGCAAGTTTTACGTGGCTGCTACGGGCTTAGCAAGAACCGTTCTTACCTACGCATCAAAACCACAACGATAGTTTGTCAAGTTGCTGTTGTTTTAACCTTCGCAAGGACCGGGCGTAGCCACACTCGGTTCAACTAAAGTTGGAGAAACTGACACCCGCTAGTCACCTGTGTGCATAGCACGGCGGTAAAACCAGTCTCGCGTAAGCGTGCGCGTAATGTCGGTTCGGGACGCTTCATCCAACAATACCGCCGAACCAAAGTATGACATGATGGTAAGCAGTATGACTTATATCGCCCACAACTCACTTGTGTTCTACTCGTGCATCAACGCATAAAACCAGGCTCGGATGCCACTGTTGGGGAACGTAGTAATTTCAAAAAAAAATCCAACACACACGCAAGATCATGGTGATGCATAGCAATGAGAGGGGAGAGTGTTGTCCACGTACCCTTGTTGACCAAAAGCGGGAGCGTTAGCACAACGCGGTCGATGTAGTCGTACGTCTTCACGGCCCGACCGATCAAGCACCGAAACTACGGCACCTCCGAGTTCTAGCACACGTTCAGCTCGATGACGATCCTCGGACTCCGATCCAGCAGAATGTCGGGGAAGAGTTCCGTCAGCATGACGGCGTGGTGACGATCTTGATGTTCTACCATCGCAGGGCTTCGCCTAAGCACCGCTACAATATTATCGAGGATTATGGTGGAGGGGGGTACCGCACACGGCTAAGAGATCAATGATCAATTGTTGTGACTATGGGGTGCCCCCTGCCCCCGTATATAAAGGAGCAAGGGGGAGGAGGTGCGGCCAGGAGGAGTCCTACTCCCACCGGGAGTAGGACTCCCCCCTTTTTCCATGTTGGACTAGGACTTGGGGGGGAGGAGAGAAAGAGGGGAAAGGAAAGGGGGGCGCTGCCCCCCTCCTTGTCCAATTCGGACTTGGGGGGAGGGGCGCGCGGCTGCCCCTTGGCCTCCTCTCTACTTCCTCCACTAGGCCCATTAAGGCCCATTAGATTACCGGGGGGTTCCGGTAACCTCCCGGTACTCCGATAAAATGCCGATTTCACCCGGAACACTTCCGATGTCCAAACATAGGCTTCCAATATATCAATCTTCATGTCTCGGCCATTTCGAGACTCCTCGTCATGTCCGTGATCACATCCGGGACTCCGAACAACCTTCGGTACATCAAAACATGTAAACTCATAATGAAACTGTCATCATAACGTTAAGCGTGTGGACCCTACGGGTTCGAGAAAAATGTAGACATGATCGAGACACGTCTCTGGTAATTAACCAATAGCGGAACCTGGATGCTCATATTGGCTCCTACATATTATACAAAGATCTTTATCGGTCAGACCACATAACAACATATGTTGTTCCCTTTGTCATCGGTATGTTACTTGCCCGAGATTCGATCGTCGGTATCTTAATACCTAGTTCAATCTCGTTACCGGCAAGTCTCTTTACTCGTTCTGTAATACATCATCCCGCAACTAACTCATTAGCTGCAATGCTTGCAAGGCTTAAGTGATGTGCATTACCGAGAGGGCCCAGAGATACCTCTCCGATAATCGGAGTGACAAATCCTAATCTCGAAATACGCCAACCCAACAAGTACCTTCAGAGACACCTGTAGAGCACCTTTATAATCACCCAGTTATGTTGTGACGTTTGGTAGCACACAAAGTGTTCCTCCGGTAAACGGGAGTTGCATAATCTCATAGTCATAGGAACATGTATAAGTCATGAAGAAAGCAATAGCAACATACTAAACGATCAAGTGTTATGCTAACGGAATGAGTCAAGTCAATCACATCATTCTCCTAATGATGTGATCCCGTTAATCAAATGACAACTCATGTCTATGGTTAGGAAACATAACCATCTTTGATCAACGAGCTAGTCAAGTAGAGGCATACTAGTGACACTCTGTTTGTCTATATATTCAGACATGTATTATGTTTCCGGTTAATACAATTCTAGCATGAATAATAAACATTTGTCATGATATAAGGAAATAAATAATAACTTTATTATTGCCTCTAGGGCATACTTCCTTCACCTGGGCCTCTCCCCAAATAATGAGCGGGAAGAGCGCCAACAATTGGCCATTTTGAAGGGGGGCATCTAGTACAAGTTACCCTAACCAAAGGTGGTCTTCGGCTGCCAAAAGTACTGGTGATGACGCCGTCTTGGGCTCCACGGTGACCTCCGTCCTGCCGCTCTGCTGGTCTTGGTCTCGTTGCACCGGAATGGTAAACTTTGCATGATGCCTTGGCTTGTGCTTGCCCCCTTTGCACCAAAGCGGAAACAAGGACACTGCGCAGGCCGGTGCCCGCCTGGCGCCCGCCTGGTCTGGAATGTCATGGCTTGCGTCACAGGCTCCTCGCGAGGTACCCCTGCCTTGATCTCTCCGCCTCCTCGCGAGTCTGCCGGATAACCCCTGCCAGTGATGCACCATTAGTAGGCAAAACTGGTGTGCCATTAGTAGGCCTTTTCCTAGTAGTGTACTTGGGACCATATAAATTTGACATGCAAGCTCAAGAGCAGGGTCACCTAGGCAGCAAAACTTTGCGATGAATAAAGCACTAGAACAAAAACTAATTGGACCATTGGAGGAGTCACATACCAAAGAACAATCCCCCAAAGCAGTTTTGTGAATGGAGCTTTGAGCTAGGAGATCGAAAATGGCAGCAAGATGATCTAGAACTCGTGCTTGAGCTGGTTGGTGATTTTTTTTGGGAGGAAGAAGGAGTGTGTGGTGGCTGGAATAAGTGGAGGGGACCCACGTGGGGTCCACGAGGCAGGGGTGCGCCCGGGGGGTGGGCGCGCCCTCCACCCTCGTGGGCACGTGGCTGCTCCCCTGCTATGTTTTCAATGCCAGATATTCTCAAATATTCTAGAAAAATCATATTTAATTTTCAAGGCATTTGGAAAACTTTTATTTTTGGGGTATTTTTTATTGCACGGATAATGCAGAAAACGGACAGAAAATACTATTTTTGCTTTATTTAATATAAATAACAGAAAGTAAAAGGAGGGTACAGAAGGTTGTGCCTTCTAACTTCATCCATCTCATGCTCATCAAAAGGAATCCACTAACAAGGTTGATCAAGTCTTGTTAACAAACTCATTCCGAATAACATGGAACCGTAGAAATTTCGAATAACACTATGTTACCTCAACGAGGATATGCATGTCCCCAACAATAAGAATATCATATTTCTTCTTGACAGTAGGAAGAGGGAATTCAAAACCTCCAATAGTGATTGTTGAAATTTTTCCAATAGAATTGATACTGTGGACTTGAGGTTATTTTCTCGGAAAGTGTACCGTATGCTCATTACCATTAACATGAAAAGTGACATTGCCTTCGGTGCAATCAATAACAGCCCCTGCAGTATTCTGTCGGATTTCAGGTTCCGGCAGACCCTTGAGGTTCGAACACTGGGGTGCGCGCGAAGATCTCTCCCTACTGATCTACGTCCAATCTCCTCGCGTGCTCTCAGCAGGAAAACAACAAACAACACAAGGGACACGAGATTTATACTGGTTCGGGCCAACGTTGTGGTGTAATACCCTACTCCAGTGTGTGGTGTGGTGGATTGCCTCAGGGGCTGATGATGAACAGTACAAGGGACGAACAGCCTCGCGAGAGGTGTTCTTGAGCTGGTGCGATGAACTGCTTGGGTGAGTTCAGTCGCCTCTCTCCCTCTCTCTCTGCTAGGGCTCTACCAGATTTCTAGATGTCCCTCTACTTTGCGGTGGCTAGCTCTATTTATAGAGGCCCTGGGCCTCTCCCCAAATAATGAGCGGGAAGGGAGCCAACAATTGGCCATTTTGAAGGGGAACATCTAGTACAAGTTATCCTGATCAAAGGTGGTCTTCGGCTGCCAAAAGTACTGGTGATGACGCCGTCTTGGGCTCCACAGTGACCTCCGTCCTGCCGCTCTGCTGGTCTTGGTCTCGTTGCACCGGAATGGTAACCTTTGCCTGATGCCTTGGCCTGTGCTTGCCCCCTTTGCACCAAAGGGGAAACAAGGATACTGCGCAGGCCGGCGCCCGCCTGGAGCCCGCCTGGTCTCGAACGTCATGGCTTGCATCACAGGATCCTCGCGAGGTACCCCTGCCTTGATCTCTCTGCCTCCTCGCGAGCCTGCCTGATGAGGATGCCTCTGAGGAAGCTTCCGGTCGTCCGCCCCGCGAGGCTTGGCCCCTCGCAAGGGTCTTGAGCTTGAGCTGATGAAGATGGGCCGCGCTGGGCCCCCACTTGAGCCACGCCGCAGGCCGTAGGCAGGCAAGTTTGGGGACCCCCGTTCCCAGAAATCCGACATATTCAAAAAGGGTCTTCAAGAATAATAGACATACTATCGTCCTCGGGAATATCAAGAATAACAAAGTCTGTTAAAATACTAATGTTTGCAACCACGACAGGCACATCCTCACAAATACCAACAGGTATAGCAGTTGATTTATCAGCCATTTGCAAAGATATTTCAGTAGGTGTCAATTTATTCAAATCAAGTCTACGATATAAAGAGAGAGGCATAACACTAACATCGGCTCCAAGATCACATAAAGCAGTTTTAACATAGTTTCTTTTAATGGAGCATGGTATAGTTGGTACTCCTGTATCTCCAAGTTTCTTTGGTATTCCATCCTTAAAAGTACAATTAGCAAGCATGGTGGAAATTTCATCTTTCGGTATCTTTCTCTTATTTGTAACAATATCTTTCATATATTTAGCATAAGGATTCATTTTAAGCATATCAGTCAAACGCATACGCAAAAAGATAGGTCTAATCATTTCAGCAAAGCGCTCAAAATCCTCATCATCCTTTTTCTTGGATGGTTTAGGAGGAAAAGGCATGGGTTTCTGAACCCATGGTTCTCTTTCTTTACCGTGCTTCCTAGCAACAAAGTCTCTCTTATCATAACATTGATTCTTTGATTGTGGGTTATCAAGATCAACAGCGAGTTCAATCTCTACATCATTATCATTGCTAGGTTGAGCATCAACATGAACATCATCATTAACATTATCACTAGGTTCATGTTCATTACCAGATTGTGTTTCAGCATCAGAAATAGAAATATCATTGGAATTCTCAGGTGTGTGTACAACAGGTTCACTAGAAGCATGCAAAGTCCTGTCATTTTTCTATTTCTTCCTCTTAGAAGGACTAGGTGCATCAATATTAATTCTCTAAGAATCTTGCTCAATTCTCTTAGGATGGCCCTCAGGATACAAAGGTTCCTGAGTCATTTTACCACCTCTAGTCATAACTCTCACAGCATTATCATTCTTATTGTTTAATTCATTGAGAAAATCATTCTGAGCTTTAAGTACTTGTTCTACTTGAGTGGTAACCATAGAAGCATGTTTACTAATATGTTTAAGTTCACCTTTAACACTAGCCATATAATCACTCAAGTGTTCAATCATATAAGCATTGCGTTTCAGTTGTCTACCAAAATAAGCATTAAAATCTTCTTGATTAACCATAAAGTTATCAAATTCATCCAAACATTGGCTAGCAAACATAGCAAGAGGGATTTCAACTTTATCATATATAGAGAGAGAATTTTCCTTTACTACCTGTGTCGGGTTATCAAGACCATGTATTTCTTCAATTGGCGGCAAATTAAGACCATGTATTTCTTCAATAGGTGGTAAATTCTTAACATCTTCAACTTTAATACCTTTTTATTTCATAGATTTATTTGCCTCTTGCATATCTTCAGGACTAAGAAATAGAATACCCCTTTTCTTCGGAGTTGGCTTAGGAGTTGGTCCAGGAAGTGTCCAATTATTTTCATTAGTCAACATATTATTCAATAGCAATTCAGCTTGATCAACAGTTCTTTCCCTGAAAACACAACTATCCAGGTAATCTCCGGAAGCATCGGTTAGTCCATTATAAAAGATATCAAGTATTTCATTTTTCTTGAGAGGATGATCAGGCAAAGCATTAAGTAATCGGAGAAGCCTCCCCAAAGCTTGTGGGAGACTCTCTTTTTCAATTTGCACAAAATTATATATTTCCCTTAAAGCAGCTTGTTTCTTATGAGCGGAGAAATATTTAGCATAGAAATAGTAAATCATATCCTGGGGACTACGCACACAACGAGGATCAAGAGAATTAAACCATATCTTAGCATCATCCTTTAATAAGAACGGAAATAATTTAAGGATATAATAGTAGCGAGTTTTCTCATCATTAGTGAACAGGGTAGCTATATCATTTAATTTAGTAAGATGTGCCACAACAGTTTCAGATTCATGGCCATAAAAAGGATCAGATTCAACCAAAGTAATTAACTCAGGATCGACAGAGAAATCATAATCCTTATCAGTAATAAAGATAGGCGAAGTAGCATAAGCAGGATCATATTTCATTCTAGCATTCCGAGATTTTTCTTTTAGCTTAGCTAATAGTTTTTTAAGATCACTTCTATCATTGCAGGCAAGAAAGTCTCTAGCAGTTTCTTCATCCATAACATAACCCTCAGGCACAACAGGCAATTCATATCTAGGGGAGAATTTTCATCATCACTTTCATCAATATTATCAGTTTCAATAATTTCATTCTCTCTAGCCCTAGCAAGTTGTTCATCAAGAAATTCACCAAGTGGCATAATAGTATCAAGCATAGAAGTAGTTTCATCATAAGTATCATGCAAAGCAGAAGTGGCATCATCAATAACATGCGACCTATCAGAATCAATAGCATGTGTAGGTGTCGCAAGTTTACTCAAAACAGAAGGTGAATCAAGTGCAGAGCTAGATGGCAATTCCTTACCTCCCCTCGTAGTTGAGGGAAAAATCTTAGTTCTTTGATCTTTCAAGTTCTTCATAGTGATAAGAAGATATAAATCCCAAGTGACTCAAAGAATAGAGCTATGCTCCCCGACAACGGCGCCAGAAAATAGTCTTGATAACCCCCAAGTATAGGGGATCGCAACCGTTTTCAAGGGTAGAGTATTCAACCCAAATTTATTGATTCGACACAAGGGAAGCCAAAGAATATTTTCAAGTATTAGCAGTTGAGTTGTCAATTCAACCACACCTGGGAACTTAATATCTGCAGCAAAGTATTTAGTAGCAAAGTAATATGATAGTAGTGGTAACGGTAGCAGAAGTAATATATTTAGATTTTGTAGTGATTGCAATAGTAGCAGCGGAAAAGTAAATAAGCAAAGAACAATATATGAAAAATCTCGTAGGCATTGGATTGGTGATGGAGAATTATGCCGGATGCAATCGATGATGTAACAGTCATAACATAGGGTGACACAGAACTAGCTCTAGTTCATCAATGTAATGTAGGCACATATTCCGAATATAGCAATACATGCTTATGGAAAAGAACTTGCATGACATCTTTTGTCCTACCCTCCTGTGGCAGCGGGGTCCTATTGGAAACTAAGAGATATTAAGGCCTCCTTTTAATAGAGTACCGGACCAAAGCATTAACACATAGTGAATACATGAACTCCTCAAACTACGGTCATCACCGAGAGTGGTTCCGATTATTGTCACTTCGGGGTTGCCGGATCATAACACATAGTAGGTGACTATAGACTTGCAAGATAGGATCAAGAACTCACATATATTCATAAAAACATAATAGGTTCAGATCTGAAATCATGACACTGGGGCCATAGTGACAAGCATTAAGCATAGCAAAGTCATAGCAACATCAATCTCAGAACATAGTGAATACTAGGGATCAAACCCTAACAAAACTAACTCAATTACATGATAAATATCATCCAAGCCATCACCGTCCAGCAAGTCTATGATGGAATTACTCACGCACAGCGGTGAGCATCATGAAATTGGTGATGAAGGAAGGTTGCTGATGACGATGACGACGGACTCCCCTCTCCGGAGCCCCGAACGGACTCCAGATCAGCCCTCCCGAGAGAGTTTAGGGCTTGGCGGCGGCTCCGTATCGTAAAACGCGATGAATCCTTTTCTCTGATTTTTTTTCTCCCCGAACACGAATATATGGAGTTGGAGTTGAAGTCGATGGAGCGTCAGGGGGCCCACGAGGCAGGGGGCGCGCCCAGGGGGTAGGCGCGCCCCCACCCTCGTGGACAGGGTGTGGGCTCCCTGACGTGGATTCTTCTTCCAGTATTTTTTATATATTCCAAAAATAATCTCCGTTGATTTTCAGGTCATTCAGAGAATTTTTATTTCTGCACAAAAATAACACCATGGCAATTCTGCTAAAAACAGCGTCAGTCCGGGTTATTCCATTTAAATCATGCAAGTTAGAGTCCAAATCAAGGGCAAAAGTGTTTGGAAAAGTAGATAAGATAAAGACGTATCACGAAGCACCCACTGGCCAAGACGAGGATCGTCCAGTCCGTCCCTGGGATCCACCACGAACACCTGGAACCGACTAGTCAATTGGTTATGTTCAATTCGGAGGATACGTCTCCTCACCATCTTTGAGATCAATGGCGACAGGCTCCTCAACATAAGGACGTTAGCGTACATCTTCCCTTGAAAGAAGGCGACGTTAAGGATGGTGGATATCTCCCGCGTCAAAACGCACGAGTTGATCTGTGGTTTTCTGCTCGGGTTTTTCCTAAACTATTTCTGTTTGCTGTTTTTTTGGCTTTCCCAAAAAATCAAGAATATTTATCATAAAAAACATGGAATGTTGCCTTACAGAAGTGTAGTTTGTATATTTAAAAACATGAACATTTCTAGGAAAATTACGAACAATTTGAAAGACAAATGTATGAACGCTTTCTAAATAAGTGTAACTGATTTATTAAAATATGTGAAGAAATTTATGGAATTGGGTGGAAAACATTTAAAAGGCGCATGGACATTTTATGGAAAGTGCATACCCAAATTTATAAAACGTTCCTAAATTTTAAAGTGTTCCAAAACTTAATAAATTCATGAATTGAATAATTATTCATGAATCCGAAAATTTATTCATAAATTCTAAAAAATGCCTATTAATTTTAAAAATTGAAACAGAAAACTAAAAATAAAATAGGAAGATAAATATGAAAACAAATCAAAAATGAAAAAAAAACACGGAACAAACAGAAGAAAATGCTAGAGGCGAAGAATGGAACACCCCCAAACGGTAACAGAACATTCTAGCTTCCTTTGCATAACAATCCTTTGTCCTTTCATCGACAACACCGCCATCTATACTACTATTAAACAATCAAACAAGAACTTCTTTAAGCACACCTCATAAAGCGTACACAGATCCAATACCACCGCACGATTAGGCCCATTAAAATCAATCTAACGGTTAGCCTTAACCTAAACCATTTTCTGTGTGCACTTAGCAATTTATATTGATTGACCGTACTCCACCGTGGAGGAAATATGAAACTCCACGCCTGAGCAATTAGGAAACTAATAATCACGGGTGCATCCTATTCTAGGAAATTAAATTAGAGTGCATCCATCCTATTAGGAAACTAATCTCAGACAAATCCATCTTATTAAAAAACTTATCTCGGACACATCCATCCTATTAGGAAGCTAATCGCGAGCCGCCTGCCGCCATCATGCACGCTAGCCACGATGGGGGAAGCGCGAGGAGCTTCGTCTTCCTCCGGGAACACACGTGCTATCGCCGCCATCGTCTTCTGTTTGGAGGCCAGGCGCTCTTCTGCCGCTACTGCGACGACTCCATCCACGTCCAGGGCATGCTCTCCGGCAACCATCGGCATCCGTGTTGACTTCAGCTTCGTTCGCAGCACCCACGTCGACAAAGTGTCTGTTTAGTGGGTGCACGTCCATTACATATTAAATAAGAATCGTGGGGCTTCAAGCAATCTGGAATTATAGATTTGGGATTATCTTAGATTGTCGATTGCTGTACTGAAAATGTGTAATTATATATGGCATGTACATAAGAATGCAGCAATCTTGTCTTACAAAGTAGGATCAAGAGGGATACTGAAGAAGTCAAGATGCATAGTCTATTTCCCATGATTACTTCTCATGTTCATGTCGGCTTCCTTGGGCTTTACTTCGTACCACCATATGCATTAAACTGGACTGTATCAAGAGGTAACGCCATCCCTTTGATTAGAATTGTCTTATTTGTGCTATTTGATCAGTGTGTGTTTTACATATGATGTTGCTTTACTTGGAATTAAGGTGGGTTACACCTGCCTAGTCACTATCTCCAGGGATAGGTTGGAAATCAGAATATATGATTTATTCTTAGAGAAAACTTTAACATAATTGCATAGCAATCCAGTAAATTATGTAAGATTCGGTAGGAGGCAAGATATTGAAGATGTACTACTATTTCAGTTACATGATTCTATACATCTAAAACGGGTCACATGCTGTTTAAGGCCTTATTTGCACCGCCTCTCTTTCTTTGTCTGCGCGCCTCTTTCCTCCAATAATAATAATGAACAACTTTTTCCGGATCAGGTATTACACAGTTACAAATGTATGCTGAAGCTACTCGTTACAACAAGGAAAAAGAGGATGAATGCTTTCTATCTTCACCAGTATTGTAGCATGTTGCAAATTGTTGGCTCTTTCTTATTTGAGGATTCATCATTTTTTTGTAATTTAGAAGCTGACCTAAAAGCTTGATAAGGTTAAGCTTGACAAATATCCTAGAATACTTTTCCTTCCATCTTTATTTTTCTTCATAACTCATTTCAGTTTCTATACGTACAAAGCGTCTTACATCATTGTAAGTTAGTATGGTTGCCAACGCATAAACACATACAAAACCGGATAAATATTTTCTATCATGATAATTATTGGATTTCTTTTAGCCCTTTTACATTTGAATTAGTTCTTATAAATCATCTTTATTTCATATAGAAGTCGTTCTAGTCACATATCATCTTCTATTTCCTATTATCCATCGTAGGTAGCTATATAATTTTGGCAGTCCACACAACCAAAAAAAATTATATAATTTGATCCAAATTAGTACAAATATATATTTTTCTATGCATATTAGTAGAATAAAATAAGATTCGGGAATTAAGCATCTTGAACAATATAATTGCACCGTAAGGCAGTTTATACTTTTTTTCCTGGCTACACTCGAAGAGAAGACTATACTACATGCCTATATTACTGCATTAATAAATAATTGATGATTCTATTTAAATGAGAATATTTTCCTGCTATTACTCTATGCAGCAACTGAACCACTATTGTGTCTCTCTTTTGAAAATACAATTTGAGCGACATCAAACATTGTGTATCCATTTGATTTATATTTTTAAAAACGTTTATTTTTTATATTATGTGAATTCACCTGTTTTACGTTTGAGACGTGCGTTGCACGTGCATGCTTACTAGTATAGAAAAATTTCAATTTGTAAGGCTTGGGTTTGTAAACTCTATTGGTACTAGATCCAGGGATGAGATCGGTTTAATCATTTACTTTATTGTGGCAAATGACGGTATTATCGAGATTGTTTCCTTTTGCATAATATCTGTGTCTGGTTGTTAATATTCTCCCCTGCACGAGCAATTCCCCGGGGCATGGGAGATGTAAGGGATAGGTGAGATTCATTTATGCCTAACCTGCATGTTGATATTTCTGAGACTATCCTTATTATTAATTATTACTAGTAGGTTGATACTCTGCAGTGAACATCATGCTTGTCTTATAATTTAAGAGGCCATGCAACATGACCTGAAAACCTACATAGGTAGTCATGTACGTAATGCTTAGTGAGTCCATAACTGATGCCCTTTGAGAAGGACGGTTAAGTTTTTCGGGAGAGCTTCGGGGTGAGTTCTTATTGTTGATCGTCTTCATCCACTACTTCAACTACGTCCTCGACCTCCCTGCCCGACGCCATGGTTCACAACCCCGCCGCTGCGAAGAAGACGGTCGAGGCAAACGTTGTTTCCGCCGCCGCGACTTTGTCCTAGCGAATTGGAGGGTATGATCTTTTCATCCCCTATTTACATGTTCATGTGTTAGGTGTACTTTATGTTTTCATAGATGTTCTTGTTCTATGCTTAGTACGCACCCATATGTTGTTTCATTGATTATTCATGAATAAACGATTATCCAATGAACCCTCTTTCACATCATTAACTACTACAATATCATACTGTTGCATTGATTATTTGTACTAGAACCCTCTTTCGCACCATTAATGACAGTGTCCAATGAAGTCATAAACTACACTTAAGATTATCCAATGAAGCTATAGCAATTCGAACAAACAAACTGAATTCTTAAGGAACAATGTAATGCAGCAAAATTAATACTGGGGAATCGAGGAATTTTTTCAATGCAGATCTTTTGGAGCTTTACTCCTAACATATTTCCACATGTAAATAAGTCCAGTAGACTATTTACATATTTTCTCAAAATTACCAACCTGTGCTGCTAGTTACTCTTACTCCTAATAGGGAATAAAACTAAACCTCAACCGGAAAAAACCATGCCGGAAACCGCAGGCTATCCCATGACCATCTCTTTGGCCTTACCCTCCGCGAAGCTCGCATGAACGGCACAATCGTCCTGTGCACCACACTGTACACGCCGGCGTGCCCAAGGGGATTGCCATGATCGAGCAGGAAGTAGACACAATCTCCTCGAGCTCCATCGACATCACTAGCAGGGAAAGACATGGAGCACGCGGCGCCGACAAAGAGCGCCCAGCCGTTGAGGCTGCGGGCCGTCTTCCACAGGCCAAGGCCGGGACCGTCGCTGAGGTCCGCCTCGAGCACCTCGAACCGACAACTAAGATGTTGTTTGCGGTCAATTCGCGGGGGCAGGGCCCGGTAATACCTCCTCACCAGCAGCAGCTTGCCATTGGATTCAACCAGATATTGCTGTACTTGCTCGTTGGGGTTATTGTCGTGGGAGAATTGTTTCAGATACATGTCCGGTTGAAGGTCAGGGGGCCATATCCATGATGTGAACGCTTTCACTTGGGGTTGGACGCCGGTCGGCGTCGGCTTGTCGAGCCAGCCATCGGTGAGATCGACGGCGAGGAGCTCCTGGAATATCCGGACCTGCGCGTACATCTTCCCTTGAAAGAACGCGATGTCGAGGATGGTGGATGTCTCCTGGGTCACAACGCACGAGTTGATCTCGCCGGCCGGTCGGCACGTGGAGATAAAGACTCTGGATTTAGAGCAGTTGCTGGCTACAATGGCCACGAGGCGTTGATGGTTCGGCGAGGCTGCCACGGATGACATCGTCACTTTCATGATCTTCATATTCTCAGACCACTTGGACTCGAACTTCTTCTCGTCGCAGGGATATACCATGTGCGACCGCAGGAGAGCGGCCAGCTCGGGGAGAGGCGTCGCGGCGCCGGAGAACCCGCTGACCACGGAGCACCGCCCGTCTTTGCCGTGGTGGAAGAACATGCTCTCGCCGGCGCTGTAGCAGGGACCGTCGTCGTTTGGAATACGCAGACGGTACGCACTGTTGTTGGCGAAGTCCAAGGCGGTACCGTCCGGGAGGGCGAGCCAGGGGAGATGCGGAGGGGCCCCGCACGGCTGGAGCTTGACGCCCATGCGCCATGGCCGGCAGATGGCGCGGAGGCGGACGCGGTCGGCGAGGGACGGGAGCCGGGAGCGGACGTCGCGCAGGACGTCTGGCGCTAGGCCCGGCCATGCGCGCTGGCGTGGACGTTTCGTCGACGCCGTCATTACGCAGCTTGATATGATTATATTAGGGTTTCGGCCTGTACAGGTACTACCACATCATATCCTGAACATCTGTCGCAGTGTCGCTGTACCAGATAATCAGGGTATCTTCCTCTCTTTTTTAGTAGTAATAACACAATTAGGGTTTCATCCGTTTCGAAAAGAAAAAACAATTAGGGTTTCTGCCTTAAATCAAGGGGTGCGCCGGACGCATGTTGGGCCAGCCTAATAAGCACATCTGTCGATGTACCAGCCGGCACGTAAGAAAAATATCTATGTTAACTGTTCACACTATTAAAAAAATGTCACTATACTTTAAGAACTCATTCTGTTAGAAATATATTCATGCACTTCTGTAAAGATGCCCCTGCATTTTTATTAAAAAAATGTTCACATGTCTATAAATATTGTTCACGTGGCTCTAGAAAAAATTTTGTATTTTTATTTTACCCTGCAAAATAAGTATAAAGGAAAAAAATAAAAACTGAAAACCCAATCGAAAGGAAAAATATATATATACACGAATATAGAAAAGAGAGAAGGAAAAATATTAATAAAAGGACTGGCTAAAAATAAAGAATTAGAATTAAATAAAAAAATCAAGGAATAAATATAAAATAGGAAAAAAACTTCTCATAAAACAAACAAAAACAACTCTTGTGCCAAGATTTGTCACCGTCGGTGCTGGCGATGGCGTTGCTCTCGGTGTTGTTCCTCTTCGCCTTCGCTTTTGACCCCATCTCGACCCCTTCTTCCGTTGTTGTCTAACCCCGCCCTAGGTCTCATGTGGCATGAGGAGACCGTACGTCCACACACTCGGTTGTTGTCCTTCAAATGAACCCTTTATATCGTCGATACTCCATGTCGCTTTTGCTGGGAAATGATATCCTCATCTTCTCCGGATCTGGCATGGAAACGTCAGCGAGGGCACCATCAAGTGGGAGGGGGACAAGCCTTAGTGCTAATAGCCTCATACCCATTCGTATGTGCTCTCGTGAGTCAGAGCGCGACTATGGTTTCTCGCCTCCCGTCGGCAGCGCCGCATATCTACCTTGTCTCTTAGGTGTGCGCCATGGAGGCGCGGTGAATCTCGGCCCTTGTCGGCGGGAAGGCTCCTACTTTTTTTGATATCCTTTGTGTTCGTTTAGGGTTTGTATAATGCTCAGGGAGACGAGGCGACGACGCCTTCCTGAAAATGGAATAAGGTTCTCGTCGCCTTGCCCCGTCCTGGCGGTGCGATTAGCCACGCCGAAGAGCGTGTGGAGGTCTGTCTTCGGTGGATCTCTGTAACGCCCCGAGACCGATGTGCCAGGTGTCCTTCAGTTATTCGCTGTTGTTGCCTTGTCATTTGCTTGCGTGTCGCATCTTGTCATGTCATCATGTGCATTGCATCATCATGTTTTTAAAACATGCATCCGTCCAGGTTTCCCAGTTCCTTCCGTTGTCCGTTCTGAGCCCAGACACACTCGCACGCGCCCACGGCATGTCTGAAATAGTATTTTATAAGTGGCCAGAAAATGTTCTCAGAATGGGTTGAAAGTTGGCGTGCGGTGTTGTTTTGTTGTCAGTAGACCGCCTGCCAAGTTTCATCGCATTCGGAGTCCGTTGGACGCCCCAACGGATAACTATAGCGGCAGTATAGCCGGTCTAACGTTGGACATTTTCGGTCTCCGGAAACAGTCGACGGGCCTCTCCTCTTCTCTCTTCTCAGACCTTTGCCTTCTGCACTACCTCTCACCGCCAGGCCCTACCTAACCTCTCTCGTCAGCCCGCGGACCTCCTCCCGCGCGCGTCCGAAAAGTTGTCCCGAACCCGACCCGGACAGTCGTCACCGTTGGATCCGGATCATCCCCAAACATCTACAAAGCGTCTCCGTTTTGTTTATTGGGCTTCCTAACTTAGTTTTTCTTGAACCGCCCGATTTTGATCGGAGGGTCCAAATCTACCCTAAACTCCCTCTTTTCCTTATATATATATATATATATATATATATATATATATATATATATATATATATTCCCTAGTCTAAATCTAGACCAAACCCTAGAAACTAGGTCTTTTGTCCCTGTCGCCGCCGCCACCCGGTCTCAATCCCCCTCGGGATCCACCCATCCCCAACCATCGCTCGCCACCTATCGCCTCCAGATCCCCTCGCCCTCCGCTTTGCTCGATCCGTGCGCCTCTACTCTGCCATCACCGGCCTCCCCCGCGCCGGAGTCGCGCCACCATCGGCCGCCTGCTGCATCGCTAGGCCATCCTCCTATCTCCTCCTTCTCCTTCCGTTCCCTCCTTCCTCCTTACATGCCGTAACTCCCTCCACCTCTTTGTTTTCTCTCACAGGGAGAACATGATGCACCGGCCTCCATGGATTTCGCACCGGAGTCCCCGACCGTGCCTTGTTCCTGGCTGCAGGAGCACGAGTTCCCTCCTCCTCGTTGCACGCATCGCCCGCCGAGCCGCCCGAGTACCTCCTCCAGTTCGTCGCCCCGGTCGCCGCCTCACCAAGCTCCGTCGCCACGAACGAGTCGTCGCCCCGCCATGTCCCTTGCCGGAGTGAACTCGTCACCAAGTCCCGCAGCCGCTGATGCCATCGCGCCTTCTTCCCCTGCGCTGCTCGTGCGAGAGCCATGCCCAGCGCTCAAGCCCGTACCGCACCTCTGCTCGGGAACGAGCTCGGCGCCGCCCATTGCTTCGCCCGCACGATCCCGCTGCTGCCGGCGTCCTCTGCTTCTTCCAGGACCCCGCCTCGTCTCCGCCCGATCTACTGCGAGCTACCTTCAAATGGAGCTCCATCTCCACCCTAGCCCCGGATCCGGCGATCGCCTCCCGTTCAAGCCACTCCGCCGTGCGCCAAGTCCCTGGAGCCGCCGCCCTGCTTCATGCCTTGGCCCGCCATGGAGGGACGGCTCTGCCAAGCTCCGCCGCCGTCGTCTGGAACAACCTCCTGCCCGGATTCGTCCAGCGCCATCTCGCATCGCCTCCTGCAAGCTGCAGCTGCTCTGCTTCCTCCATGTCGTGGCCTCTGCTTCCTCTACAACGAGCAGGCCACTCGTCCCGCGCCCTGCGCGTTGACCAGCCACTGCTGCGTCCCGATCGAGTGCCTGGGCCGGCCTCACCTTGTGCTTCATCGCGGCCCAGCAAGGCGTTGAGGCCCAGTCTCTCCACCAGTCTGTCTCCTCTCCGAACAGGCCGAGGCCCATTGTGAGGAGCTTCCCCAGCCCAGCTCGGTTCCGTTTCAGCCCATGTCTTTTTTCCCTCTCTGCGAATTTAGTATTTATCCAGGATTTTCCAGTTTTGCAGAAAAGCCCTCAAACTTCACGCATATCTTATATCTCAAACTGTGCATCATATAGAAAAACTTTATATATGAAATGTGCTTAGTTTTTCATCTAGTTTCATAATATGCCACTTTCATGCATGTTTGCAATGTTTAAAATGGTGTTTGATTAAATTTGCTCCTATGCCATGTTAAAATGCTTTAATTCATAACTAAATAACCGTAACTCGGAATTTAATAAACTTTATATGTAAATGGGGTAGAAAAATGCCTAGTTTAGCATGGTGTACTTGTTTTGCATGTTTAACAACCCTAAAATTGTGTTTAGGGCAGAACAGTACCAAATCTATAATATGCTCATGAGGAGTTTCCAGAATTGTTGTTCGTTGCTTCCGGCCTCATTTAAACTTGCCTAGATTAGATAGTTTCATCATGCTTCACCCTCTTGTCATGTTTAACAACATTTAATATTGTTGGGTACATAAACAAGATCGAACTAAATAAGTCACGTCGTGTTCCGTCAATATGCAACTCGTTGCATATTGAGCTCCACTTAAGTTGTAGGATTGCTTGTGCATTTTGCTATGCCATGCCTCTTTAAACCGGACATGCATCATACTTGATTGTGCATCATGCCATGATTATGTGGTGGTTTTTTACTATGTTGTTTGCTTTTTCCGGTGTTGCTTCTTCGGGTTGGTTCCGGTAACGTCGCGTTTGTGAGGACCAGTTCGACTACGTCTGTTTGTCTTCTTCATGGGCTCATTCTTCTTCCTTGCGGGATTTCAGGCAAGATGATCATACCCTCGAAATCACTTCTATCTTTGCTTGCTTAGTTGCTCGCTCTTTTGCTATGCCTATGCTGCGATACCTATCACTTGCTTATCATGCCACCCATATTGTTGAACCAAGCCTCTAACCCACCTTGTCCTAGCAAACCGTTGTTTGGCTATGTTACCGCTTTGCTCAGCCCCTCTTATAGCATTGTTAGTTGCAGGTGAAGATTGAAGTTTGTTCCTTGTTGGAACATGGAGATGTTGTTCCTTGTTGGAACATGTTTACTTGTTGGGATATCACAATATATCTCATTTAATTAATGCATCTATATACTTGGTAAAGGGTGGAAGGCTCGGCCTTATGCCTGGTGTTTTGTTCCACTCTTGCCGCCCTAGTTTCCGTCATATCGGTGTTATGTTCCCGGATTTTGCGTTCCTTACGTGGTTGGGCTATAATGGGAACCCCTTGACAGTTCGCCTTGAATAAAACTCTTCCAGCAATGCCCAAATTTGGTTTTACCATTTGCCACCTAGCTTTTTTTTCCCTTGGGTTTCGCGGACTCAAGGGTCATCATTATTTTACCCCCCCCCCCCGGTCTAGTGCTCCTCTGAGTGTTGGTCCAAACTAGAGTCCTGTGCAGCGCCCCCTCGGGGAAACTCGAGGTTTGGTTTTAGTTGTATGGAGAGCTCATCTGAGTGTGCCCTGAGAACGAGATATGTGCAGCTCCTATCAGGATTTGTCGGCACATTCGGGCGGTGTTGCTGGACTTGTTTTATCCTTGTCGAAGTTGTCTTGTAGAACCGAGATGCCGAGTCTGATCGGAATGTCTCGGGAGAAGGTTTATCCTTCGTTGACCGTGAGAGCTTGTGATGGGCTAAGTTGGGACCCCCTTGCAGGGATTTGAACTTTCGAAAGCCGTGCCCGTTGTTATGGGCAGATGAGAATTTGTTAACGTCCGATTGTAGAAAACCTGAAGTTGACCTTAATTAAAATGCATCAACCGCATGTGTAACCGTGATGGTCTCTTTCCGGCGGAGTCCGGGAAGTGAACACGGTGTTGGAGTTATGCTTGACGTAGGTTGTTCTAGGATCACTTCTTGATCATAGTTTCTCGATCGTGCTTTGCCTTCTCTTCTCGCTCTCATTTGCGTATGTTTAGCCACCAAATATGCTAGTCGCTTGCTGCAGCTCCACCTCATACCTTTACCTTTTCCATAAGCTTAAATAGTCTTGATCGCGAGGGTGCGAGATTGCTGAGTCCCCGTGACTCACAGATACTTCCAAAACCAGCTTGCAGGTGCCGATGAGTCCGTGCAGGTGACGCCACTGAGCTCAGGAGGAGCTCGATGAAGATCTTGTCCTTTGTGTTGTTCCGTTTCCAGTTGATCAGTAGTGGAGCCCAGTTGGGGTCGATCGGGGGACCTTGTCGCTTGTGGGGTTCTTCTTTTATTTTGGTTCCATAGTCGGACCTTGATTGTATTTGGATGTTGTAATGCTTTATTCATGTAATTGTGTGAAGTGGCGATTGTGAGCCAACTATTTATCTCTTTCCCTTATGTATTACATGGGTTGTGTGAAGATTACCTCACTTGCAACATTGATTTCAATGTGGTTATGCCTCTAAGTCGTGCTTCGACACGTGGGAGATATAGCCGCATCGAGGGCGTTACAAGTTGGTAATCAGAGCCTTCCCCGACCTTAGGAGCCCCCCCTGCTTGATCGAATTAGCTGACATTGTTGAGTCTAGAATAATGTTTTGAGTCACTTAGGAATTATATATCGGAGAGTTTAGGAATTCTTTTTACTCCTCAGTCCCTTCATCGCTCTGGTAAGGCATCCTGACGTGGAGTTTTGACTCTTCTCTTCTCAAATTTCACTAAAAAAATTTAGGATCACGCGGGTATCTTGGAATCGTTCCGATGGTTTTGTGACGAGAACATTGTTCTTGGTGCCTCCTGTCATTTAAGGGTTGTGGCAGTGTCCCGGGGACTTGAGCTCCAAGGTGTTGTCGTCACAATTTTATCATTGCAGTTCTGGAATACCTGAGTTTAGTTTCGCCGACATCGAAAATCTCTTTTATGCAGTTGTTGGTGAGATAACCTCGACGCCACCCAGTACTGGGCAGGAGTTCGGGAGTATTGCCATAACTCGTATAACGGATGCTTTTCGAAGGTTGAGGTAGATGATTTCCGAAGGTTTCTTGGTTATGTGTTGAAGGATGGATACAGCTGGATGTAGGATTTGCTAGTTTTGGGTGAGATATTATGCTTCCCCTGTATCCCCAACACCTGATTGCATAACCAGAAAAATTCGGGAGTTTATAAGTGGGAATTCAAGTAGCTCTTACGATATCTTTCCGACAGATGTATGATATGAAATTGGGGTTCGACGTCTAGTGCTCCGCCTATCCACGGTTGGTTTTACAGTGGTCTCGTTGTGTCTTAAAGACTCCTTGGCTATGCTGACTCAGGGACGCTTCGTATGTCATGTGCACTGCCTTGTACATGATGGTGTTGTACGATCGAGCCCGTGTAGGCCCCACCACGAAAACTTCGGACGAAATTCTCTATCATATTGTAACACCCCGAGACCGATGTGCCAGGTGTCGTCCAGTTATTCGTTGTTGTTGCCTTGTCATTGCTTGCGTGTCATGCATTGCATATCATGTCATCATGTGCATTTCATTTGCATACATGTTCGTCTCATGCATCCGAGCATTTTCCTCGTTGTCCGTTTTGCATTCCGGCGCTCCGTTCTCCTCCGGTGGTCATTTCTACCTTTCTTTCTTGTGTGGGGATAACATTTCCGGAGTGGACCGAGACTTGCCAAGCGGCCTTGGTGTACTACCGGTAGACCACCTGTCAAGTTTCGTGCCATTTGGACTTCGTTTGATGCTCCAACGGTTAACCGAGGGACCGTAAAGGCCTCGTGTGTGTTGCAGCCCAACACCCTTCCAATTTGGCCCAAAACCCACCTAAACCTCCTCCATCATCTCGGTCGTTCGATCACGATCGCGTGGCCGAAAACCGCACCTCATTTGGACTCTCCTAGCTTCCTCTACCTATATATATGTGATCCCCTCCGAAATTCCGCGGTACAAACTGTTAGGGAACGTAGCATAAATTCAAAATTTTCTTATGTGTCACCAAGACCTATCTATGGAGTCATCTAGCAACGAGGGAGGAGTGGATCTACATACCCTTGTAGATCGCGCGCGGAAGCGTTCAAGAGAACGGGGTTGATGGAGTCGTACTCGTCGTGATCCAAATCACCGATGATCCTAGCACCGAACGGACGGCACCTCCGCGTTCAACACACGTACGGAGCAGCGACGTCTCCTCCTTCTTGATCCAGCAAGGGGGGAGGAGAGGTTGATGGAGATCCAGCAGCACGACGGCGTGGTGGTGGAAGTAGCGGGATTCCAACAGGGCTCCGCCAAGCACTGCGGGAGGAGGGAGATGTGTCATGGGAGGGAGAGGGAGGCGCCAGGGCTTAGGTATAGTTGCCCTCCCTTCCCCCCCACTATATATAGGGCCAAGGGAGAGGGGGAGGGCGCAGCCTTGCCCCTTCCTCCAAGGAAGGGTGCGGCCAAGGGGGGGGGAGGAGTCCATCCTCCCCAAGGCACCTCGGAGGTGCCTTCCCCCTTTAGGACTCTCCCCTCCTCTTGTCCCTTTGGCGCATGGGCCTCTAGGGGCTGGTGCCCTTGGCCCATGTAGGCCAAGGCGCACCCCCTACAGCCCATGTGGCCCTCCGGGGCAGGTGGCCCCACCCGGTGGACCCCCGGGACCCTTCCGGTGGTCCCGGTACAATACCGGTGACCCCGGAACTTGTCCCGATGGCCGAAATAGCACTTCCTATATATAATTCTTTACCTCCGGACCATTCCGGAACTCCTCGTGACGTCCGGGATCTCATCCGGGACTCCGAACAACTTTCGGGTTACCGCATACTAATATCTCTATAACCCTAGCGTCACCGAACCTTAAGTGTGTAGACCCTACGGGTTCGGGAGACATGCAGACATGACCGAAATGACTCTCCGGTCAATAACCAACAGCGGGATCTGGATACCCATGTTGGCTCCCACATGTTCCACGATGATCTCATCGGATGAACCACGATGTCAAGGACTTAATCAATCCCGTATACAATTCCCTTTGTCTAGCGGTACGATACTTGCCCGAGATTCGATCGTCGGTATCCCGATACCTTGTTCAATCTCGTTACCGGCAAGTCTCTTTACTCGTTTCGTAACACATCATCCCGTGATCAACTCCTTGATCACATTGTGCACATTATGATGATGTCCTACCGAGTGGGCCCAGAGATACCTCTCCGTTTACACGGAGTGACAAATCCCAGTCTTGATTCGTGCCAACCCAACAGACACTTTCGGAGATACCTGTAGTGTACCTTTATAGCCACCCAGTTACGTTGTGACGTTTGGCACACCCAAAGCACTCCTACGGTATCCGGGAGTTGCACAATCTCATGGTCTAAGGAAATGATACTTGACATTAGAAAAGCTTTAGCATACGAACTACATGATCTTGTGCTAGGCTTAGGATTGGGTCTTTGTCCATCACATCATTCTCCTAATGATGTGATCCCGTTATCAACGACATCCAATGTCCATGGTCAGGAAACCGTAACCATCTATTGATCAACGAGCTAGTCAACTAGAGGCTTACTAGGGACATGGTGTTGTCTATGTATCCACACATGTATCTGAGTTTCCTATCAATACAATTCTAGCATGGATAATAAACGATTATCATGAACAAGGAAATATAATAATAACTAATTTATTATTGCCTCTAGGGCATATTTCCAATAGTCTCCCACTTGAACTAGAGTCAATAATCTAGTTCACATCGCCATGTGATTAACACTCACAGGTCACATCGCCATGTGACCAACATCCAAAGAGTTTACTAGAGTCAATAATCTAGTTCACATCACTATGTGATTAACACTCAATGAGTTCTGGGTTTGATCATGTTGCTTGTGAGAGAGGTTTTAGTCAACGGGTCTGAACCTTTCAGATCCGTGTGTGCTTAACAAATCTCTATGTCATCTCCTAGATGTAGCTACCATGTTCTATTTGGAGCTATTCCAAATAACTGTTCTACTTGGAGCTATTCTAAATTGTTGCTCCATTATACGTATCCGACATCTCTATTCAGAGCTATCCGGATAGGTGTTAAGCTTGCATCGACGTAACTCTTTACGTCGAACTCTTTATCACCTCCATAATCGAGAAAATTCCTTATTCCTCTAAGGATAATTTAGACCGCTATCTGGTGATCTACTCCTAGATTACCTTTGTACCCTCTTGCCAGATATGTGGCAAGGCACACATCAGGTGCGGTACTCAGCATGGCATACCGTATAGAGCCTATGACAAAAGCATAGGGGACGACCTTCGTCCTTCCTCTTTCTTCTCCCGTGGTCGAGCTTTAAGTCTTAACTTCATACCTTACAACTCAGGCAAGAACTCCTTCTTTGACTGATCCATCTTGAACACCTTCAAGATTATGTCAAGGTATGTGCTCATTTGAAAGTACCATTAAGCGTTTTTGATCTATCCTTATAGATCTTGATGCTCAATGTTCAAGTAGCTTAATCCAGGCTTTCCATTGAAAAACACTTTCCAAATAACCCTATATGCTTTCCAGAAATTCTACGTCATTTCTGATTAACAACATGTCAACAACATATATTCATCAGAAATTCTATAGTGCTCCCACTCACTTCTTTGGAAATACAAGTTTCTCATAAACTTTGTATAAACCCAAAATCTTTGATCATCATCAAAGCATACATTCCAACTCCGAGATGCTTACTCCAGTCCTCAGAAGGATTGCTGGAGCTTTGCATACTTATTAGCATCTTTCAGGATTGACAAAACCTTCCGGTTGTATCACATACAACCTTTCTCAAGAAATCGTCGAGGAAACAATGTTTTGACATCCTATCTGCAAGATTTCATAAATAATGCAGTAATCGCTAATATAATTCCAACAGACTCTTAGCATCGCTACGAGTGAGAAAGTCTCATCGTAGTCAACTCTTTGAACTTGTCGGAAAACATCTTAACGACAAGTCGAGCTTTCTTAATGGTGACATTTACCATCATTGTCCGTCTTCCTTTTAAAATCCATCTGCACTCAACAGCCTTACGACCATCGAGCTATTCTGCCAAAGTCTACACTTTGTTTTCATACATGGATCCTCTCTCGGATTTTATGGCCTCAAGCCATTTATCGGAATCCAGGCCCACCATCGCTTCTCCATAGCTCGTAGGTTCATTGTTGTCTAGCAACATGACTTCCAAGACAGGATTACGTACCACTCTGAAGTAGTACGCATCCTTGTCATCCCACGAGGTTTGGTAGTGACTTGATCTGAAGTTTCATGATCACTATCATAAGCTTCCACTTCAATTGGTGTAGGTGCCACAGGAACAACTCCCTGTGCCCTGTCACACACTAGTTGAAGAGACGGTTCAATAACCTCATCAAGTCTCCACCATCCTCCCACTCAATTCTTTCGAGAGAAACTTTTCCTCGAGAAAGGACCCGATTCTAGAAACAATCCCTTATTGCTTTCGGATCTGAGACAGGAGGTATACCCAACTATTTTGGGTGTCCTATGAAGATGCATTTATCTTCTTTGGGTTTGAGCTTATCAGCCTGAAACTTTTTCACATAAGCGTCGCAGCCCCAAACTTTTAAGAAATGACAGCTTAGGTTTCTCTAAACCATAGTTCATACGGTGTCATCTCATCGGAATTACGTGGTGCCCTATTTAAAGTAAATGTGGTTGTCTCTAATGCCTAACCCATAAACTATCGTGGTAATTCGATAAGAGACATCATGGTATGCATCATATCCAATAGGGTGCAGTTATGATGTTCGGACACACCATCACACTATGGTGTTCCAGGCTGTATTAGTTGTGAAAACAATTTCCACAATGTCTTAATTCTGTGCCAAACTCGTAATTTAGATATTCATCTCTATGATCATATCATAGATCTTTTATCCTCTTGTCATGACGATCTTTCAACTTCACCCTGAAATTACTTGAACCTTTCAATAATTCAGACTCGTGATTCATCAAGTAAATGTACTCAACATCTACTCAAACCATCTGTGAAGTAAGAACATAACGATGTCCACTACACGCCTCAGCACTCATTGGACTGCACACATCAAAATGTATTACTTCCAACAAGTTGCTTTCTAGTTCCATTTTACTGAAAAACGAGGCTTTCAGTCATCTTGCCCATGTGGTATGATTTGCATGTCTCAAGTGATTCAAAATCAAGTGAGTCCAAACGATCCATCTGCATGGAGTTTCTTCATGCATATACACCAATAGACATGGTTCGCATGTCTCAAACTTTTTCAAAAACGAGTGAGCCCAAAGATCCATCAACATGGAGCTGCTTCATGCGTTTTATACCAATATGACTTACGTGGCAGTGACACAAGTAGGTGGTACTATCATTACTATCTTTTGGCATGAACATGTGTATCACTACGATCGAGATTCAATAAACCATTCATTTTAGGTGTAAGACCATTGAAGGTATTATTCAAATAAACAGAGTAACCATTATCCTCCTTAAATGAATAAACGTATTGTGATAGACATAATCCAATCATGTCTATGCTCAACGCAAACACCAAATAACAATTATTTAGGTTTTAATACCAATCTCAATGGTAGAGGGAGCGTGCGATGCTTGATCATATCAACCTTGGAAACACTTCCAACACATATCGTCAGCTCACCTTTAGCTAGTCTCCATTTATTCCGTAGCCTTTTGTTTCGAGTTACTAACACTTAGCAACCGAACCGGTATCTAATACCCTGGTGCTACTAGGAGTACTAGTAAAGTACACATCAACACAATGTATATCCAATATACTTCTATCAACCTTGCTAGTCTTCTCATCTACCAAGTATCTAGGGTAGTTCTGCTCCAGTGGCTATTCCCCTTATTACAGAAGCACTTAGTCTCGGGTTTGGGTTCAACCTTGGGTTTCTTCACTAGAGCAGCAGCTGATTTGCCGTTTCATGAAGTTTCCCTTCTTGCCCTTGCCCTTCTTGAAATTAGTGGTTTCACCAACCATCAACAATTGATGCTCCTTCTTGATTTCTACTTTTGTGGTGTCAAACATCGCAAATATCTCAAGGATCATCATATATGTCCCTGATGTATTATAGTTCATCACGAAGCTCTAGCAGCTTGGTGGTAATGACTTCAGAGAAACATCAATATCTCATTTGGAAGATCAACTCCCACTTGATTCAAATGATTGTTGTACTCAGACAATCTGAGCACAAGCTCAACAATTGAGCTTTTCTCCTTAGTTTGTAGGCTAAGAAAATCGTCGGAGGTCTTATATCTCTTGACGTGGGCACGAGCCTGAAATCCCAATTTCAGCCCTCGAAACATCTCATGTGTTTCGCGACGTTTCAAAACCGTCTTCGGTGCCTCAATTCTAAACCGTTTAAATGAACTATCACGTAGTTATCAAAATGTGTATGTCAGATGTTCGCAACATCCACAGACGACGTTCGAGGTTCAGCACACTGAGCGGTGCATTAAGGACATAAGCCTTCTATGAAGCAATGAGGACAATCCTCAGTTTACGGACCTAGTCCGCATAATTGCTACTATCAACTTTCAACTAAATTTTCTCTAGGAACATATCTAAACAGTAGAACTGAAGCGCGAGCTACGACATAATTTGCGAAGACCTTTTGACTATGTTCAGGATAACTAAGTTCATCTTATGAACTCCCACTCAGATACACATCCCTCTAGTCATCTAAGTGATTACATGATCCGAGTCAACTAGGCCATGTCCGATCATCACGTGAGACGGACTAGTCAACATCGGTGAACATCTTCATGTTGATCGTATCTTCTATACGACTCATGCTCGACCTTTCGGTATTTTGTGTTCCGAGGCCATGTCTGTACATGCTAGGCTTGTCAAGTCAACCTAAGTGTTTGCATGTGTAAATCTGTCTTACACCCGTTGTATGTGAATGTTGGAATCTATCACACCCGATCATCACGTGGTGCTTAGAAACGAACGAACTGTCGCAACGGTGCATAGTTAGGGGGAACACCTTCTTGAAATTTTAGTGATGGATCATCTTATTTACTACCGTCGTTCTAAGTAAACAAGATGTATAAACATGATAAACATCACATGCAATCAAATAATAGTGACATGATATGGCCAATATCATATAGCTCCTTTGATCTCCATCTTGGGGCTCCATGATCATCATCGTCACCGGCATGACACCATGATCTCCATCATCATGATCTCCATCATCGTGTCTTCATGAAGTTGTCTTGCCAACTATTACTTCTACTACTACAGCTAACGGTTAGCAATAAAGTAAAGTAATTACATGGCGTTGTTTAATGACACGCAGGTCATACAATAAATAAAGACAACTCCTATGGCTCCTGCTGGTTGTCATACTCATCGACATGCAAGTCGTGATTCCTATTACAAGAACATGATCAATCTCATACATCACATATATCATTCATCACATCCTTTTGGCCATATCACATCACATAGCATACCCTGCAAAAACAAGTTAGACGTCCTCTAATTGTTGTTTGCATGTTTTACGTGGCTGCTATGGGTTTCTAGCAAGAACATTTTCTTACCTACGCAAAAACCACAACGTGATATGCCAATTGCTATTTACCCTTCATAAGGACCCTTTTCATCGAATCCGATCCGACTAAAGTGGGAGAGACAGACACCCGCCAGCCACCTAATGCAACTAGTGCATGTCAGTCGGTGGAACCGGTCTCACGTAAGCGTACGTGTAAGGTTGGTCCGGGCTGCTTCATCCCACGATGCCGCCGAATCAAGATTGGACTAGTAACGGTAGGCATATTGAACAAAATCAACGCCCACAACTACTTTGTGTTCTACTCGTGCATAGAAACAACGCATAGACCTAGCTCATGATGCCACTGTTAGGGAACGTAGCATAAATTCAAAATTTTCCTACGTGTCACCAAGACCTATCTATGGAGTCATCTAGCAATGAGGGAGGAGTGGATCTTAATACCCTTGTAGATCGCGCGCGGAAGCTTTCAAGAGAACGGGGTTGATGGAGTCGTACTCGTCGTGATCCAAATCACCGATGATCCTAGCGCCGAACGGACGGCACCTCCGCGTTCAACACACGTACGGAGCAGCGACGTCTCCTCCTTCTTGATCCAGCAAGGGGGGAGGAGAGGTTGATGGAGATCCAGCAGCATGACGGCGTGGTGGTGGAAGTAGCGAGATTCCAACAGGGCTTCGCCAAGCACTGCGGGAGGAGGGAGATGTGTCATGGGAGGGAGAGGGAGGCGCCAGGGCTTAGGTATAGTTGCCCTCCCTTCCTCCCCCCCACTATATATAGGTCCAAGGGAGAGGGGGAGGGCGCAGCCTTGCCCCTTCCTCCAAGGAAGGGTGCGGCCAAGGGGGGGAGGAGTCCATCCTCCCCAAGGCACCTCGGAGGTGTCTTCCCCCTTTAGGACTCTCCCCTCCTCTTGTCCCTTTGGCGCATGGGCCTCTAGGGGCTGGTGCCCTTGGCCCATGTAGGCCAAGGCGCACCCCCTACAGCCCATGTGGCCCTCCGGGGCAGGTGGCCCCACCCGGTGGACCCCCGGGACCCTTCCGGTGGTCCCGGTACAATACCGGTGACCCCGAAACTTGTCCCGATGGCCGAAATAGCACTTCCTATATATAATTCTTTACCTCCGGACCATTCCGGAACTCCTTGTGACGTCCGGGATCTCATCCGGGACTCCGAACAACTTTTGGGTTACCGCATACTAATATCTCTATAACCCTAGCGTCACCGAACCTTAAGTGTGTAGACCCTACGGGTTCGGGAGACATGCAGACATGACCGAAATGACTCTCCGGTCAATAACCAACAGCGGGATCTAGATACCCATGTTGGCTCCCACATGTTCCACGATGATCTCATCGGATGAACCACGATGTCAAGGACTTAATCAATCCCGTATACAATTCCCTTTGTCTAGCGATACGATACTTGCCCAAGATTCAATCGTCGGTATCCCGATACCTTGTTCAATCTCGTTACCGGCAAGTCTCTTTACTCGTTTCGTAACACATCATCCCGTGATCAACTCCTTGATCACATTGTGCACATTATGATGATGTCCTACCGAGTGGGCCCAGAGATACCTCTCCGTTTACACGGAGTGACAAATCCCAGTCTCGATTCGTGCCAACCCAACAGACACTTTCGGAGATACCTGTAGTGTACCTTTATAGCCACCCAGTTACGTTGTGACATTTGGCACACCCAAAGCACTCCTACGGTATCCGGGAGTTGCACAATCTCATGGTCTAAGGAAATGATACTTGACATTAGAAAAGCTTTAGCATACGAACTACATGATCTTGTGCTAGGCTTAGGATTGGGTCTTTGTCCATCACATCATTCTCCTAATGATGTGATCCTGTTATCAACGACATCCAATGTCCATGGTCAGGAAACCGTAACCATCTATTAATCAACGAGCTAGTCAACTAGAGGCTTACTAGGGACATGGTGTTGTCTATGTATCCACACATGTATGTGAGTTTCCTATCAATACAACTCTAGCATGGATAATAAACGATTATCATGAACAAGGAAATATAATAATAACTAATTTATTATTGTCTCTAGGGCATATTTCCAACACAAACCCTAGATCCAACTCCCTCCGCGCCGCCGGACACAACCTCGCCGGATGGACATGTCCGCTCGTCCTCGCGCCGCCGCTTCCAGCCTCTCCTGGGCCACCACGTGGCATGCCGGCCACCTCCCGCGCCACGGCCCGCCCAGGCCCGAGGAGGGCCCCCGTGGCCCAATCGCGTCGCGCCGCCGCCTAGCGTCCCCGCCGCCCGCGGGTTCGACGCGCCGCCGCCCGCCTCCTCGCCGGCGTTCGCCCCGCCGCCCGACGGAGCTTCTCGTCGCCGCCGCGCCCTCACCGGCCGGAGCAAGCTCCGCCGCGGCCGGCCCGCGCCTGGGAGCGCCTCGGCCTCCCGCTCCTTCCTCAAGTCCGGTCGGCACCGGCCGGCGCCGCCGCTCCGCCGCCCGACGGCGTCGTCCCGCCTCGCCGTCGCTAGGCCCAGTCGCCGAGGCCCGACCGCGCCTTCACTCCGGCTTACTCCCCTTCCTCCGGCAAGTCCCGCCTCTCCGGTGAACAGTTTTTCCAGCGAGACCCAGTTGCTACAGTGAACTCCGTTGATCCTCGTAATCCGCGTCGATCTAGATCCAGATCTAAAAATATCTCGGTTGACTTTCATCCCCAAACCCTAGATATTTTGCCTACTTCATCATGCCGTAACTTTGCATCCGTAGCTCCGAATCATGCATATAGCATATCAAAATGTTCATCTCTGAGAGCACATCATTTCATCTCATTGCATCATTTTCATTTGAGTTCATCTTGATGCCCGAAATGCTGTTAGAAGAGTGCTACTTGGGATAATTGTCAGATCTGCTGCTCCATTTAGATATTTGTCATTTTTGCCATGATTATTGTGTGCATGATATGCCCATGAGCTCTACATATGTTTTGTTACATGCTTTGCCATCTTTCCAGTGGTGCTATCCATGTATTTTTGTGATGTGTGTGGTGACTAGCACAAGCTTGCATATTGGTGCACTTGTTAATGCTGATTTCAGGGACTTAGCATTTCCACCAAGTCCTTGGTCTGTTCATCTCATTATGCCATATGTTCATGTTGTTTTCTAGTGATTCGTGCCTCTTTTGAGGATGATCAGTAAAGATGTTTTGTTAATATTGTAGTGATCTATCCATCCATGTCTTTGTTTGAAATTATGGAGCACCCTAGCTTGAGTCAATCAAGCTCTACTTTTGCTACTTTGTGAATCTGGGCAGATCGTCTACTTGTTAGCGATTTTGCGATGATGTTGTAGTTGATCCGTGCATGCCATGTTATTGTTCTTGCCATGTCTAGCTTGTATAATGTGTATTCTTGATGGGTGCATGCTTAGATTGCCATGACATGCTCTGTAGTGAGTGTATCGAGCTCGTAAACATGCCTACTTGATATCTGTTTCAGCATGTCCTAGTTTTCACTAAGTCTGAGAACTGATTATGTTTTTGCCATGTTCACATGCTTGCAAATGTATTTTCTGATCCCTTTTGGCTCAAGGTCACTAAGGGACTTTTGTTAAGCTCCTTGAGTAGCTCCATGCCATGCTTTACTTTGCCATGTTAAGTTCCTGTATCATATAGTTTTCATGCTCCAAAGAGTGCTATCTGATCTGAAATTCCAGACAAGTGTTAAATTCACTTTCTGAAATCTGTTTACCAAATGCATTTTTGCCATGCTTGTTTGAACCTGTTAATGGATGAATTGGCCGTAGCTCAGTGTTCATCTTTTGATAAGCATCATGAATGGATCCCTGCCATGTATTTTGTTGCCATGTTTGGGTGCTGTAGCATGTTTTCCTTGTTGCATTTAGGTGGTCACTTGCTGTAAATCGCAGACCGGTGCCATATTTGAATTGCTTGCCATTTCCAAACCGTGACTCCGATTCCGACGTTCTTTATATCGTTTTCAAGCAATTTCATCTCACCTTACCAGTGGCACATTTGGATTTCCAAGTTGAGGCCAGGTTCATTCATCTCTTGTCAAATCATGCATATGCATCGCATACCGCATCCCGCATATCATACCATGTTCTTGTGTTGGTTGTTTACTATGTTGTGTGCTTCCTTTCCGGTGTTTGCTTCTTCAGGTTGGTTCCGGTAACGTCGTATTTGTGAGGACCCGTTCGTCTATGTCCGTTTGTCTTCTTCATGGACTCGTTCTTCTTCCTTGCGGGATTTCAGGCAAGATGATCATACCCTCGAAATCACTTCTATCTTTGCTTGCTAGATGCTCGCTCTTTTGCTATGCCTATGCTGCGATACCTACCACTTGCTTATCATGCCTCCCATATTGTTGAACCAAGCCTCTAACCCACCTTGTCCTAGCAAACCGTTGTTTGGCTATGTTACCGCTTTGCTCGGCCCCTCTTATAGCGTTGTTAGTTGCAGGTGAAGATTGAAGTTTGTCCCTTGTTGGAACATGGAGATGTTGTTCCTTGTTGGAACATGTTTACTTGTTGGGATATCATAATATATCTTATTTAATTAATGCATCTATATACTTGGTAAAGGGTGGAAGGCTCGGCCTTATGCCTAGTGTTTTGTTCCACTCTTGCCGCCCTAGTTTCCGTCATATCGGTGTTATGTTCCCGGATTTTGCGTTCCTTACGCGGTTGGGTAATAATGGGAACCCCCTGACAGTTCGCCTTGAATAAAACTCTTCCAGCAATGCCCAACATTGGTTTTACCATTTTCCACCTAGCCTTTTCTTTCCCTTGGGTTCTGCAGACTCAAGGGTCATCGTATTTAAACCCCCCTGGGCCAGTGCTCCTCTGAGTGTTGGTCCAAACTAGAGTCCTGTGCAGTGCCCCCTCGGGGAAACTCGAGGTTTGGTTTTAGTTGTATGGAGAGCTCATCTGAGTGTGCCCTGAGAACGAGATATGTGCAGCTCCTATCGGGATTTGTCGGCACATTCGGGCGGTGTTGCTGGATTGGTTTTAACTTGTCGAAGTGGCTTGTAGAACCGGGATACCGAGCCTGATCGGAATGTCTCGGGAGAAGGTCTATTCCTTCATTGACCGTGAGAGCTTGTCATGGGCTAAGTTGGGACCCCCTGCAGGGATTTGAACTTTTGAAAGCCGTGCCTGTGGTTATGGGCAGATGGGAATTTGTTAACGTCCGGTTGTAGAAAACCTGAAGTTGACCTTAATTAAAATGTATCAACCGCGTGTGTAACCGTGATGGTCTCTTTTCGGCAGAGTCCGGAAAGTGAACATGGTTGTTGGAGTTATGCTTGACGTAGGTTGTCCTAGGATCACTTCTTGATCATAGTTTCTCGATCGTGCTTTGCCTTCTCTTCTCGCTCTCTTTTGCGAATAGGTTAGCCACCATATATGCTAGTCGCTTGCTGCAGCTCCACCTCATACCTTTACCTTACCCATAAGCTTAAATAGTCTTGATCGCGAGGGTGCGAGATTGCTGAGTCCCCGTGGCTCACAGATACTTCCAAAACCAGTTTGCAGGTGCCGATGTTACCGAGCAGGTGACGCAACCAAGCTCAGGAGGAGCTCGATGAAGATCGTGTCCTTTGTGTTGTTTCTTTCTAGTTGATCAGTAGTGGAGCCCAGTCGGGACGATCAGGGATCTGTGTAGCATTTGGGGTAGTCTTCTTTTATTTTGGCTCCGTAGTCGGGCCTTGATTGTATTTGGATGATGCAATGTTTTATTCATGTAATTGTGTGAAGTGGCGATTGTAAGCCAACTATGTATCTCTTTCCCTTATGTATTACATGGGTTGTGTGAAGATTACCTCGCTTGCGACATTGCTTTCAATGCGGTTATGCCTCTAAGTCATGCTTCGACACGTGGGAGATATAGCCGCATCGAGGGCGTTACACATATGTTTGTTCCGGCTTATTCCGCAAGTCAATCCTTTGTTTTGTTTTGAGTTGTGGTATTCGAGTTGCTTCGAAGTCAAATGTTGATTCCATACGTTTCCTAAGCGGTGTTCTCATACTCCAGTGTGAACACTAATCCTTCATGATAATTGGGATTGACATGTCAATCCTTTTTCAACCGGCGTGTCTCTCTTCAAGTGGATCCGATCATTTCAACATCAGCTAGATCAATTACCATTTCTTCTCAACGGTGTTTGTTTTCATCCGTCTTCAAGTTGCCTTTGTTTTCCCTCCCTCCCACCCTTTTTCTTCAACGACTCAGATTTCTTATTCAAGTACCCTTTTATTGATGAAGTCTCTCCATCCTTTTCCTTCAATGTTCTTATCCGGTGATTCTCATGAAGATACTAACGGAGCCTCAAGTTCTTCATTCTTCATTCTTTTCTTCTCCGGTGGATTCAAATCAATCTTTGGTGTTGATCATATCCCTTTTTCCTCATTTCAAATACCTTCTCATACCGGTGTACCTCATAATCGTTCACATCTCGCTATTCTTTTGTTCCGGAGTGCTAAAGATATCTCAGAAGATTCGTGTTTCCACTCTTAATCCGTTCAAGATATTTTTTAGGATGTTATCTCATTCAAGCCTTTTAATTCAACCGGTGCAATCTATCTTTTAAATCATCAAAGGTGTTTCTTTTGAGTGGGCCCTAACCCACATGTCTTTTCCCAGGATCTTACCTGACTCTTCTTATTTTCCCGGAGCTATCCTAAATTCTTTTGAAGTTTGACGTAAGAATGAATCAGCATCAGTCAAATGTCTTTCTCCAAGATTTTTTCAAATTCTTTTCATAGTTGGCTCAACCTCTTCGCTTTTGATTCTTCCGGAGTATCTCAACAATACATGGTGGTGTTTCTCGTCGTAATTCTAAGATTTGGAAGGCCGAAGAAGATTTTCTCTCAATCTTGCTCCATTCTCTTCAAGATTCGTGGTTCTAGTTCAAGGCCATCCTCTCATAATTGTTTTGATTGTGAGAATTCCTTTCACCTATCTGGAGTCCATCAATTCAGATTTATTCATTCTCAGCTTTCAGTTATCATTCTCCAATCTTACCGGTGCTTCGTTCAAGTGATCTCTAATCGGCTCGTGATCTCTTCATTCTCATGTATCTAAATCCTCTCAAGAATCTTCGTTCATTTTATAATTCTTCCTGGTGTTTCTTTATCTTCTCCTCGTTCATTTTCAATTCTTACGGTGGTTCATTCAAGATTCTTCTTACCTTGTTATCATATCAATTCATTTGTTGTTTTCAATCCTACCGGTGGATTCGTCGAAGACCTTCTCAAGTTGGCACCATATCTCTCTTAATCTTCTTTACAAGAATAAGTAGTATGCCAAATACGTTGATTGTCATCAATTTAAATTGGTGAAGGATAAGCATAATGTAATTCTTATTCTTGTTTCATCCAAGTGATTTAATTCCTTATTCTGGAGGTTCATCAAAATTCTTGATTTCTTTTGTTCATCTTTCTTTTCCGGAGCTCCAAGTTATTTCTATTATATCACCACGGAGATTCATCTAAATCGTCGCAAGGCTTCGATTGTGTTTTTAACTTCTCTTTCCGTTTTGATCATCCTTTTATTACCGGAGTTCTTCATGGAGGCTCTACATGACGGTTCATAAAGGATTTAATTCCTTCTCGAAGTGTTCATCGAGATTCTTTTCAGAGGAGCTCATGCATTCTTCATCTTGCAATTCGGAGTGCTATTCTTTCACGCATATCTTTTGAGGTGGTGTTATGTCACTCTTGACAATTTCCCTTCGTGTTTCATGATTCACATGTTTTCAAGAGTGAGGTATTTAAATCCATCATTTTCTCTTCGCTCAAGTCATCTTTCCAACCAATCAACCTCTTCTTTGGAGTTATTTTGGGTTATATTTCACCTAAAGCTTTCCTTTAAGGATTGTCGCTCTTATGGTGTTTATCAATGATCCAAGTTCTTCATTTATCCTACCGGTGAAATAATCTTCTCGTCTCCTTGTTGATATCAATCCAATCTATCGTTTCTGTCAGTGGCAGAATTTCAACTCAGTTTTGAGAGGTTTTCAATATGCCCACTACAACCTTGCTCTTTTCGTTGTTGGGTTTTCCAACAACTCCGTTCGACCCTTCTCCTAAAGATGCCTTTCAAGCTCTTTTGTGGCAGAAGTCGGCATTTTATTCTCCATTCTTTTATTTCAGTTATTTATCGTCTATTCTTTTGTTTCGGAGGCATGGTGATGTTGCTCTCTTCAATCCATCATCTTGTTTGTCAATATCATGTTCTTTTCATGCCTATCCATTTAACCAGGGTGTGGTGCCATTCTGCTCAAGTTCTTTTCGCCTTATCAAGCCTTGCATCTCTTTTCAACCGGAGTGCGGTCTGAGATTTTTCTTACACCTTGTTCCATTCATTCAATAGTTCCGGAGGCAGTGTGTTGTGATTTCATCAAGTATCTTCTCATCTTACCAAGTTCTTATTCAATTCCTTTTCTTTTCACACGGAGTGTTGCCCAAATTATATCATTCTTATTACTTCTCTATCTTGTTTTAACCGGAGTGGTTTCAATATATATCTTGCCCTTCAACCTCAAGGTTCTCGTAATGTTCATTGTTCCTCTTTTTTTTAACGGAGTGTTTTCAACTTTGTGCATCTCTCTTGTTTTCTTTCTTTCAATTTATTCAACCTCTCAAGGTTCGTGGTTTCACCCGTTTGTCAAATAAGCAACTTAGTTTTACCTCTTCTCTTTCTCTTCCGTTTTTCCCTCCGGTGCCATTCTAGATCTCGGGACGAGATCCTCTCGTAGTGGTGGAGTGTTGTAACGCCTCGAGACCGATGTGCCAGGTGTCCTCCAGTTATTCGCTGTTGTTGCCTTGTCATTTTCTTGCGTGTCGCATCTTGTCATGTCATCATGTGCATTGCATCATCATGTTTTCAAAACTTTTATCCGTCCGGGTTTCCCAGTTCCTTCCGTTGTCCGTTCTGAGCCCAGACACACTCGCATGCGCCCGCGGCATGTCCGAAATAGTATTTTATAAGTGGCCAGAAAATGTTCTCGGAATGGGTTGAACGTTGGCGTGCGGTGTTGTTTTGTTGTCAGTAGACCGCCTGCCAAGTTTCATCGCATTCGGAGTCCGTTGGACGCCCCAACGGATAACTATAGCGGCAGTATAGCCGGTCTAACGTTGGACATTTTCGGTCTCCGGAAACAGTCGACGAGCCTCTCCTCTTCTCTCTTCTCAGACCTTTGCCTTATGCACTACCTCTCACCGCCAGGCCCTACCTAACCTCTCTCGTCAGCCCGCGGACCTCCTCCCGCGCGCGTCCGAAAAGTTGTCCCGAACCCGACCCGGACAGTCGTCACCGTTGGATCCGGATCATCCCCAAACATCTACAAAGCGTCTCCATTTTTTTTATTGGGCTTCCTAACTTAGTTTTTCTTGAACCGCCCGATTTTGATCGGAGGGTCCAAATCTACCCTAAACTCCCCTCTTTTCCTTATATATATATATACTCCCTAGTCTAAATCTAGACCAAACCCTAGAAACTAGGTCTTTTGTCCCTGTCGCCGCCGCCACCCGGTCTCAATCCCCCTCGGGATCCACCCATCCCCAACCATCGCTCGCCACCTATCGCCTCCAGATCCCCTCGCCCTCCGCTTTGCTCGATCCGTGCGCCTCTACTCTGCCATCACCGGCCTCCCCCGCGCCGGAGTCGCGCCACCATCGGCCGCCTGCTGCATCGCTAGGCCATCCTCCTATCTCCTCCTTCTCATTCCGTTCCCTCCTTCCTCCTTACATGCCGTAACTCCCTCCACCTCTTTGTTTTCTCTCACAGGGAGAACATGATGCACCGGCCTCCATGGATTTCGCACCGGAGTCCCCGACCGCGCCTCGTTCCTGGATGCAGGAGCACGAGCTCCCTCCTCCTCGTTGCACGCATCGCCCGCCGAGCCGCCCGAGTACCTCCTCTAGTTCGTCGCCCCGGTCGCCGCCTCGCCAAGCTCCGTCACCACGAACGAGTCGTCGCCCCGCCATGTCCCTTGCCGGAGTGAACTCATCACCAAGTCCCGCAGCCGCTGATGCCATCGCGCCTTCTTCCCCTGTGCTGCTCGTGCGAGAGCCATGCCCAACGCTCAAGCCCGTACCGCACCTCTGCTCGGGAACGAGCTCGGCGCCGCCCACTGCTTCGCCCGCACGATCCCGCTGCTGCCGGCGTCCTCTGCTTCTTCCAGGACCCCGCCTCGTCTCCGCCCGATCTACTGCGAGCTACCTCCGGATGGAGCTCCATCTCCTCCCTAGCCCCGGATCCGGCGATCGCCTCCCGTTCAAGCCACTCCGCCATGCGCCAAGTCCCTGGAGCCGCCGCCCTGCTTCATGCCTTGGCCCGCCATGGAGGGACGGCTCTGCCAAGCGCCGCCGTCGTCTGGAACAACCTCCTGCCCGGATTCGTCCAGCGCCATCTCGCATCGCCTCCTGCAAGCTGCAGCTGCTCTGCTTCGTCCATGTCGTGGCCTCTGCTTCCTCTACAACGAGCAGGCCGCTCGTCCCGCGCCCGGCGCGTTGACCAGCCGTTGCTGCATCCCGATCGAGTGCCTGGGCCGGCCTCGCCTTGTGCTTCATCGCGGCCCAGCAAGGCGTTGAGGCCCAGTCTCTCCACCAGTCTGTCTCCTCTCCGAACAGGCCAAGACCCAATGTGAGGAGCTTCCCCAGCCCAGCTCGGTTCCGTTTCAGCCCATGTCTTTTTTCCCTCTCTGCGAATTTAGTATTTATCCAGGATTTTCCAGTTTTGCAGAAAAGCCCTCAAACTTCATGCATATATTATATCTCAAACTGTGCATCATATAGAAAAACTTTATATATGAAATGTGCTTAGTTTTTTATCTAGTTTCATAATATGCCACTTTCATGCATGTTTGCAATGTTTAAAATGGTGTTTGATTAAATTTGCTCCTATGCCATGTTAAAATGCTTTAATTCATAACTAAATAACCGTAACTCGGAATTTAATAAACTTTATATGTAAATGGGGTAGAAAAATGCCTAGTTTAGCATGGTGTACTTGTTTTGCATGTTTAAAAACCCTAAAATTGTGTTTAGGGAAGAACAGTACCAAATCTATAATATGCTCATGAGGAGTTTCCAGAATTGTTGTTCGTTGCTTCCGGCCTCATTTAAACTTGCCTAGATTAGATAGTTTCATCATGCTTCACCCTCTTGTCATGTTTAACAACATTTAATATTATTGGGTACATAAACAAGATCGAACTAAATAAGTCACGTGGTGTTCCGTCAATATGCAAATCGTTGCATATTGAGCTCCACTTAAGCTGTAGGATTGCTTGTGCATTTTGCTATGCCATGCCTCTTTAAACCGGACATGCATCATACTTGATTGTGCATCATGCCATGATTATGTGGTGGTTGTTTACTATGTTGTTTGCTTTTTCCGGTGTTGCTTCTTCGGGTTGGTTCCGATAACGTCGCTTTTGTGAGGACCCGTTCGACTACGTCTGTTTATCTTCTTCATGGGCTCGTTCTTCTTCCTTGCGGGATTTCAGGCAAGATGATCATACCCTCGAAATCACTTCTATCTTTGCTTGCTTAGTTGCTCGCTCTTTTGCTATGCCTATGCTGCGATACCTACCACTTGCTTATCATGCCACCCATATTGTTGAACCAAGCCTCTAACCCACCTTGTCCTAGAAAACCGTTGTTTGGCTATGTTACCGCTTTGCTCAGCCCCTCTTATAGCGTTGTTAGTTGCAGGTGAAGATTGAAGTTTGTTCCTTGTTGGAACATGGAGATGTTGTTCCTTGTTGGAACATGTTTACTTGTTGGGATATCACAATATATCTTATTTAATTAATGCATCTATATACTTGGTAAAGGGTGGAAGGCTCGGCCTTATGCCTGGTGTTTTGTTCCACTCTTGCCGCCCTAGTTTCCGTCATATCGGTGTTATGTTCCCGGATTTTGCGTTCCTTACGCGGTTGGGCTATAATGGGAACCCCTTGACAGTTCTCCTTGAATAAAACTCTTCCAGCAATGCCCAACATTGGTTTTACCATTTGCCACCTAGCCTTTTTTCCTTGGGTTTCGTGGACTCAAGGGTCATCATTATTTTACCCCCCGGGCCAGTGCTCCTCTGAGTGTTGGTCCAAATTAGAGTCCTGTGCAACGCCCCCTCGGGGAAACTCGAGGTTTGGTTTTAGTTGTATGGAGAGCTCATCTGAGTGTGCCCAGAGAACGAGATATGTGCAGCTCCTATCGGTATTTGTCGGCACATTCAGGCGGTGTTGCTGGACTTGTTTTATCCTTGTCGAAGTTGTCTTGTAGAACCGAGATGCCGAGTCTGATCGGAATGTCTCGGGAGAAGGTTTATCCTTCATTGACCGTGAGAGCTTGTGATGGGCTAAGTTGGGACCCCCTTGCAAGGATTTGAACTTTCGAAAGCTGTGCCCGCGGTTATGGGCAGATTGGAATTTGTTAACGTCCGGTTGTAGAAAACCTGAAGTTGACCTTAATTAGAATGCATCAACCGCGTGTGTAACCTTGATGGTCTCTTTCCGGCGGAGTCCAGGAAGTGAACACGGTGTTGGAGTTATGCTTGACGTAGGTTGTTCTAGGATCACTTCTTGATCATAGTTTCTCGATCGTGCTTTGCCTTCTCTTCTCGCTCTCATTTGCGTATGTTTAGCCACCAAATATGCTAGTCGCTTGCTGCAGCTCCACCTCATACCTTTACCTTATCCATAAGCTTAAATAGTCTTGATCACGAGGGTGCGAGATTGCTGAGTCCCCGTGACTCACAGATACTTCCAAAACCAGCTTGCAGGTGCCGATGAGTCCGTGTAGGTGACGCCACTGAGCTCAGGAGGAGCTCGATGAAGATCTTGTCCTTTGTGTTGTTCCGTTTCCAGTTGATCAGTAGTGGAGCCCAGTTGGGGTCGATCGGGGGACCTTGTTGCTTTTGGGGTTCTTCTTTTATTTTGGTTCCGTAGTCGGACCTTGATTGTATTTGGATGTTGTAATGCTTTATTCATGTAATTGTGTGAAGTGGCGATTGTAAGCCAACTATTTATCTCTTTCCCTTATGTATTACATGGGTTGTGTGAAGATTACCTCACTTGCAACATTGCTTTCAATGCGGTTATGCCTCTAAGTCGTGCTTCGACACGTGGGAGATATAGCCGCATCGAGGGCGTTACAATCTCGCAGGATTCAGTTGTTGGTTGTCTTTGATGATCCTACAATATGTCTCGAGGGGGGGGATTAGACTACTTGCCAAAATTAATGAACTCTTTTCCCAATTTTAGTTCATTTAAGAAATTTCAAGCAAGTTAAATAACATCCTCCACATGCAAGTCTAGAGCATATAGGTAGCGAAAAGTCAAGACATTTTTTTGACTGAAAAAAGTAAAGATAGTGCAAGTCATAATAATGTAGAGAGACATGTTTAGAGAATCGTAAACGCAACGGTGACACGAAATATTTTTGACCCGTGGTTCCGATAGGTGGTGGTACCATACGTCCACGTTGATGGAGGCTTCGATCTCAAAAGATCACAGTTGCAAGATTTCACAGAGGAATCAAGTCCACAGAGAGCTCACATTCATGAAGGATCCACAAAGAAGCAACCTTGCCTACCATGACTTACGCCCAAGTAGGGTTGGCCTCACTCGGGTAGAACTTCACAACGTAGACGATCGCCTTTCCCTAACAAAATTCTTGGTTTCTCCACACAATTTGGAGATTCCCAGGCACACCTAGCCAATGTAGGAGGCACCACCCTACTAAAGGTAGATGGTGTTGTTGTTGATGAACTCCTGACTCTTGTGCTTCAAAAGATAATATCATCAACACTCAAACACTCTCTCACAAATTTGGGTTTTGAGTAGGAGAGGTTTTGGGTGGAAAGCAATGAGGTGAATATAAATCGAAGAATGGATTGTTGGAGTCGAACCCTTTGAAATCAGCACAATGTGTGGAAGCTCTCTCTTAGAAATATGGATGTGTAATGTGTTTTCTTCGAGAGGTACTGGTGGAGTGCGTGGGGGTATATATAGGCTTCACCAAAAATCAGGTTGTTCCTCACATTTAGCACATTTCGATGAGAATTACTGAAAACACTCGGTCAGACAGATCTATACAAAGGATTTGAACTTTAGATATTTCAATAACTCCGGGTGAAACTGTTCGGTGGCTGTGATAAGTGCCTCGCGTCAGGTGCGTGGCACTCCGGCCCTCAAGTTTTTCGATGGCAATTCAAGTCAGACAAGGATGGCAAATTATAGTGACAACGACAACTTTCTGTCAAAAATAAATTAAAGCATGAAAGTTTCCATACTTGGCAACTAAAGTTACGATTCATGCGTCAGTAAAAAAATTTTTGCGAATACTTGCGTCAGTAAACTTGTCATCAAAGACATTCGAAGTTGGCATGTGCTCGCATCCGATGTTCGGCACTTACCAGGGACCAAAATCTACTAATGAGGTCATGTCACAAAACATGAAACTTAGGAGTACAAAATGAAATTTACTCATAGAAATCTAAGATATTGATGAAACATGACATGTTTCTGATTCAGCTGGCCTGAAATCCCATAAAAGGGACGAAATATGTGTTGTTGTTTTTCGCGAGTGAAAATACGTATTGGTTAAACCTTTTTTTCATGATAATACATGTCTCATTTATGTTATAAGAATCATAATACATCCACGTACATATGGACCTGGGAAAGCTGAACAAATAGCAAAACTCTAGCCTTAGCACAAGGGAACACCAGCCAAGAAGTAAAATTACAAACAGGGTCGGGCGGGCAAAATCCGGGGCCCTGTGCGAAACTAAAAAATGAGGCCCTATCTCACTAAAAAAACTAACACGCAATTATAATGTGTGTGTATGTATATATATATATATCATAGAAAAAAAATCTAATGTATATAACATAATGTTTTGCGCTTAGAGAAACTAGACCGATGTTTCCCCATGATGACTCAAATGCGTATTACTGAAACACAAGATACAAAAGATGAATAAAATACAATTGAACAGTAGCATATATCAATAAGTTCAAGCGTCAATGTTTTGGGTCTGACTCACCTAGTTTTGGGTCCTCTCTAGTTGAACTGCTACACCGTGAGTATGATGTTTAACCGAGGAGGTAAGAACCAATCTCTAACAAAGAATGAAGAGATCCCAGCCAAAAGTTAATTAGGAAATTAGAAATTAGGAGTAGAAAATGAAATTAATCAAAAAGGAAGACTCGCTAAGCACCTGGAGTAACGGATCGATCCGGTGAGTGTGAAATTTGGGAGAGGAAGCCATGAACAGGGACAAGAAGGCAACAATGGCACTAGGGCAGCAACTTAATCCGATCGGTCCGACGATGCGAAGACGACGAGACGATCTGTTTCCTGCTGGGTTTGGCAAACAATGAACTTGGAGAGATACCTTTGGATCACTGGATCACTATCACTCTATCAGTTTCAAATACTACCTAATATTCAGGATGAGATACCTGGTGTTGCGTGATCGCCTAACGCCTGGTCGCCGTTGGCCGGCGTGACTGTAGCGTGACGCCAACGGCCCGATGCGGCTGCAATTACGGTTTTGAGATGGAGACAGACGATCCCAATTCCCTCGGCGTAGGCTGCGATCTCGTTCTTTCTTTCTTTTGATGGACGATCCCGATTCCCTGCCGTAGGAAGGAGACGAGGCGAGGCGCTCGATGCCTTCCACTCAGGCCCAACTCTAGCGCCCAGCGGCCCAATATGGCCTCGATCTGTTTTTTAGAAATACTAGCCTACATAAAAATATTTGGGGCCCCCAAAACTTGTGGGCCCTGTGCGAGCCGCACATTTGGGACAACTGTGGGCTCGACCCTGATTACAAACAAGACTGAATAAACCTCTGAGCTTGGCACCAACGCCTATCACCTGCCTATGCCACCACCACAACAATCATCAAAGGAAAAAAAGACGGATCACTTCCACACCTAAGCTCGACGCGGCTCAACCGCTGACATGCATCTTGGCAAACCTCCAAGGTGTCTCGCCAAAAGCGAAACCATTACCGTTGAATGAATCAGACGGGGGCAACACCCGGAAACGCCGTCAAACTAAATATCTAGCACCCTCATATGACTAAGACGTCGGAGGAAACTATAGCTGTTATCCACGTACCACGAACACAACACACGATCCACCATCTTCTAGGTGCCGCCGATACAAACCACAATCTGCATCCGCTCCTAGACTACCTCCCAAACTCCGCGCCAGTGCTGAAGCAAACGCCGTCGCAACGATAGAGCCCAAGGACACAGGTCCGCCACGAGGGTGCCGCTGCCACACCATCTGCCGTGACAACCAAACTGGACACATCAATCAAGGGCACCAAGGCAACCAGGGAGGTTACAACCATCAGGGGAGTCAGCAGCAGCAGCAGTCGGGTTATCAGAGCAATCCCAAGCAGCTGAACAGCGGGCAATATCATGTCTTCACTATTAGTTTGTGCAAACGTGATCAGAAGCTTCACAAAAGGGCAGTAAATTCTGTTGAGCCGGCAGTACCTCAGTATTTACGCTGGTCTGAGCAACCTATCTTGTGGAGTAGAGATGATCACCCCCCCCCCCCCCGGGTTGATAATCCAGGTCACTTGGCCCTGGTGGTAGCCCCTCAAGTTGGGGGATACAGTTCACTAAAGTGCTCATGGATGGAGGAAAGGGTAATTACCTCTACGTCATCAGCTTGACTAGCTTCTGCATCCTCCTGAGGAAGATCATTGTTAACAAGATGCATAAAAAGAGAGCCAATTGAGCCAAGTTCTACCTCAACTTCTGGATCATCAGTATCATCATCAAGCTCCATATTAATCTGGTTAGTTGTTTTCCGCTTTGACGTCCGTTTTACGGCTTTGGTCTTTGGGCGGGATGGCTTGACCGCTTTGTCTCCAGTTGGCTTTGTCGCTTTCTCTATAGATTTCCGTTTCCAGAAGGGGTCATCACCCTATATATATAAAGAAGAAGGGTTACAGATTGTATAAGTTAAAGATATTAGAGATGAAGAGGAAGTGTAATGCTTACAGTAGGCGGTTTGTTCTTGGCATAGAAGGGACTCAGACCAGTTTGACTACAGACCAGTTCTGATTCATTCAGAATCTTCTTTACACCTTCAGTAACTTCTTCTTTAGATAATTGGATGTTGCAATGGCGTTGGGGGTCGTCAACCTCACCGGTATATTCACACATTAAACCGGGACGCTGGCTTAGCGGCAAGATACTCCAGGATATCCAACAGCGCACAAAATCCACGCCTGTTAAACCGTTTGCCATAAAGGCCCGGAGCTTGGCGAGTTGAGGAGCGTATTTCTCCCTTTCTGAAGAGCTCAGGCGTTGTGGCATTGGGTGATTATTGGATAGTCTGTGATCACGAAAGCCGGGGAGGGGATTTTCATCCTCGGGCGAAGTGTCTCTGCAATAAAACCATGTTTGGTTCCATTCCTTTGGGTGACTATGATGTTTGGCATGAGGAAATTCCACTTCTTTCTGCTTCTGAATCGAGACACCACCAAGTTATGTGTTCGGGCCATTTACAAACTCTGTGCGCCGGTTTAAGTGAAAGAAATCCTGGAACAGTTCTGCAGTTGGTTCTTCTTGTAAATATACTTCACAGAAGACCTGGAAGTTGCATAAGTTGGAAAGTGAGTTGGGACCAATATCTTGTGGATGCAGTTGGAAGCTGGCAAGCACATCTCGATAAAACTTTGACCCTGGCGGTTTGAAACCACGGCCTATATGGTCAACAAAGACCACCACCTCGCCCTGCCTTAGGGTTGGAGGATTTTCTGTTCCTGGTACTCGCCATTTGATCTCAGTTTTCTTAGGCAGAGAGCCGATGCCAACCATCTCCTTCAACTGAGCCTCAGTAACCCGGGAACGAGCCTAGTTGCAGGCAGTGAATTGTTTGGCCATTGCAAAGCAAACAAACTGAAAATGAAAGGCCGGTTTATAAATTACGCATGATTATATACAAGAGACAAGGGAGTAAGAAACATATTGATATGTGAAATGGTACAACTCGGAGACTAATGCAATAAGAGAAAAAGGGTATACTAGCACAGGATTGCTCAGACACTATTAAACTGGAGCATAATTATGAAGGTAAAATGCTCCTCCGGTTTATCAGAGGGCTAATGGCATAGACTGTTTATACAAGGTCAAACCGCCTATATTGGTGCGAGGAGAAACAGATCTCACAGGAACATAGAAACAGATCTCACAGTGACATATAAAACTTTCGGATCTAAGATAAGACAGAAAAGTAAAAATAAATGGATCTTGAATGTCGGGTGGTAGGTACGACATATGCCAACGGGTGGCTTATCTTTGTGGGAACCAGTAAGACGTCGCGGTGCCTGGAAGCGGGATGAGGAGAAGACATGCACGCCGGCGGATCTTACCCAGCTTCGGGGCTCTCCGAGGAGATAACACCCCTACTGCTGCTCTGCGGGGTCTCCGCATGCTCACTAGATGAATCGAGTAGCTACACAACGCTCCTTGAGCTGTTTTGGGGGGGAGGAGGAAGAAAGGGCACGGCTAGCCTGCTTCTTCTCCTTGAACGTTATCTAAAACTAGCAGGGGGTCCAACCCTTTGCATGGGTGCTCCGGGGGGTTTATATAGGCCTACCCCCCGGGGGTACAATGGTAATCCGGCTGGGCGCGGGGCCCAGCCATCTGTGACTGTGCTCGCCGGCTTCCGCACCGGCTGCTGGGGCCCGCCGACTGGTGGGTCCCGCCGGCTGCCAACTCCTGGGTCACTGTGGCTTCATCTTGTTGACGTGGGCTTCATCGTGGTAAGCGCGGCTACAGTACCGCCGCCTGTCGGACGATCGCTGTAGCCTTACCGCGTCTTGTCTCCTTAATGGGGCGTCCTCTTCGAGGGAAGCGGCGGGCCGGCTGCGGGGAGCCGGCTGGTTGGAAGCGTGGCCGCCTTCGGCCGTCTCTCTGCTCTAAGGGGCCCACCGCCTGTGGGGCACGCTGGCGGCCCGTCGTGGGTGACGCCAGGGTCAACATGGCAACAGTTCTGCGCCGGACGGGTCATGCCTACCTCGTACAGCGCACTGTGCCAGGCGTGCCCCAGGATTCGGGGGTGGCAGGCTCTTCTGTAGCCATGCCCCGTCGCACCGCCGTTAGGTGGGCGCGAACTTTGTGGGTACGGTCTTGACTTCTTTATGGGGAGCCGGCTCGGAGGAGTCGGCCTTCTCGCAGCCGGCTTCTTGGAGTCGACCCTCTCATGAAGGTTAAAGTCGGACCGCCTTCCCAAAGCCGGCCTGGATCGCAGCCGGCGGGGGGAGGTGGCCCCATGTCTTGGATTCTTGATAGCCGGGCGGGCTCGTAACTTTTGCAGAAGTGCCAGGGGAAGCCGGCTAGGCTACCCATGGCTATTTACTCCGACAGTAGTCCCCGAAGCTGATCGAGCTCCGAGGTGAACAAGGGGACGAGAAGCTTGGTCAGCTTCCTATCCTGAAGAGCCGGCTTCGCGGGCGTATGCTGACTTCAGATAACCCCGTGCAGGCGGGAGGAGAGGGGGCCTGCGTGCCGACCACGGACCCTCTCGCGGCCACGTGGCGGCAGGATCCTGCGAGCGCACGCGCGCGATGGGACGCCGCCGCAGGCCCGGGCCCGCCACTCACGAGCCTCGGTCCGGGCGCGGATCTCCCGTGGCCCACAGGGCCGCTCGCCTTCTCAAGGCAGTTTTCGCCTCGCCATTAAGGGTCGGTAATCGCGGGGCGTGGGAAGTGGGCACGATCGACCCCCACGCTTCCCCACGCCACGCCTCCTTGGCTCCGCCACGTGAGCCTATAAGTAGGGGGAGGAGGGGGAGCGACAGAGGCTCGCGCGCTCCCTCCCACTCCGTCCCTCCTTAACTCTCGTCTTCTTCCTCTCACTGCCGCCGCAGCCTCCCGTCTCAGCGCCGTCGCGTCTCCACGCCACCTCGCTCCCATGGCATTGTCAAGCTCCTGGGACGGCTCCAACGTCCACGAGGATCACGTGGAGTTCCTTCGCCAGACCCGGCGCCTGCCCGGCGCCGACCGTGTTCAGGTCCGCCTGGCGCCCAAGAAGGAGATCTCGCCGGCGCCAGAGGAGGGCGAGCGGGTCGTCTTCCGCACGCACTGCCTGCGCGGCTTCGGCCTCCCGGCGAGCGGGTTTCTGCGTTCCTTCCTCGAATTCTACAACCTCCAGCCGCATCACCTCACGCCCAATGCGGTGATGCTGCTGTCGGCCTTCGTCTCCATCTGCGAAGGCTTCTTAGGGATGCTCCCCACGCTGGAGCTCTGGGGAGAGTTCTTCCAGAGCAAGCTCGGCACAGTCGTCGCCGGCGTGCCGGCCCCCTGCGGAGCCTTCATCGCCATGAGGAGGGCGAGCGAGAACAATCCGTTCCCGCCCATCCCCCTGATCCAGTCGGTGAAGGTCTGGCAGAGATCTTATTTCTACGTGAAGAACGTCGCCGAGCAAGAAGACTACATCAACCTGCCGGCTTACGTAGCCGGCCCGCCGGCTGGGAGGCAGCCCTTGTGGAGCTTCCGATCCCGGTCATTGTCTCCGGCCGGGAACGCCGCCATCGCCCGGCTTCGGGTGCTGATTCAATCAGAAGGCTTGCGCGAGGCCGACTTGGTGGCTGCCTTCGTGGAGCGCCGGATCCTTCCTCTCCAGAGCCGGCCCCATATGATGTGTCAGATGAGCGGCCGCTTCGACCCAAGCCGGCTGAGCACATGGGAGAAGCCCCACGCGGAGGTGGCGCTTATGGTCAACTACATCGCCAATTGCAAGCTCAGCGGGGACTGGCAGTACGGCATGGCGCCGTATTCTCGCGCAAATCCTCCACCCGTGGTAAGTCTCTCTCTTTATCTTCTTTTTCGTCGTCAGCCGGCTTCGTGACGGTCGGCTTCTGACCAGCCGGTTCCCTGTGCAGAACCCTCTTCTTCCGCCGCCGGCCGGGGCGGCAGGGATCGAACGCCAGTACGCCCCCGACCGCACGGTGGATGATGTCGACGACCCGGACTTGGGGGCGGCTGCCATGGAAGACGCCGTCGTGGGGGACAGTGCCGAGCCCGGAGGCTCAAGGTTCACTGCGAGCTTCGAGGACTGGCCGGACGACTTTGAAGCCAAAGTCGCCCCGCGTCGCCAGCCGGCGGCCGACCAACAGGGCGCGGGCTCGTCCGCCGCGCCGGCTGCCGGCGGCGCGCAGAAGCGTCGGGCCGCTCTAGGCCTCTTCGGCAGTCGGCCGAAGAAGTACAAACCATCCGCCGCGGCGACGAAGCGAGAAGAGGCGGCCGCGAAGGCGGCCCGCTTCCGCAAGGCTGTGAAACAGCCCCAGGCGGTCTCGGCGTAAGTCTATAATTGCTTTGCCGCAGTCTCGTCGGTGTTCTCTTTCCTTCGAACGTCTTCTTAACTTTCCTTCGCTTGCTGGACAGGGCACCGCTTTCTCCTGAGCGGGGCCCGGGCGGCTCCGTCGTGGGGCCGGCTGGAGGGTCTTCGAGCTCCCGCCGCGTGGACCCCCGCGCCGATCTTAGGGAGGCCACAAAGCGGAACGCCCGCGAAGCGCGGGAAGAGCGCGAGGCGGCGGAGAAGGCGGCCGCCCAGGCGGCGAAGGTGCAGGCTGAAGTGGTAGCCAGGGCCCAAAGGGAGGCGGCTCCCGCAGAGACGGAGGCGGAAAGCTCGCGCAGCCAGCCTCCGCTGCTCGCCGTTCCACTTCGAGCCGTGGCCCCCAACACCCCGTTGCCCTTGGCGGAGGAGATCATCCAAGACCCGCCGCTGTTGGAGAGGGAGGAGGAGCCCGTGGCCTTGGCCGGGAGAGCGCCGCCTGCGGCGCCAACCGGCGCGGGCCAAGGCGGTCGATCGTCGGCGGCGCCGGAGAAGCCGGCCGGAGGCGAGCCAGAGAGCAGGGCCGGCCTCAAGGTGCAGCTGGCGACGGGCCGGCGTGCTGGAGGAGGCGCTGCTCCGCCGGAGTTGCGCCGAGCCGCGGGCGCAGGCCAGCCGGCTGGAGATCTGGAGGCGGCCAGCACCGCCGTGTCCGAGTGGACTCCCAGCTGGGGGACCAGCGAGCTGGATGCGGCGGCTCAAGGGGTCCGGAGCCGGCTACAAGCTCAAGCCGCCCTGCTGCAACAGCTCAACCAAGAGTTCTTGTCGACGCGAACCTCTATCCGGGTGAGTCCTTCGCTCTTAGCTGCTTTGTTTTCTTGACTTCTTCCGTGGGGGCGCGTCAGCGCACCCACTGGGTGTAGTCCCCGAGATCCGGGCCGACTGCTGCGCAGTCGGGTCGGATCATTCTCGACAGCCACCTTACTTTGCTTTCTTTCTAAACTTTCAGGAATACCACAACCTTCATGCTGCCGCCTTCGACTCCCAGGCTTGGGAGTTGAGTCGGCGGACCGATGACCTGGCGGACAGCCGAAGTAAGTACTTGGTTTGGTTTATCTCCTGTGGGGGCGCGTCAGCGCACCCACTGGGTGTAGTCCCCGAGATTCAGGCCGACTGCTGCGCAGTCGGGTCGAATCTTTCTTGACGACTCTTTCTTATTGATCTTTCTTCTTTCTTTGTCTTTAGGGGCCAACACCGACTTGAGGAAGGAGCTTGGCGAAGCGAAGGCCGCCCTTTACGCCAAAGAGGCCGAGTGCACTGCCTTGGTCCAGGAACGAGATCGCCTGGCCAAGAAGCTGGCCGACCAAGAGGAAAGCCACAAGGCGGCCCTGCAGGCGGCGCGGGAAAGTGAAGACGCCTTGATGGCGGAGTATGAGATGGCGGCGGCGACCTGGTCTGAGACCCGGCGAGGCCTGGACGAAGGCTTCGGCCGGATCGAAGACTTGATCAACGGTAAGCTGCCTTCCTCGGCCCTCTCCTGCTGCTTGCCGCTTGGGTTTTTTGACTTCTCTTGAGCTCTTGCTTGTTGTTTCTTGCAGACTACTTCCCAGGCTACTCCGCCTTCGCCGCCCAAAGCATTGAGGCCCATCGCGAGGCGCGCCGGCAAGCGGGGGCCGACATCGTGCCGGATGCAAACCGGACCCTTAAGGAGCAGCTTCTGGCTGTCCAAGCACGGTTGCAGCCGGCTCATCGGATGCTTCGCCGGCTCCAACGTGCCGGGGCGCAAGTGCTGGCCGCCCTCTGGCCCGGCGAAACGATCCCCCGCACGCCGAGCTGAACTGCCGACTGGCTGGAAGTCGCAGTTGGTCGCTTCGAAGCTTGGAAAGCGTCAGCGGCCGGCCTCGGAGCCGGGCGGGCGTTGGAATTCGTCCGGGCTTGGTACCCAGGCTGAGCCTGGACCAGCTGCGCACTTGGCGGATGGAGGCCGATGCGGAGCTGGAGGCGGTGAGGCCGGCTATCGCCCAGCGGGCTTCAACGATCGCCGAGTGCACCGACATAAGCGTTTTCGCACCCGAAATCGATGATGACGGTGTCGCGCAGCCGGAGGAGTGGTTCGGGCTGAACCCAGCGGTGGGCGAGGACTCGGCGGAGGAGATCGCCTCCAGCGACGAGGGCGAAGAAGACGAAGACGACGACGGCGGAGACGTCGAGCCGGCTGGTGGAACAACCAGTCGACCTCAGGCCGACCGTGCCTCCAGCAACGAGGCGCGTGGAAGCGCGCCTTCTGCAGGAGGCGGCGACCAAGCCGAAGTTCGTCAGCCGGCCGCTCCTTCAGCCGGCGCGACCGTCTCCGCCAACCAGTCGGCCGCTCCGCCAGCTTGACCTGCCATCTTTATCTTTCCTGCTTTGTTGTCTTTGAACAATCTTTTGTTAAGTTTCGCAGTTCCACCCACTGGGGGTGTATCCAAACTATGTTGAATGCTGGCTTCTAGGAGGTCTTTTTGTGTAAATATTATCATGTGCATGTTTGGTTTCCATTCGCGTATGCTTGTTTATCCTTAGGCTTTTTCCTTTGCCGCCTTCCCTCTTTGGGGAGGCAAGTACTTGAGCTTTCTTGGATTTAAAGTAAAGTGAATGGAAACCGGCCGGCCGGCTACTCTGGTAGCCGGTCGGCGGTGCGGGAAAAATTGGCTTTGTTATACTAGTCCGTTAGTCCCTAGCCGTTTTTCGTGTGGGCGGTCGTTTCTACCTTTAACCCTTGCCAGCCGGACAGCTGGTTCTTCGAACTGCGACTTTGGCAAGGGAAGTCTTGAGAGCCGGCACACTACTTGTCTGACTGCGGGTAGGACTTCTAATATAACTTCAGTCGGCCAGTCCCCGAGCCGACTAGTCGGGCTCGGTGCCGGACGGAATAAGTAAATGATACGACAAGCATGATATCTTTCATTCATAAATAAGGGATGGCAGTCCCCGAGCCCTCCTCGGGGAGCCTATTGTCTTGTACTCAATACAAAAGTTAGCGTGATACATACTGCCTTTCAACTGTAAAATCTTCGAAGGAGGTTGGCGTTCCATGGCCGTTCCGACTCCTTGCCGGAGTCATCTCTCTTGCGTGCCTTCGGCTTCTGTGCGTCGATCAGGTAGTAGGAGTCGTTGCCTAGAGCTCTGCTGATGACGAAAGGGCCTTCCCAAGGGGCTGAGAGCTTGTGCTGGCCGGCTGTTCGCTGAATCAGCCGGAGCACAAGGTCGCCCTCTTGGAAAGATCTTGGTCTGACCTTCCGACTGTGGTAGCGGCGCAAACCCTGCTGGTAAATTGCAGACCGGCTGAGAGCTAACAGCCGGCTTTCTTCCAGCAGGTCGACGCCGTCTTCTCGTGCTTCCTTGGCCTCCGCTTCCGTGTACATGGTTACTCGAGGCGAGTCGAATTCGATGTCAGTTGGGATGACCACCTCGGCACCATACACAAGGAAGAAAGGGGTGAAGCCGGTTGACTTGTTTGGTGTAGTGCGCAGGCTCCAGAGGACAGCCGGCAGCTCATCGAGCCAACAGCCGGCTGAGCGCTCCAGAGGTACAACCAGTCGGGGCTTGATGCCGGAGAGGATGAGGCCGTTGGCTCGCTCGACCTAGCTGTTTGACTGCGGGTGGGCGACGGATGCTAAGTCCAGCCGGATACCTTGGGCTGCGCAGAAACGTGCCAAGGCTCCTTTGGCGAAATTCGTGCCATTGTCGGTGATGATGCTGTGCGGCACGCCGTACCGAGTTGTTATGTCCGCGACGAACGTCACGGCAGTCGGCCCATTCAGCTTCTTGATCGGCTTTGCCTCAACCCACTTGGTGAATTTGTCCACGGCGACGAGTAAATGAGTCATGCCACCGCGCGCCGTCTTGAATGGGCCCACCATGTCCAGTCCCCAAACGGCAAAGGGCCAAGTGAGGGGAATGGTCTTGAGTGCCGAAGCCGGCATGTGTTGCTTGGAGCTGAAAAGCTGGCATCCCTTGCAGTGCTTGACTAATTCTTTGGCGTCGTCCAAAGCAGTCGGCCAGAAGAAACCATGGCGGAAGGCTTTGGCGACAAGTGATCTTGAGGCCGCATGGTGGCCGCACTCTCCTTGGTGGATGTCTGCGAGGATTGCAATGCCCTTCTCTTGCTCGACGCATCGCTGGAGGACTCCGGTGACGCTGCGCTTGAGTAGTTCTCTGTTGACGATTGTGTATGCTCCGGCTCGGCGCTGGACTTGTCTTGCTTCTGTTTCGTCAGCCGGCAGGTCTTGGATTACTAGGAAGTTGAGGATGGACTGAGCCCATGACGGGGCCGCGACTTCTTCTACTGCCAAAGTGGCTACTGCCACCAGGGTGGGCGGGCTGGGCGGTGATGTGCTGGAGTCGGCCGCCGGCTGTAGTGCTGGTGCAGTCCCCGGGCCGGCTACCGCAGTCCCCGAGCCGGCCACCGCAGTCCCCGAGTCAACTACCGCAGTCCCCGAGCCGGCTACCGCAGTCCCCGAGCCGGCTACCGCAGTCGCCGGGCTGGCTACAGGGGTCTTGAGGTCGGCTACTTGACTCTTCGGGCCGGACCTGGCTGCATCGGGGTCAAGCGGCACGAAGATGGAATCGGATTCCGGAGACGGCTTGATGGACGGCTTGAGAAGGCGTTGTAGAGCGACGCCGGTTGGAATTGTTTGCCGGGTGGAGCCTATTCGAGCCAGGGCATCGGCTGGCTCGTTGTCGGCTCGAGGTACGTGGATGAACTCGCATCCTTCAAAGTATCCGCTGAGCTATTGGACCAGGAAACGGTAGCTCGCCATGTTCGCGTCCTTGGCGTCCCAGTCGCCGGATGACTGCTGGACTACCAGGTCCGAGTCGCCATAACATAGGATCCGGCGAATGCCAAGTTCTTTGGCAAGCCGGAGCCCGTGTATGAGCGCCTCGTACTCGGCCACATTGTTGGAGGCGGCAAAGTGGATTTGTAGCGTGTATCTGAGCTTGTCGCCTTTGGGAGAGGTGAGGATGATGCCGGCTCCCAAGCCGGTGCGCATCTTGGACCCGTCGAAGTGCATGCGCCAATGGGTGGAGTCGGGAGCCGGCGGCAGGTACTGGGTCTCGGCCCAGTCGACGAGGAAGTCGGCCAGTGCTTGGGACTTGATGGCAGTGCGGGGCTGGTAGAAGATCGTGTATGGGGCCAGCTCGATGGCCCATTTCGCCACCCGGCCGGATGCATCCCGGCTGCCTATGATCTCGGCTAGCGGGGCAGTGCATACGACCGTGACGGGATGCTCTTGAAAGTAGGGCTTCAGCTTCTTGGCGGTGAATTACACGCCGTAACACATCTTTTGGTAGTGCGGGTAGTTCTGCTTTGAGGCGGACAGCACCTCGCTCAAATAATACACCGGCCTCTGGACCGGCTGGGCTCGGCCTTCTTCCGGGCGCTGGACTACGATGACGGTGCTAACCACCCGGCTGGTTGCAGCGATGTAAAGGACCATGGGCTCTTTCTCAGTCGGCGCCGCGAGGACAGGCGGCGTGGCCAGCATCTTCTTTAACTCGTGGAAAGCTTGGTCGGCCTGGTCGTTCCACTCGAAGTGAGTGCTCTTCTTCATGAGGTGGTAGAGGGGTAGAGCTTTCTCTCCGAGCCGGCTCATGAAGCGGTTCAAGGAGGCCAAGCACCCGGTGAATTTCTGAATGTCTCGAAGCTTGGTGGGGATCGCCATTCTCTCGATGGCCTTGATCTTCGCCGGGTTGCATTCGATGCCGCGTTCGGAGACCAGGAAGCCCAGGAGCTGGCCGGCTGGCACCCCGAACACGCATTTCTCAGGGTTGAGCTTGATTTGGAACCGGCGCAGGTTCTCAAATGTTTCCTTGAGGTCTTCCAGCAAGGTGACATGCTTCTCCGTCTTCACCACGATGTCGTCCACGTATACGTGAGCGTTTCTGCCGAGTTGCTTGAGGAGGCACTTCTGCATGCAGCGCTGAAAGGTGGCACCGGCATTTCTCAAGCCGAATGTCATAGTCAGGTAGCAAAAGGCTCCGAACGGCGTGATGAAGGCGGTCTTCAGGCGGTCATCTGGGTCTAGCTTTATCTGGTGATATCCAGAGTAAGCATCCAAAAAACTCAACAGCTCGCATCCGGCTGTGGAGTCTATCACTTGGTCTATCCTTGGCAGGGCAAAAGGATCTTTGGGGCAGGCCTTGTTGAGACTTGTGTAGTCTATACACATGCACCACTTGTTATTCTTCTTCAACACAAGGACCGGGTTGGCGAGCCACTCTGGAAAGAAAACTTCCATGATAAAGCCGGCCGCCAAGAGCCGGGCTATCTCCTCCCCTACAATCCTGCGTTTCTCCTCCGACAGCCGGCGAAGGGGTTTTCTGACCGGCTTTGCGTCTTCTCGAACATGCAGTTTGTGCTCGGCGAATTTCCTCGGAACACCCGGCATGTCCTTGGGGGACCACGCAAAGATGTCCCGATTCTCACGGAGGAAATCGGCGAGCTCGCCTTCCTATTTGCTGTTCAGGTTTGCCCCGATGACGGCAAACCTCTCCGGACGCTCGGGGTCAAGAGGTATCTTCTTCGTCTCCTTGGCCGGCTGAAAAGACCCTTGAGTATCATGCTCCTTGGGGTCGGGGGACACGGCCGACTGCTTGCCGGCCATGGCCACGACTCGGTCCAGCATCTTCTTCTCTTCGGCGATCACAAGGGACTCGGCCAGCCGGCTGCTGGCCGCGGCGCACTCGGAGGACTTCTTGTAGTCGCCGGCTACGGTGATGACGCCTTTGGTGCTTGGTATCTTCATCTTGAGGTATGCATAGTGGGGAACCGCCATGAATTTGGCCAAGGCAGGTCGGCCCAGCAAGGCATGGTAAGGGCTCTCCAGGTCCACCACTTCAAACCAGATCGCTTCCCGGCGGAAATGCTCCTTGTCCCCAAAAAGTACATCAATCTTGATTTTGCCAATGGGGGCGCAGGACAGGCCGGGTACGATGCTGTGGAACACTGTCCGAGTGGGCGTGAGCTGTTTGGTATTGACGTTCAACTTCTCCAGGGTGTCACGATACAAGATGTTGATGCTGCTCCCGCCGTCTATCAACACACGAGAGAAGCGGGCGGCGCATCTGTCCGTTGCCAGGGTGGCTTCCAGGGTCGGCCCGGCTCCAGCTGATGGGCTTTTCTGACCAATGCATGCGTCCAGCGGGGTTGGCAGCGACCACGCTGACTTCCTGGTGCTCTCGGCGTTTGCTGCGCCGGTCTTCGGGCTGGCTGGTGAAGACGACGTAGGTTGCTTGCTCGTCAGGAAACTCGTCATGCACGGCTCCGACTGCGGGCCGAGCGGCCGGAGGCAGCGGAGGCGGAGGCGGCGGGCCGGCGGGCGGAGGTGGCAAGAGCCCCTCGCCCTTAGAGATTCGGGTGAGCCAGTTGCACTTCCGGGTCGTGTGGTTGGACGGCTTCGCGCCGCTGTGGAACTTGCAAGGGGCGTCGAGGGTTTGCTCGTAGGAGAAGGCGGGCTGCCAAGCCGGCCTGCCACCCTTGGGCTTCTTGGGCACCGGTCGTTCTTCAGGCGGCGCATCTTCGACCGTGGCCACCTGCCGGCTAGCGGGAGGTGGCGCGGGGCCCTTGCGCTTGTTGTCGTTTGAGTTGGGGTGTCGGCCGGGCTCTCCAGCCGGCGTCTTGGGCGCTGAGTTGAGCACCTTTCCGGACGCGTCTACCCGAAGCTCGGTCTTCATCAAGGAGTCGGCGGTAGCGTACTTGTCCGCTATGTCCAGAAGCTCGTCGAGAGTAGCCGGCTCGTCGCAGAGGAGCTTGTGCTTGAGAAGGGTGCCTTCTCGGCATCCGGCTGTGAAGTACTCTATGGCTTGTACCTCATGCACCCCTTCACAGGAGTTGCGGAGCTCGGCCCAACGTGTGAGGTAATCGTGAGTGGACTCGGCGGGGCCTTGCACACACAAGGAAAGCTGTCTGGGCTTGGGAGCCCGCTTGTAAGTGTTGGTGAAGTTGCGGATGAAGGCTTCTGTGAAGTCTAGCCAGCTGTTGATGCTACGCGGCTTGAGGCTGTTGAGCCAGGTCCGCGCCGTGCCCTGCAGCATGAGGGGCACGTACTTCACGGCGACGCGCCGATTGCCTTTGGCGATGCTAACTGCGGTGGAGTAGTCGATCAACCAATCTTCCGGCTTCACGGAGCCGTTGTACTTGGGCGTGTCTCTTGGGAGCGAGAACCCTTTGGGAAAGGTCTCGTCGCGGATGCGGGGGCCAAAGCAAGGCGGGCCGACATCGTCTTCTTCTTCCAATGCCAGGGATCGCGCCAGGCGGTCGATCCGATGACGGGCGTCGTTCTCGCCGATTCCTTCGCGGCGGCCCAGCCGGCCGCTGAGAGTCGGGTGCGCCACTGGCGGTGAGGCGGGATATCTCTCTCCACAGGGCGGAGGTGGAGGCGGGTCACCCCGCCACTCCATGGCTCAGGGATGACCGTCCGCGTCTCGCTTGATGGAAATCCAGGTCTGGCTGCGACTGGTAGCCGGCTCCTTCTCGCGTCGCGCGCGGGTATCGCTCGTAGTCGGCGTCCGGGACATCGCGCCGTGCTCTCGGCGCGGGGGAAGGCTTTCCGCGCGAGCGTCGGCTTCGTGCCGCTGCGTGGCGGCGTCAATCAACTGCTGGATGCGCCGGGTCATGTGGGGAAGGTCTTCGGCCTCCAGGCCGTCCAGCTCATCTACGGGCGGCACGCAAGTTCTCGAGCGGAGTGGCATAGACCGGACGGTCGACTCCCAGCGTGTCGGCGATGACGGCGCCGCGTTGCTTGACAAGGCCGGCCCGGCTTGGCCCGCCTGGGGCCGGCGTGCCGAAGGCGGCGCGGTCAGCCTCGCGCCGGTAGGCCTCAGTGAGGCGTCTTACGGAGGCCAGCCTCTGGCCCTCTGCGAGGAGGGCGAGGCGGCGTGCTTCCAGGGCTTCGTCGTCGGCGTCGGCCGGGAGAGGAGCGGACAAGTCGTGGGCCGCCGCGCGCGAGGCGTCGCGGGCGCTCTCGTCGGCCAGGCCGCCGTGGCCGACAACCATCACTTCGGCGGCGACAGCATCGTGGCCGTCGGCTCAAGGAAGCGGGTCGTCGTAGATCGCGACGTTGGTGGGGAAGGCGTCGTAGGAGGCCGTGTCGGAGTCGGCAGGCATCGGGTCGGTGGAACCAACCGACTCCAGCTCCGCAGCGGGCTCGCTGGAGACATGGAGCTGGCCGAGAAGGTTGGCGAGGCGGTCAGCGCCTGCATCGGAGGCGAGCTCGTCGGGGAGATCGGCGAGGCCGCTTGCCGCGCAGATGCTGGTGACGCCTTGCAGCGTGTCGTGGCAAGCGCCATCGGGCGTGCCGGGCTGGCTACGCTCGCTGGGGAGGAAGAAGGTTCCCGTCCAGAACAGGTCTCCGGACGACGGTGCGCCTGGCCCCACGGTGGGCGCCAAATGTCGGGTGTTAGGTACGACATATGCCAACGGGTGGCTTATCTTTGTGGGAACCAGTAAGACATCGCCGGTGCCTGGAAGCGGGATGAGGCGAAGACATGCACGCCCTACTGCTGCTCTGCGGGGTCTCCGCATGCTCACTGGATGAATCGAGTAGCTACACAACGCTCCTTGAGCTGTTTTGGGGGGGAGGAGGAAGAAAGGGCACGGCTAGCCTGCTTCTTCTCCTTGAACGTTATCTAAAACTAGCAGGGGGTCCAACCCTTTGCATGGGTGCTCCGGGGGGTTTATATAGGCCTACCCCCCGGGGGTACAATGGTAATCCGGCTGGGCGCGGGGCCCAGCCGTCTGTGACTGTGCTCGCCGGCTTCCGCGCCGGCTGCTGGGGCCCGCCGACTGGTGGGTCCCGCCGACTGCCAACTCCTGGGTCACTGTGGCTTCATCTTGTTGACGTGGGCTTCATCGTGGTAAGCGCGGCTACAGTACCGTCGCCTGTCGGACGATCGCTGTAGCCTTACCGCGTCTTGTCTCCTTAATGGGGCGTCCTCTTCGAGGGAAGCGGCGGGCCGGCTGCGGGGAGCCGGCTCTGTCTTGGGCCGGCTGGTTGGAAGCGTGGCCGCCTTCGGTCGTCTCTCTGCTCTAAGGGGCCCACCGCCTGTGGGCCACGCTGGCGGCCCGTCGTGGGTGACGCCAGGGTCAACATGGCAACAGTGCTGCGCCGGACGGGTCATGCCTACCTCGTACGACGCACTGTGCCAGGCGTGCCCCGGGATTCGGGGGTGGCAGGCTCTTCTGTAGCCATGCCCCGTCGCACCGCCGTTAGGTGGGCGCGAACTTTGTGGGTACGGTCTTGACTGCTTTATGGGGAGCCGGCTCGGAGGAGTCGGCCTTCTCGCAGCCGGCTTCTTGGAGTCGGCCCTCTCATAAAGGTTAAAGTCGGACCGCCTTCCCAAAGCCGGCCTGGATCGCAGCCGGCGGGGGGAGGTGGCCCCATGTCTTGGATTCTTGAGAGTCGGGCGGGCTCGTAACTTTTGCAGAAGTGCCAGGGGAAGCCGGCTAGGCTACCCATGGCTATTTACTCCGACATTGAAGGGGTGCAGAACTGAAGCAATTTATGACAGACTAGATTAGTTCTTTGCGCATAAGGATTTGTGATGACCATGGTAGGTTAGCTACGGCAAGAGATACGTCAAGCATGAAGTGTTCATCTACATACTAAAGGAAGAGCAGGGAAGAACAACACTGATGAACTTCGGAAGAACTGTGAAGAACGTCGAAACCCTAGAACAGATTTGTGGCGAAAAAAGCAGAGAACTTACCGGAGCTGGTGAGGAAACGGAAAGGCGCCGCAGTATTCTGGTGCGTTCAGGGTGATGCAGCGGCCAGGGTCGGAGCAAAGGCGACGGTCGACGATGGCGGCGGAGCTCCAGAGGTTGAGCGGCGCAAGGAAGACGACGCGAAGAGGCACGGGGGGAAGGTGAAAATGACCCCTCGGCCCTATTTATAAGGTGAAGCGATAAAACGGCAAGCACGAGAATCGAGGAGCCCAAAAATGGATAAGTTAATAAAGGTGTCGCCTCGATGACTGAATATATATTAATTGAAGGTAATCTCCGACATCAATGGATGGATGACATCAGGGCGGTTTATCATAATTTTGAAATATGACATCATGGCGGTTTACAAGATCAAAGTGAAGATAGGAGAGAAGATTTTTTCTAAGTATGGAAGATTGACATGAACAAGTTCAAACCAATCTGGGGCCTAATGTTGGGGATATTACTACTGGAGGTAAACCGGCCTTATGTAGCTGGATTGACTCTTTGAAGATTAGAAGCCCATGAAGATGTGAGGATAATGGCGCTTTAAGGAAGGCCCAAGGCCCAAAGGCAGGTTATAGCATGTAAATGTAAACCGACCTAGTCAAATAACTTGTATGATAAGATAGGGAGAGTAGAGACCGAACCGGACACATTTATGATCCGGCTTCGGGGCTCTGTAGTCCGTCGGGCATCAACCTATGTATATAAAGGGACGACCCGGCCACGGTTTAGGGACAGACAACAACAACTCGAGAGTCAGACAAAGCGGATTCGCTCCCTGGCCTTCAAAACCCTAGCAATACCAATCGCAACTAGACGTAGGCTTTTACCTTCCTCGAAGGGGCCGGACTAGTATAAAATTCCCCGTGTCCCTTGTCTGGTTTAACCCCTTAAGCTAACCTGTAGCGATGGCTCCACGACTAAGTCCTTTCATGAGGACATCTGCCGTGACAAACCCACGACACCATCCTTACTTAAACAAACTGGAATCCAAATTCATCTCCAACCATAGGGCCAATCGGCTCATCAAAGTAGGATCAGTCATCACCATCGCCAAAGACAAGACGACGAACAGTCTAAAAACTAAGCTACTTTGGCCAAAAACTATCCATATGTGTAGATCTGACGACCACTCTCATCACCGACAACGAAGGTCATCTGTAACACCCCGGATGTAACTTACCTAATATGTACTCCAACTCTTGTCGTTTCCGACGCTAAGTTATTTTATTTCCTCGGGTTCGGGTTTTTTGTCTCCGTGTGTTGTTGGCGTTGTCATGCATCTCATATCATGTCATCATGTGCATTGCATTTGCATACGTGTTCGTCTCATGCCTCCGAGCATTTTCCCCATTGTCCGTTTTGCATTCCAACGCTCCTATCTCCTCCGGTGGTCATTTCTACCTTCTTTTCATGTGCGGGGATTAAACATTTCCAGATTGGACCGAGACTTGCCAAGCAGCCTTGGTTTACTACCGGTAGACCGCCTGTCAAGTTCGTACCATTTGGACTTCGTTTGATACTCCAACGGTCAACCGAGGGACCGAGAAGGCCTCGTGTGTGTTGCAGCCCAACACCCTTCCAATTTGTCCCAAAACCCTCTCCAACATCTAGAGCGTTCGATCACGATCGCGTGGCCGAAAACCGCACCTCATTTGGACTCTCCTAGCTCCTCCTATGCCTATAAATAGGTCCTCCTCCGATTTTCACGGGTCTCCTCTCCCCCCAAACCCTAGATCCATCTTCCCCGCGCCACCAGACGCGTCCAAACCAGGCCGGACATGTCCAACGTCCCCGCGCCGCCGCCACGTGTTGCCCCGTGAGTCGCCTGCGCCCCGCGCCCACTTCGCCGGCCCGCCAGGCCCAGGCGGGGCCCTCGCCGGCCCGCGCTCGGTCGCAGCCGCTGCACGGGCTCCCCGAGCCGCGCCCCCGCGCCGGATCTCCGCGCCTCCGCGCTGCTCCTTGCCGGTGCGAGCTCGCCGCCCCCACAGCTCGCCGGCCACCGCCTCCTCAAGCCCTCGCCGTTTGCCGCTCCTCGGCGTCCGCGCCCGCCGCGCCGCCAACCGCCGCCAACCGCCTTTACCACGGCCACCTCGAGCTCGCGGCCTCCTCCTCCACCGCAACGCCAAGTCCGGCGACGTCCCCATCTCCGGTGAGTTCCCGGCCAACCTCGGGAGACGTGCCCCGGATCCAGATCTGAGGAACCCTAGGGGTTGACCTTTCCCCCGTTTTTAGTATTTTTATGCAACTTCATCGTGTCGTAACTTTTCATCCGTAGATCCGTTTTGGGAGTGTAGCATATCAAAATGTTCGTCTCAGAGAGATCATCACTTCATCTCATTGCATCATTTTCATTTGAGCTCAACTTGATGCCCGAAATGCTGTTGGAAGAGAGCTATTTGAGTTAATTGTCAGATCTGCTGCACCAAATAGTTATTTGTCATTTTTGCCACGATTATTGTGTGCATGATATGCCCCTGAGCTCTACATGAGTTTTGTTATATGATTTTCCATCTTTACAGAGGTGCTATCCGTGTATTTTTGTGATATGTGTGGTGACTAGCACAAGCTTGCGAAGTAGTGCATTCATTAATGCTGATTTCAGGGACTTACGATTTCTCTAAGTCCTTGATCTGTTTTTATCAATATGCCATATGTTCATGTTGTTTACTAGTGATCCGTGCCTCTTTTGAGGATGATCAGTAAGGATGTTTTGATAATATTGTGGTGCTCTATCCATCCATGTCTTTGTTTGCAATTATGGAGCACCCTAGCTTGAGTCAATCGAGCTCTACATTTGCTATTTCGTGAATCCTGGCAGATTGTCTACTTGTTAGCCATTTTGTCGAGGATGTTGTTGTTGATCCGTGCATGCTATGTTGTTGTTCTTGCCATGTCTAGCTTATATAATATGTACTCTTGATGGGTGTATGCTTAGATTGTCATGCCTTTCTCTGTAGTGAGTGCATCGAGCTCGTAAACATGCCTACTCGTTAACAGTTTTGCCATGCTTGTTTGAACCTGTTAATGGATGAATTGGCCGTAGCTCAGTGTTCATCTTTTGTCAATCATCATGAGTGGATACCTGCCATGTATTTTGTTGCCATGTTTGAGTGCTGTAGCATAATAATCTTGATGCATTTAGATGGCTACTTGCTGTTTATCGCAGACCGGTGCCATATTTGTTTTGCTTGCCGTTTCCAAACCGTGTCTCCGATTCCGGTGTTCTTTATATCGATTTCAAGTGAAATCACCTCACCTTTCCAGTGGCACACTTGGATTTCCATGTTGAGACCAGGTTCAATCATTTCTTGTCAAATCTTGCATATGCATCACATATCGCATCCCGCATAGCATACCATGTTTGCATCATGTTGTTTGAGCTTTGCACGTGGTTGATTGTGTTCCTTTTGCTTGTTTGTCTTGTTTGGGGTAGAGCCGGAAGACAAGTTCGCTAATGAGGAGCCCGTTGAGTTTGCTTTCGAGGATCCAGTCAACTCTGACAACTTTGTAGGCAAGATGATCATACCCTCGAAATCACTTCTATCTTTGCTTGCTATATGCTCGCTCTTTTGCTATGCCTATGCTACGATGCCTACCACTTGCTTATCATGCCTTCCCAAATTGCCATGTCAAACCTCTAACCCACCTTGTCCTAGCAAACCATTGATTGGCTATGTTACCGCTTTGCTCAGCCCCTCTTATAGTGTTGCTAGTTGCAGGTGAAGATTGGAGACCGTTCCTTGTTGGAACTTCATTATCTTGTTGGGATATCATTATATTATCTTGTTATCTTAATGCATCTATATACTTGGTAAAGGGTGGAAGGCTCGGACTTTTTTCCTAGTGTTTTGTTCCACTCTTGCCGCCCTAGTTTCCTTCATATCGGTGTTATGTTCCCGGATTTTTGTGTTCCTTACGCGGTTGGGTAATAATGGGAACCCCTTGACAAATCGCCTTGAATAAAACTCTTCCAGCAATGCCCAACCTTGGTTTTACCATTTGCCACCTAGCCTCTTTTTCCCTTGGGTTTCCGGAGCCCAAGGGTAATCTTATTTAAACACCCCCCCCCCCCCCGGGCTAGTGCTCCTCTGAGTGTTGGTCCACCTCGTCAGCCGCCGGTGGCCACCAGGGGCAACTCTGGGCTGGCCTACCAGAAGTTTGGACAATCTGAGTGTGCCTTGAGAATGAGATATGTGCAGCTCCTATCAGGATTTGTCAGCACATTCGGGCGATGTTGCTGGATTGGTTTTGACTTGTCGAAGTTGTCTTGTAGAACCGGGATACCGAGTCTGATCGGAATGTCTCGGGAGAAGGTATATCCTTTGCTGACCGTGAGAGCTTGTCATGGGCTAAGTTGGGACTCCCCTGCAGGGATTTGAACTTTCGAAAGTCGTGCCCGCGGTTATGGGCAGATGGGAATTTGTTAATGTCCGGTTGTAGATAACCTGAACCTTAACTTAATTAAAATGAATCAACTGCGTGTGTTACCGTGATGGTCTCTTCTCGGCGGAGTCCGGGAAGTAAACACGGTGTTGGAGTAATGTTTGCCGTAGGTTGTTCTATAGTTATTCGTTCGTGCTTTGCCTTCTCTTCTCGCTCTCGTTTGCGAACAGGTTAGCCACCATATATGCTAGTTGCTTGCTGCAGCTCCACATATTACCTTGCCTTACCTATAATCTTAAATAGTCTTGATCGTGAGGGTGCGAGATTGCTGAGTCCATGTGACTCACAGATTACTTCCAAACCAGATGCAGGGACCGATGACTCCGTTCCAGATGATGCGCTTGAGCTCAAGTGGGAGTTTGACGAAGACTCCCGCCGTTACTATGTGTCTTTCCCTGATGATCAGTAGTGGTGCCCAGATGGGGCGATCGGGACCATGTCGCATGTTGGGGTTGATCTTTTATTTTGGTACCGTAGTCGGACCATGAGTGTATTGGATGATTGTAATGCTATTTATGTACTTTGTGTGACGTGGTGAGTGTAAGCCAACTATGTACCTTTCCCCTTATTATCTATTTACATGGGTTGTTGTGAAGATTACTTTACTTGCGACATTGCTTTCAATGCGGTTATGCCTGTAAGTCGTGCTTCGACACGTAGGAGATATAGCCGCATCGAGGGCGTTACAAGTTGGTAATCAGAGCCTTCCCCGACCTTAGGAGCCCCATTGCTTGATCGAATTAGCGGACGAGTTGAGTCTATAAAAATGTTTTGAGTCATTTAGGAATTATATATCGGAGAGTTTAGGAATTCTTTTTACTCCCCAGTCCCTTCATCGCTCTGGTAAGGCATCCTGACGTAGAGTTTTGACTCTTCTCTTCTCAAATTTCACTAAAAAAATTAGGATTACGCGTTTATCTTGGAATCGTTCCGATGGATTTGTGACGAGAACATTGTTCTTGGTGCCTCCTGTCATTTAGGGGTTGTGGCAGTGTCCCGGGGAGTTGGGCTCCGAGGTGTTGTCGTCACAATTTTATCGTTGCAGTTCTGGAATACCTAAGTTTAGTTCGCCGACATCGAAAATCTCTTTTATGCAGTTGTTGGTGAGATAACCTCGACGCCACCCAGTACTGGGGCGGGAGTTCGGGAGTATTGCCATAACTTGTATAACGGATGCTTTTCGAAGGTTGAGGTAGACGATTTCCGAAGTTTTTCTCGGTTATGTGTTGAAGGATGGATACAGCTGCATGTAGGATTTGCTAGATTTGGGTGAGATATTATGCTTCCCCTGTATCCCCAACACCTGATTGCATAACCGGAAAGGTTCGGGAGTTTCATAGGTGGGAATTCTTGTAGCTCTAGTTCTTCTTCCACGGATATTTGGTTTGAGATTGGGTGATCCTTACCGAGTATTCGTTCTTGTTCCGTACCTTATTGATTTTATTCCTCTACCTAAATTCTAAGTGGCTTCTCAATTTATGGATATGTGACCATTTCAATTGGAATGCATTCGTTCATTTTGTTCGGATGTGAAGACTATATGTTGCAATTTCAACCCGCTTGATTCAGCTTCAATCTTATGTGTCAATGTGCTAATGGATGTCAAAATCTTCAGGATGGCTCCTCCAACGCGCACAACTCTGAATCCTGATCCGCCACCACCACCCCCTCCTCCGGAGGCATGGCAAGCTGTGATGGCCGCTACCAATGCAAACACGCAGTTGATCATGCAAATTCTTCAAGAGCGCAACCAAGCGAACCAAGGCAACCAAGGCAACCAGGGCAACAATCAGAATCGCTTTGCTACACTCAACCAGTCCCTTGCTAACCAGCCAAAGACTTTTAGCAATTGTGTTGAGGCAACTGATGCTGACGATTGGCTCGTGGACTTGTGCAAGCATTTCGAGTGCAGTAGCATCAGGCCTGAGGACTTTGTCAAGTTCGCTTCCTTCCATCTCAAAGACCAAGCTGCAGAATGGTTTCAGCAGTACAAAGATTCCAGAGGAGGCCGTGAGATTACCTGGGATGAATTCCGTCAAGACTTCAAAGCTCATCATATTCCTCAGAGTGTGGTAGAAAGGAAGCGTGAGGAATTCCGCAACCTAAAGCAAGGCTCTATGTCTGTCTATGACTACAACAAGTTGTTTCAGAAGCTCGCCCGCTTTGCTAAGCAGGACGTCCCTGACGAGAAGAGCATGATATACCAGTTCAGGGGTGGTCTCAGAGAAGAAATCCAGCTAGCTCTCGTTCTCTTTGAGCCCAGGAGGTACGATGAGTTTTACAACATGGCATTGAAGTAAGAGGCTGCTCAACTGAAGTGTGATTCTTCCAAGAAGCGAGTCAGAGATGCGACTCCTTCTTCCTCTACTCAAGTGGCCAAGCAGCAGAAGTATTGGCTTCCTCCTCCTCCGTTCCATCAGCCTTTTCAACAGAAGAGCAAAGGTGGCAGTGGATCTTCCCACCCACCCAACCTTGGCTTTCAGAACAAGACTTCGTCTCAAGCTCCAAGATCGAGTGCTCCATTTCACCATCCACTTTCAGAGGTCACGTGCAACGAGTGCCAACAGAAGGATCACTATGCCAACAAATGCTTCAACCAGAGGCGTCTCCCTCCTCCTCCTCCTGTGAGATCGGCAAGTATAGTTGTGGTCAAGCATAACCCCAAGCACGCCAAGGTCAATTTGATAAATGCAGCTCAGGCAGAGGACTTGTCAGATGCCATCATGGGTAACCTTCCTGTTAACGATATTCCAGCTAAAGTTCTTTTTGACACTGGTGCATCGCATTGTTTCATCTCGAGACCTTTTGCATCTAAGCATGAATTGTCTTCTCAAGTTTTGCATAAACCGTTAGCAGTTGTCTCACCGGGTAAATGTTTGCTCGCTAACCACGAGATTCCGGATATTTCTATCATGATGGGTGATTTTAAGTTTCTGGCTTCTCCAATGGTCCTTGGTAACTCGGACATTGATCTTATTCTTGGAATGGACTGGCTTTCTAAGTACAAGGCTCAGCTTGATTGTGCAGCCAGGCAGATTCAATTGACTCATTCGTCTGAGGATGTAATTGTCTTTGCTGCTCGGGATAATACCATCCGCCTGTTTTCTCTCAATGAGAAGGGTGAACTCGATGCCATCTCTCAAATTCCAGTCGTTTGCGAATATCAAGACGTCTTTCCAGAAGAGCTTCCAGGAATGCCTCTGCACCGGCCAGTTGAATTCGTCATCGATCTTGAGCCTGGCATGGAACCGGTTTGCAAACGTCCTTACAAGCTCGGACCTGAAGAGTTGAAGGAGCTGAAGAAGCAACTCGATATTCAAGAGCGAATGGGTCTCATCCGACCTAGTTCTTCTCCGTGGGGTTGTGGAGTTCTTTTTGTGAAGAAGAAGGATGGAACGGACCGACTTTGTGTTGACTATCGTCCATTGAACAAGAAGACTATCAAGAACAAGTATCCACTTCCCAACATCAATGAGATGTTCGAACAACTCAAAGGTGCCCAAGTATTCTCCAAGCTTGATCTTCGTATGGGTTATCACCAGATTCGAATCCGTGAGCAAGATATTCCCAAGACGGCTTTCAGAACAAGCTATGGTTCATACAAATACACTATCATGTCTTTTGGCCTCGTCAACGCTCCTCCGACTTTCTCTCGCATGATGAACTTCATCTTCAACGCCTACACAAATGACTTCGTTTTGGTCTATCTCAACAACATTCTGGTCTTTTCGAAGAACAAGGAAGATCATGCCAAGCACTTGCGTTTGGTGCTCGATAAGCTCAGAGAACATCAGTTCTACGCCAAGTTCTCAAAGTGTGAGTTTTGGCTCGATGAGGTTCTTTATCTTGGGCATATCATCTCTGCCAAGGGCATTGCGGTGAATCCTGAGAAGGTGTCTGCAATTGTGAATTGGGAACCACCTCAGAACGTGAAGCAACTCCGCAACTTCCTTGGTCTCGCAAGCTACTGTCGAAGGTTCGTTGAGAACTTTTCAAAGATCGCGAAGCCTCTTTCAAATCTTCTCCAGAAGCACGTCAAGTACGTTTGGTCTCCAGAATGTGACATCGCTTTCAACACTTTGAAAGAGAAATTGGTCACTGCTCTAGTTCTGGCTCCTCTTGATGAATCCAAACCGTTCGAGGTCTTCTGCGATGCCTCTTCAAGGTCTTGGTGCAGTGTTGATGCAAGAGAAGAAAGTTATGGCGTATACCTCTCGTCAGTTGAAGCCCAATCAGAAGAACTACCCCACTCATGACCTCGAGTTGGCGGCAGTTGTGCATGCTCTTTTGACTTGGAGACATCTCTTATTGGGAAGAAAAGTGGACATTTTCACTGACCACAAGAGTCTCAAGTACATCTTCACTCAGCCTAATCTCAACCTCAGGCAGACTCATTGGGTCGAAATGATTCAAGAGTATAATCCGAGTATCGAGTATACTCCAGGCAAGGCCAATGTGATTGCTGACGCATTGAGTAGGAAGGCTTATTGCAACAGTCTGATTCTCAAGCCTTACCAACCCAAGCTTTGTGAAACTTTCCGCAAACTCAATCTGCAAGTTGTTCCTCAAGGGTTCCTCGCCAACCTTCAAGTCTCTCCTACCTTGGAAGATCAGATTTGCGAGGCTCAACTTCTTGATGCTATGGTGAAGAAGGTGAAGATTGGGATTGCCAAGAGTCAACCCAAGTACAAGTGTTATCGCCTTGATGATAAGGATACTCTCTTCTTCGAGGATCATATTGTTGTGCCCAAAGGTGACCTTCGTAAAGTGATCATGAATGAGGCTCACAATTCACTCCTTTCCATCCACCCTGGGAGTACGAAGATGTATCAGGACCTCAAGCAGGCTTATTGGTGGACTCGAATGAAGCGAGAGATTGCTAAGTTCGTGAATGAATGTGATGTCTGCAGAAGAGTGAAGGCAGAACACCAAAGGCCAGCTAGTCTCCTCCAACCTCTTGCCATTCCAGAATGGAAGTTTGACCACATTGAGATGTACTTCATTACTGGGTTTCCAAAGTCCAAGCGTGGCAATGATGCTATATTCGTTGTCATTGACAAACTCACTAAAGTGGCTCACTTTCTGCGTATCAAAGAGTCAATCACTGCAGCTCAATTGGCAGAGCTGTATACCTCTCGGATTGTCTCTCTGCATGGTATTCCACAGGTGATCTCTTCAGACCGTGGCAGCATCTTTACCTCCAAGTTTTGGGAGTCTTTTCAGAAGGCCATGGGCACCAACATCCGCTTCAGCACAGCTTTCCATCCTCAAACTAGCGGTCAAGTCAAGCGCGTCAATCAGATTCTTGAAGATATGCTCAGGGCTTGCGTTATCTCCTTCGGTATGAAGTGGGAAGATTGTCTTCCATATGCCGAATTCTCCTACAACAACAGTTTTCAAGCAAGTTCGGGCAAAGCCCCATTCGAAATTCTGTATGGCAGGAAGTGTCGTACTCCTCTCAACTGGTCTGAAACCTGTGAACGTCAACTTCTTAGAAATGACTTAATCACAGAAGCAGAGGATATGTGTAAAGTCATTCGTGATAACCTCAAAGCAGCGCAATCACGCCAGAAGAGCTATTATGATAGTAAGCACCGTGATTTGACTTTCGAGATCAGAGATCATGTTTACCTCCACGTCTCTCCAATGAAAGGTACTCATCGCTTTGGTATCAAAGGGAAGCTTGCCCCTAGATACGTGGTCCCTTTCAAAATTGTCAGCAAGAGAGGCGATCTCGCCTATCAACTCGAGCTCCCTTCAAACTTTGCAAATGTGCACGACGTGTTCCATGTCTCTCAGCTCCGCAAGTGCTTCAAGACTCCTGATCGCAGCGTCAACTTCGAAGACATTGATCTCCAAGAAGATCTCTCTTATCGTGAGCACCCTGTTGCTATTCTTGAACAGACTGAACGCAAGACTCGCAATAAGTCAATCAAATTCCTCAAAGTCAAGTGGTCACACCATTCCGACCGTGAAGCCACCTGGGAACGCAAGGATCACCTCCGTTCTAAGTACCCGGCGTTCTCCAGTCCTAGATCTCGGGATGAGATCCTTTCGTAGTGGTGGAGTGTTGTAACACCCCGGATGTAACTTACCTAATATGTACTCCAACTCTTGCCGTTTCCGGCGCTAAGTTATTTTATTTCCTCGGGTTCGGGTTTTTTGTCTCCGTGTGTTGTTGGCGTTGTCATGCATCTCATATCATGTCATCATGTGCATTGCATTTGCATACGTGTTCATCTCATGCCTCCGAGCATTTTCCCCGTTGTCCGTTTTGCATAGCGACGCTCCTATCTCCTCCGGTGGTCCTTTCTACCTTCTTTTTGTGTGTGGAGATTAAACATTTCCGGATTGGACCGAGACTTGCCAAGCGGCCTTGGTTTACTACCGGTAGACCGCCTATCAAGTTTCGTACCTGTCAGAGTAAATAGCCATGGGTAGCCTAGCCGGCTTCCCTTGGCCCTTCTGAAAAAATTACGAGCCCGCCCGGCTCTCAAGAATCCAAGACATGGGGCCGCCTTCCCCTTGCTGGCTGCCACCCAGGCTGGCTTTCGGAAGGCGGTCCGACTTTAGCCCTCATGAGAAGGCCGACTCCAAGAAGCAGGCCATGAGAAGGCCGACTCCAAGAAGCCGGCTCCCATAAAGCGGTCGAGACCGTACCCTCAAAGTTTGCACCCACCTAACGGCGGTGCGATGGGGCGTGGCTACAGTGAAGCCTGCCACCCCCAAATCCCGGAGCACGCCTGGCACAGTACGCCGTACGGAGTAGGCATGACCCGTCCGGCGCGGCACTGTTGCCATGTTGACCTTGGTGTCACCCACGACGGGCCGCCGGCGTGGCCCACAGATGGTGGGCCCCTTCGGGCAGAGAGACGCCCGAAGGCGGCCACGCCTCCAACCAGTCGGCCCAATACGGAGCCGGCTCCCCGCGGCCGGCTTGCCGCCTCCCCCGAAGAAGGCGCCCCATTAAGGAGACAAGACGCGGTAAGGCTACAGCGATCGCCCGCCGGAGGGCGGCACTGTAGCCACGCTTACCTCGACGAAGCCCTCGTCATCAGGTTGAGGCAACAGTACCCAACCACCGACGAGACCCTTGGCAGTGGGGCCTGCCTGTTGCCAAGGAGTTGGCAGCCGGCGGGACCCACCGGACGGCGGGCCCCAGCAGTCGGCGCAGAAGCCGGCAAGCGTAGTCACAGACGGCTAGGCCCCGCGCCCAGTCGGATTACCATTGTACCCCTAGGGGGTAGGCCTATATAAACCCCCCAGGGCACCCATGCAAAGGGTTCGACCCCCTGCTAGTTCTAGACACCCCGCAAGGAGAAGAAGCAGGCTAGCCGTGCCCTTCTTCCTCCTCCCACCAAAACAGCTCGAGGAGCATTGTGTAGCTACTTGTTCATCTAGTGATCATGCGGAGACCCCGCAGAGCAGCAGTAGGGGTGTTATCTCCACGGAGAGCCCCAAAGCTGGGTAAGATTCGCCGGCGTGCATGTCTTCGCCTTATCCCGTTTCCAGGCACCGGCGATGTCTTACTGGCTCCCACAATGATAAGCCACCCATTGGCATATGTCGCACCTACCACCCGACAGTACCATTTGGACTTCGTTTGATACTCCAACGGTTAACCGAGAGACCGAGAAGGCCTCGTGTGTGTTGCAGCCCAACACCCTTCCAATTTGGCCCAAAACCCACCAAAACCCTCTCCAACATCTAGAGCGTTCGATCACGATCGTGTGGCCGAAAACCGCACCTCATTTGGACTCTCCTAGCTCCTCCTATGCCTATAAATAGGTCCTCCTCCAATTTTCACGGGTCTCCTCTCCCCCCAAACCCTAGATCCATCTTCCCCGCGCCGCCGGACGCGTCCGAACCAGGCCAGACATGTCCAAAATCCCCGCGCCGCCGCCACGTGTCTCCCAGTGAGTCGCCAGTGCCCCGTGCCCACTTCGCCGGCCCGCCAGGCCCAGGCGGGGCCCTTCCCGGCCCGCGCTCGGTCGCCGCCGCCGCACGGGCTCCCCGAGCCGCGCCCCCACGCCGAATCTCTGCGCCGCCGCACTGCTCCTTGTCGGTGCAAGCTCGCCGCCCCCGCAGCTCGCCGGCCACCGCCTCCTCAAGCCCTCGCCGTCCGCCGCTCCTCGGCGTCCGCGCCCGCCGCGCCGCCAACCGCCGCCAACCGCCTCTACCACGGCCACCTCGAGCTCGCCGGCCTCCTCCTCCACCGCAACGCCACGTCCGACGATGTCCCCATCTCCGGCGAGTTCCCGTCCAACCTCGGGAGACGTGCCCCGGATCCAGATCTGAGGAACCCTAGGGGTTGACTTTTGTCCCTGTTTTCAGTATTTTTATGCAACTTCATCATGTCGTAACTTTGCATCCATAGATCCGTTTTGGGCGTGTAGCATATCAAAATGTTCGTCTCAGAGAGCTCATCATTTAATCTCATTGCATCATTTTCATTTGAGCTAATCTTGATGCCCGAAATTCTGTTGGAAGAGAGCTATTTGAGTTAATTGTCAGATCTGCTGCACCAAATAGCTATTTGTCATTTTTTCCATGATTATTGTGTGCATGATATGCCCCTGAGCTCTACATGAGTTTTGTTATATGCTTTGCCATCTTTACAGAGGTGCTATCCGTGTATTTTTGTGATATGTGTGGTGACTAGCACAAGCTTGCGAAGTGGTGCATTCGTTAATGCTGATTTCAGGGACTTATGATTTCTCTAAGTCCTTGATCTGTTTTTATCAATATGCCATATGTTCATGTTGTTTACTAGTGATCCGTGCCTCTTTTGAGGATGATCAGTAAGGATGTTTTGTTAATATTGTGGTGCTCTATCCATCCATGTCTTTGTTTGCAATTATGGAGCACCCTGACTTGAGTCAATCGAGCTCTACTTTTGCTATTTCGTGAATCCTGGCAGATTGTCTACTTGTTAGCGATTTTGCCGAGGATGTTGTCGTTGATCCGTGCATACTATGTCATTGTTCTTTCCATGTCTAGCTTATATAATATGTACTCTTGATGGTTGTATGCTTAGATTGTCATGCCTTACTCTGTAGTGAGTGCATCGAGCTCGTAAACATGCCTACTCGTTAACAGTTTTGCATGCTCCAGTTTTTCACTAAGTCTGAGATCTGATTATGTTTTTGCCATGTTCACATGCTTGCAATGGTATTTTCTGATCCCTTTTGGCTCAAGGTCACTAAGGGACTTTTGTTAATCTCTTTGAGTAGCTCCATGACATGCTTTACTTTGCCATGTTAAGTCCCTGTAGCTTATAGTTTTTCATGCTCCAAAGTGTGCTACTTGATCTGAAATTCCAGGCTTGTGTTAATTTCACCAAGTCTGAAATCTGTTTACCGTTTGCATTTTTGCCATGCTTGTTTGAACCTGTTAATGGATGAATTGGCCATAGCTCAGTGTTCATCTTTTGTCAAGCATCATGAGTGGGTCCCTGCCATGTATTTTGTTGCCATGTTTGAGTGTTGTAGCATAATTATCTCGATGCATTTATATGGCTACTTGTTGTTTATCGCAGACCGGTGCCATATTTGTTTTGCTTGCCATTTCCAAACCGTGTCTCCGATTCCGGTGTTCTTTATATCGATTTCAAGAGAAATCACCTCACCTTTCCAGTGGAACACTTGGATTTCCAAGTTGAGTCCAGGTTCAATCATTCCTTGTCAAATCTTGCATATGCATCACATATCGCATCCCGCATAGCATACCATGTTTGCATCATGTTGTTTGAGCTTTGCACGTGGTTGATTGTGTTCCTTTTGCTTGTTTTTCTTGTTTGGGGTAGAGCCGGGAGACGAGTTCGCTAACGAGGAGCCCGTTGAGTTTGCTTTCAAGAATCCAGTCAACTCTAACAACTTTGCAGGCAAGATGATCATACCCTCGAAATCACTTCTATCTTTGCTTGCTAGATGCTCGCTCTTTTGCTATGCCTATGCTACGATGCCTACCACTTGCTTATCATGTCTTCCCAAATTGCCATGTCAAATCTCTAACCCACCTTGTCCTAGCAAACCATTGATTGGCTATGTTACCGCTTTGCTCAGCCCCTCTTATAGCGTTGCTAGTTGCAGGTGAAGATTGGAGACCGTTCCTTGTTGGAACTTCATTATCTTGTTGGGATATAATTATATTATCTTGTTATCTTAATGCATCTATATACTTGGTAAAGGGTGGAAGGCTCGGCCTTTTTGCCTAGTGTTTTGTTCCACTCTTGCCGCCCTAGTTTCCTTCATATCGGTGTTATGTTCCCGGATTTTTGTGTTCCTTACGCGGTTGGGTAATAATGGGAACCCCTTGACAAATCGCCTTGAATAAAACTCTTCCAGCAATGCCCAACCTTGGTTTTACCATTTGCCACCTAGCCTCTTTTTCCCTTGGGTTTCCGGAGCCCAAGGGTCATCTTATTTAAACCCCCCCGGGCCAGTGCTCCTCTGAGTGTTGGTCCACCTCGTCAGCCGCCGGTGGCCACCAGGGGCAACTCTGGGCTGGCCTACTGGAAGTTTGGACAATCTGAGTGTGCCCTGAGAACGAGATATGTGCAGCTCCTATCGGAATTTGTCGGCACATTCTACGGTGTTGATGGATTGGTTTTGACTTGTCGAAGTTGTCTTGTAGAACCGGGATACCGAGTCTGATCGGAATGTCTCGGGAGAAGGTATATCCTTCGTTGACCGTGAGAGCTTGTCATGGGCTAAGTTGGGACTCCCCTGCAGGGATTTGAACTTTCGAAACGTGCCCGCGGTTATGGGCAGATGGGAATTTGTTAATGTCCGGTTGTAGATAACCTAAACCTTAACTTAATTAAAATGAATCAACTGCGTGTGTTACCATGATGGTCTCTTCTCGGTGGAGTCCGGGAAGTGAACACGGTGTTGGAGTAATGTTTGCCGTAGGTTGTTCTATAGTTATTTGTTCGTCCTTTGCCTTCTCTTCTCGCTCTCGTTTGCGAACAGGTTAGCCACCATATATGCTAGTCGCTTGCTGCAGCTCCACATATTACCTTGCCTTACCTATAAGCTTAAATAGTCTTGATCGCGAGGGTGCGAGATTGCTGAGTCCCTGTGACTCACAGATTACTTCCAAACCAGATGCAGGGCCCGATGACTCCGTTCCAGATGATGCGCTTGAGCTCAAGTGGGAGTTCGATGAAGACTCTCGTCGTTACTATGTGTCTTTCCCTGATGATCAGTAGTGGTGCCCAGTTGGGGCGATCGGGACCATGTCGCATGTTGGGGTTGATCTTTTATTTTGGTACCGTAGTCGGACCATGAGTGTATTGGATGATTGTTATGCTATTTATGTACTTTGTGTGACATGGCGACTGTAAGCCAACTATGTACCTTTCCCCTTAGTATCTATTTACACGGGTTGTTGTGAAGATTACCTTACTTGCGACATTGCTTTCAATGCGGTTATGCCTCTAAGTCGTGCTTCGACACGTAGGAGATATAGCCGCATCGAGGGCGTTACATCATCGGCGGAGGGGAGCCGCGGAGGACTGTGACGGAGGAACTACCCGGCTACGGGCGCTGGCGATATCGCCTCTTGCTTCGAGAGGAAGAAAGAACGATACGCGTCCTAACATGTGTTGGTTAAACTCGTGAGGTTATGGTTGTACTTGTACGGTGCATGCTCGTCGTGGCAGAGCCGTCGTACACTCGTACAAGGGGAGAGGAAAGATAAGTTGCAGTGGATGGAAACAAGGAAGTTTTGCAAGGACGACCATGAATTGTTTATTGTTCGCCCGTCTAGATTAGCAGCCGCCAAACGTTGAACAATTGTCGGAAATCATCGTCCCGCAACAAGTTCCTGCCGCCGGACACTCCATACCATATTGTTTCTATGTCAGAAGGCAAAAGAGGTTTGGAAAAAGCTGGGGATGTACATGGTAATTAAGAAAGCTTGTATTATTGATCGTGCGGGTGAGGCGGTTCTTGAATTTTTACTTCTTATGCCACACCAAGAACTATCTATATTAGGTTGCTAAAATACAAGTGAATTAATCGCGATAACCGCCTAGTATTTATGGTGGGAGAGACGCATGTTGGTTCATGAAGGGAAATCTCAAGAAGTGAAACAGATTTCGATGGGGATTCATGCTATAACTGCAAACTATGTGAATGCCCACTCCCCTAGTGCGACTAGTAGAAAAGAAGGATGGAGCCGACCTCCTATGGGTTTGTTAAAGTAAATGTTGATGCTTATTTTGACCATGATATGCTCAGGGGCACGGCAGGTGCGGTGCTCAGAGATGACAGAGGAAACTTCATTGCTGGCGGAAATTGGAAGATCGATTGGTGTGCTGATGTACTAACAGCAGAAGCGATGGCTCTTAGGTTTGGTTTAATTCTTGCACAAAAGGTGGGATGCAATCGTCTTATTATTAACTCTGATAATATGGAAGTCATCGACACAATGAAGAATGGAGGACAATCGGCGGGAGTTGCGGCGGCAGTATTCGAGGATTGCTACTTCATGGCATGCGATTTTCCGTTGACTAGATTTGAACATTGTAATAGGGAAGCTAATAAGGTTGCTCATGAACTTGCTAGGCTAGCGAAAGTTTTTGTAATTAGAGATTGGTTTGAGGAGCCTATGGAGAATATTGTATCTTTTCTTATAGAAGATGTAACTATAATTTCCAACTAATAAAGTGGATGTTTTCTTTCAAAAAAACTTACATACGTTGTGCTATATATGCTGGCCATTAGAGCAATTTCAACGTGCCGACTCAAATGAACGGCGATTTCGTCCGCTTTTTATCCGTTTGGGTCGACCGCCCGTCCTGTGTCTGCCTTTTTTTAGATTTGGGTCGGTAGCGCGTCCAACGCGCCGATCCATATATGGCCGTCCAATATTTACATTGATTTGCATTCAAACATATTGTCAAATAACATAGTTTTACCGAATAAAATATTATAGTTTTACAAGTCGGATACAAATAAAAATGTTTCACATAGTTTTGAAAACAAATAAAAGAACATACATCTATTGGTTGCCAACATGAGCCCATATATGCTCAACCAAATCATTTTGCAGCTGCACGTGAGTTTTCCAATCACGCATGTCTTCATGAAATTGAATGAACTGTTCAAATGTTGTCGCTACTCCATGCTCAGGCACAACATTCTCACTCTGAAACTGAAACCCTTGATCGTACAGATGTTCCGGGCGCTCGTCTTCTACGATCATATTGTGCACGGTCACACAAGCAGTCATCACCTCCCACAGTTTATGTGTGCTCCAGGTATTAGCAGGATACCGAACGATGCCCCATCGAGATTGCAAAACACCAAAGGCACGCTCGACATCCTTCCTGGCACTCTCTTGCTTGTGGGCAAATCTTTTCCTATTCTCTCCGACGGGGTTGGGTATTGTCTTGACAATAGTGGTCCACTAAGAATAGATACCGTCACTCAGGTAGTATCCTTTGTCGTAGTTATGTCCGTTGACAGTAAAGTTCACCGGTGGGTTGTTGCCTTCGGCAAGCCTAGCAAACACTGGCGAGTGCTGAAGCATGTTGATATCATTGTGTGATCCAGCCATGCCAAAGAAAGAGTGCCAGATCCAGAGATCTTGAGACGCCACGGCCTCTAATATGATAGTGCACGCCCTGACGTGTCCCTTATACTGCCCTTGCCAAGCAGAAGGACAGTTCTTCCACTCCAAGTGCATGCAGTCTATACTGCCAAGCATCCCTAGCAAGCCCCTTCTGGCATTCATTGCCAACAAATGGGATGTATCTCCAGCTGTCGGCTCTCTCAAGTACTCAGGGCCAAACACATCAATAACAGCCTTGCATAACTTATACAGGGACTCTACGCATGTAGACTCACTCATACGGATGTACTCGTCAATGAGATCACCGGGCACTCCGTATGCAAGCATTCGGATGGCGGCAGTGCATTTCTGATAAGAGGAGAAACCGATCTTGCTGACGGCATCCTCTTTGCACTCGAAATAGTCATCATAGCCGACCCCCTTTCTAATACGGTTGAAAAGATGCCTACTCATATGGAAACTACGGCGGAATTTTTTATGTTTGAACAACGGATTTGTTGTATCAAAGTAGTCATTCCAAAGAAGGAAATGCCCGCTCTCTCGGTTGCGATTCAACGCCGGAAGGTGGCTTCGAATGGAGCCACGAAACAACGGCCGCTGGCTGTTGAGGTGGTGATGGACCAATACGGCACCCAATATCTCCTCCTCCTCGTCGGACGATGAATCGTCGGAATCGCAAAGGAAATTGTGGAAAAAAACTCATCGGCGGAGTCCATTTTCGTACCTTGGCAAACTGTCGAACAGCTTGCGGGCGTCGACGAAGGAGATGGCCGGCGAGGGGAGTCGTGGCGCGCACGGACCAGCTAGCTGCCCTGCCGATGTCCGACGAGCGTGCCGGTGAGGATCTGGCCGGGGCGGCGAGGCGGCCTCTTGGTCGCGGGCAGATGTGCAGTTGGGGGGAGCGGCGGTGGGAAATAGTTTGCTCCCTGGTGGCAAGACGGCGGTGGCGGGGCGACGGGGGGAGTGAGTAGCGTTGCTGGGCGGATGTGGAGACGGCGGCAGCTGGCAAGTCGCCGGCAAAAAAGGACGGCGGCGTCGGCGACGAAGGAGACGGGCGAGGATTGCTGTTGGCTGGGGGGTGGGGGAGGCTAATGAGCCACCGACCAGCGGACCCGAGGAGAGGAGAAGGCGAGCATGCACGTGCCCGTCGAGTGTCCGCGCCAACGCAAATCCGGCTCAAAAATGGGCCGGGAATGGGTCGCCCGCGGACAAAAAGCGGACGCGTGTCCATTTGAATCGGCGCGTTGGGCTGACTTTTCTGTCCGCGCGGATCCAAACGGACAACGGCGGACGAAATGGATCGCCTCATTGGAGTTGCTCTTATTACGTAAAAAAATATACTTCTTAGATTTGAGGATCCCAAATTAAATGACGCACCCAGCCCGGTGGGTACTTCACCAAGTCAAGTCACGGCTACAGTAGCCCGACTTGGCCTTTGTGAGGCGTCCGATCAAAAGCAAGCGGTCAAGATGGAAGCACGGAGGAGTGCTATCCGGTCCTTTCCTCTTTTTCCTTTCCAAATCCTAGACGGTCAGGGTAAACTCGTCCCTCCAACTTCACCGGTGAGCCCGTAGATTCGCCTCCCCTTTGCCTGCCGCTCTGGTGATCGATGGCAGGGAGGGGAATCCCGGTGCCTCTGCTCCGGTTAGAAGTTTAGGTTAGGATTTTCAGTCCTCGTGGGTGCGGTGCTCGGGTGGATGGAGACACTACTTCGAGTTTGTTTTTCGGACTACGGTCTTCCTCGAGTTCGTCCATCTGGATGTAGTCGATGGAGCTCTGACGTAGATTCTTGTCGTCCCTTTGGGGCGGTGAGATTAGGGTTTTCTCGTCTTGTGATGAGATTTGGTGTCGGGTGCGTCAGATCTATGCAATGATTCAACGGCGATGATTCCGGCTACAGGGCGCTAGCCCTTAGGGGCACGTGCATGAAGACTTCCCGACTGTCATCAATAAGGTCAAGCAGGATCCGGTAGGGGAGTAGCGACAATGGCGCGTCGGCGGCTCATTTTAGCGGCCACAGTGGTTGTTTGGGGGTCTTGGAATCTCAATGTATTTTTCATTATGTTCAAGATGCTTTGTACTTCTTCTGAACTTTTTGACAATAGATTCGGATCATTTTCATAAAAAAAAAGATGGAAGCATCATGCATAAGTACAATATCAACTCTGTGCATAAATACAGTGTCAACATGGAAGGTCTTTGTCCCTGCTCTTGCCTAGGTGATTAGAGTTTCTCTACCTCCCATCGGCATTGCCGCCGGTTTGTCTCCTTAGGGCCATGGAGGCCCGGTGGACCTCAGCCCTTGCCCACGGGAGGATTCATGCAATGTGTTTAGGTGTGTTTTTTAGTTTGATTATGGTTTGTGTCATCCTGAAGGAGGCGAGGTGGTGGAGGTTCTCTGAAGATGGAATAAGTTCCTCCCCACATAGTCCCTGCCACGATGGTGCATCTAGCATCATTGGAGGGCATGTGGAGTTGTGCCTCAGATGGATCTCATGGAATTTGGTCGGTGTTGGTCTTTGATGGATCTCTATGGACACAGTCTACAGTTTGGATGTTTCGGCGGTTGCTGTTATGGTGCGATGATCATGTGAGGTGAGGAAGTCCTGGATTAGGGGGTCTCCGGACAGCCGGACTATATCCTTTGGCCGGACTGTTGGACTATGAAGATACGAGATTGAAGACTTCGTCCCGTGTCCGGATGGGACTCTACTTGACGTGGAAGGCAAGCCGGGCAATACGGATATGTATATCTCCTCCTTTGTAACTGACCTTGTGTAACCCTAGCCCCCTCCGGTGTCTATATAAACTGGAGGGTTTTAGTCCATAGGACAACATACAATCATACCATAGGCTAGCTTCTAGGGTTTAGCCTCTCCGATCTCGTGGTAGATCAACTCTTGTACTACACATATTATCAAGAATAATCAAGCAGGACATAGAGTTTTACCTCCATCACGAGGGCCCGAACCTGGGTAAAACATCGTGTCCCCTTCCTCCTGTTACCATCCGCCTTAGACGTACAGTTCGGGACCCCCTACCCGAGATCCGCTGGTTTTGACACCGACATTGGTGCTTTCATTGAGAGTTCCTCTGTGTCGTCGCCGTTAGGCTTGATGGCTCCTTCGGTCATCGATGGCGATGCTGTCCAGGGTGAAACTTTTCTCCCCAGGCAGATCTTTGTATTCGGCGGCTTCGCACTGTGGGACAACTTGCTTGGCCATCTGGAGCAGATCGAGAGTTACGCCCCTGGCCATCAGGTCAGGTTTGGAAGCTTAAACTATACGGCCGATATCCGCGGAGACTTGATCTTCAACGGATTTGAGCCCCTGCCTAGTGCGCCACACGGCCACGATGAGCATGATTTAGCTCTGCCATCAGACAGTGTCCAGGAGACCGCACAGGCAACCGCTCCGACCCTCAATTCGGAGCCCGCTGCGCCTTCCATGGGCGGGTGGATAGACCCCGCCACGGAGGCCGCACTCTCATCGGCGATCGAGCCAAGTATTGACCTTACCCTTCACAGGAGCCGTGACGCCGAATTAACGGATTCCTCCCCGGCCACGGACTCCGCACCGCCTGCGCCCATGCCTATCGAATCTGATTGGGCGCCGATCATGGAGTTTACCTCCGGGGATATTTTTCAGCACTCGCCCTTCGGTGACATATTGAACTCATTAAGGTCTCTCTCCTTGTCAGGAGAGTCCTGGCCGAACTATGTTCAGCAGGATTGGGATGTGGATGACGAAGAAATTCGCCGCCCACCCACCACCCACTTAGTAGCCACTGTCGACGACTTAACCGACATGCTCGACTTCGACTCCGAGGACATCGACGGTATGGACGACGATGTGGGAGGAGAAGAGGAACCACTGCCCACAGGGCACTGGACAACCACCTCATCATATGATATATACATGGTGGACACACCCAAAGAAGGCAATGGCGACGTGACAGCGGAGGATGACCCCTCCAAGAAGCAACCCAAGCGCCGGCGTCAGCGGCTCCGCTCTAAGTCTCGCCAAAGCAAAAGCGGTGACTCCAGCACAGGAGACAATAGCACTCCGGACAGTGCCAAAGACGATAGCAATCCCCTCCAGCAAGATCTAGGGCAGGAGGATGGAGAAGCCAGCCCTCCAGAGAGAGCGGCAGATGGAGAGGCGGAGGATGATAATTACATGCCTCCCTCCGAAGACGAGGCAAGCCTCGATGATGATGAATTCGTCGTGCCTGAGGATCCCGTCGAACAAGAGCGCTTCAAGCGCCGACTTATAGCCATGGCAAATAGCCTTAAGAAAAAGCAACAGCAGCTTCAAGCTGATCAAGATTTGCTAGCTGACAGATGGACTGAAATCCTTGCGGCCAAGGAATATAAACTCGAATGCCCCTCCAAGAGTTACCCAAAGTGTAGGCTGCTACCCCGACTGGAGGAGGTAGCACTCAAACCTACATCTCCAGCATATGATGCGGCTGACCGGCCACCTCGTGGCCGCGATAGAGAGGCATTTCAGCCAAAAGCTCAGCCCGCATTCCGACGCCACTCAAATAAAAATGACAAGGCACGGGGAAACATGCTAGACCTGCGAGACGTATTGGAGGATAAATCAAAACATATAAGATCGATCTACGGATCACGAGGGCGCGCCACTATGCGAGACGATAATCGTCACACCGGATACAGTAAAAGTAAGTCCGGTCGGGCCAAACACAGCAGGAAAGACTCATTTGAGTTGCGTCACGATATAGCCCAGTACAGAGGCGCCGCACACCCCCTATGCTTCACAGACGAAGTAATGGATCATCAAATCCCAGAGGGTTTCAAACCCATAAATATAGAATCATACGACGGCACGACAGATCCTGCGGTATGGATCGAGGATTTCCTCCTGCACATCCACATGGCCTGCGGTGATGATCTACACGCCATCAAATACCTCCCACTCAAGCTCAAAGGACTAGCTCGGCATTGGCTCAACAGCTTGCCAGCAGAGTCCATTGGCTGTTGGGAAGACCTAGAAGCCGCATTCCTCGACAACTTCCAGGGCACTTATGTGCGACCACCAGACGCCGATGACTTGATCCACATAATCCAACAGCCAGAGGAATCGGCCAAGCAATTCTGGACACGGTTCCTAACAAAGAAGAATCAAATCGTCGAATGTCCGGATGCAGAGGCCCTAGCAGCTTTTAAGCACAACATCCGTGACGAGTGGCTCGCTCGGCACCTTGGCCAGGAAAAGCCGAAATCTATGGCAGCCCTCACGACACTCATGACCCGCTTTTGCGCGGGAGAAGACAGCTGGCTGGCTCGCAGTAATAACATATCAAAGAACCATGGTACTTCGGATACCAAGGATGGCAATGGCAGGTCACGTCGCAACAAACACAAGCGCCGCATTAATAGCGACAATGTCGAGGACACGGCAGTCAATGTCGGATTCAAAGGCTCTAAACCCGGTCAGCGGAAAAAGCCATTCAAAAGAAGCACTCCGGGCCCGTCCAGTTTGGACCGTATACTCGACCGCTCGTGTCAAATACACGGCACCCCCGACAAGCCATCCAATCACACCAATAGGGATTGTTGGGTGTTCAAGCAGGCCGACAAGTTAAATGCCGAAAACAAAGATAAGGGGTCACATAGCGATGACGAGGAGGAGCCCCGGCAGCCGAACACCGGAGGACAGAAGAGGTCCCCCCCACAAGTGCGGACGGTGAACATGATATACGCAACCCACATCCCCAAGAGGGAGCGGAAGGGTGCGCTAAGGGACGTATATGCGTTGGATCCAGTCGCCCCAAAGTTCAACCATGGTCCTCTTGTCCGATCACCTTCGATCACAGGGATCACCCCACTAGTATCCGTCATGGCGGATTCGCCGCACTGGTCCTAGACCCAATCATTGACGGATTTCACCTCACTCGAGTCCTTATGGATGGGCAGCAGCCTGAACCTGCTTTATCAGGACACAGTGCGCAAAATGGGTATAGACCCCTCAAGGATCAAACCCACAAAACGACCTTCAAAGGCGTCATACCAGGTGTAGAGGCCCATTGCACAGGCTCAGTCACACTGGAAGTGGTCTTCGGATCCCCGGATAACTTCCGAAACGAGGAGTTAATCTTCGATATAGTCCCGTTCCGCAGTGGCTATCATGCACTGCTCGGGCGAACCGCATTTGCGAGATTCAATGCGGTACCGCATTATGCCTACCTTAAGCTCAAGATGCCAGGACCTCGGGGGGTCATCACAGTTAATGGAAACACAGAGCGTTCTCTCCGTACGGAGGAGCACACTGCGGCCCTCGCAGCAGAAGTGCAAAGCAGCCTCTTAAGGCACTCCACCAGTTTGGCGATTCAAGACCCGGACACCTTCAAGCACGCTCGGAGTAATCGGCAACAAGACCGCCTGGCACATTCTGAGCTCGCATAGCAATGCGGCCCCCACCCCAGTACCGGCCAAACGGAGAAATCTGTGCCACGTGTACATAACTACGCATTGAAAATACCATGGGCATAGGTGGGGAGGGGGCAAGACTACGGCACGCTCCAAGACGCGGCTTAACCGCACTAGGGGCTTCCCGCTTTGTTATTTTTCTCTCTTTCAGGACTTCAATCTCTGGAAACCCTGTCCGGCCGTATGATGGCCGAACACGTGATGCAGCAACCAAGGGGGCAGAAAGCTACGTCGCACCACGGAACTCCCAGGTGGATTACGATAACGAGTGAAATACTTGCTTTAATATCAGTCCTCAGCTTGCCCTTGGAGGGGACATGTCAAATAGTCCTACTTTTTTCTTATCGCACTACTTGTATCATTGTGCTTTAGCGCACCTTTTTGAATAAACAATGCATAGCACTAGACTATTATTGCATTCTCTATTCTTCTTTTTTTATATACATATGTTCATTCATGACATCCGGCACCCGTACACTCTGGTACGGCCAATACGCTAGGGGCTTAAGCATACCCCATAATACAGCGTGAGAAGTCCGAACACTTTAGACAGTGCGGCACCCCGAACTTATAGCATTATATGCATCAGCTCCGAATTATGTCTTGGGTCAATAGTTGGGTTTGCCCGGCTCCCATGTTTTGGTACCTTACGTTCCGCTATATCGGCTATGGTAGCACTGGGAGAACTACTACGATTGTGCCCCGGTTCTGCTGGGCTAAGCACCTCAGTAGAGAAAGCTAAAACTGACTGTCATGATAAGGCGAGAGACTGGTCGCTGTTCGAGAGGTTTCGAGTCCCTAAAAACTTATGCCGCTTAGAGCGAGGAGTCGGCTTTGTCCGGCTTAAGGCGTGTATAGCGCCCCGAATTCGGCCTTCCGAATACTAGGGGCTTCGCCAAAATTTAAAATTATAGAATTCTATGGCTAAGTGAGAGTGATAAAGCATTATAGTCCGATTGCCTTGTTCGTTGTGCTGAGCACCTCCCTCGAAGGACCCAAATATGGGAACAAGAGTGCTCAGGTTTATCCCGAACACCCCAACACTCATGGCATGGGGGCAGAAGCCGACGACTAGCCATCTCTCAGATAATATAAACAGCCGAACAGAAGGTAATATTTTAAATTCAAACAAGCGTTGCATAGCGCATATGAACAAGTTTTCATAATACAGGATCACACGAGCAAGTTCATTCAAATATTACATCTTTCGCACACTTGTCCGCTACAAGACGGGCACCCTTCAGGACACCCTCATAGTATATCTCGGGGTGGCGATGCTCCTTGCCCTGCGGCGGCCCCTCCTTCACCAGCTTCTCGGCGTCTATCTTGGCCCAGTGCACCTTTGCACGGGCAAAAGCCCGACGTGCACCTTCGATGCAGACGGACCGCTTGATGACTTCCAGCCGAGGGCAGGCATCCACAAGCCGCCTCACCAGGCTGAAGTAGCTGTTGGGAAGGGCTTCGCCAGGCCACATCCGGACTATAAAGCCCTTCATGGCCTATTTGGCCGCCTTGTGCAGCTCGACCAGTTGCTTCAGCTGGTCGCTCACAGGCATCGGGTGTTCGGTCCCAGTATACTAAGACCAGAACAGCTTCTCCGTTGAGCTTCCCTCCTCGGCCTGGTAAAACCTTGCGGCATCTGACACGCTACGGGGAAATCTGCGAATGCTCCTGGAGAGCTCCGGACTCGGGTAAGTAACAAGTAATTTACTTTCACATACTTGCTTTGCATATTGAATGCCTTACCCGCCGCTATCTTTCTCATCGCCTCAATCTCCTGGAGGGCCTTGTGGGTTTCCGCCTTGGTATTCTTTGCGCTCTCAAGGGCAGCGGCAAGCTCAGACTCTCGCGTCTTCGAGTCAAGCTCCAAAGCCTCGTGCTTCGTAACGAGAGCCTGGAGCTCTTGCTGCACCTCGCCCACCCGTGCCTCTTGCTTTTCTCACTCGGCGTGCTCCCGGGCCGCTTTGTTTTCGGCCTCGGACAACGCTTGCTTCAGGGTCGCCACTTTGGTTGTGGCCCCTGGCAAATTCGTGATGATCCTGTCATTTTGCAATCGCACCTTTTTTGTATACATATATATCTATAGACAAGGTATTACTTACATTTGTTCTCCTCGAGCTGCCTCTTGGCAAGGCCGGGCTCTTTCTCGGACCCCTCGAGGTCCTGCTTCAGTGCGGCGACCTCCGCAGTCAGTGCGGCAGAGGTCAGCAACGAAGCCTGCATACGCATATAAACATACTTATATTAGACTCCTGCAGATATTAATTGATCCTCTGTTCGGCTTTTCTTCGTGAACACCAAACAGAGCATCAGGGGCTACTGTCTATGCGGTAATATTTTCCCTATATTTTAAATACTTACCTCGAAGCCTGTTAGAAGGCTGGCACAGGCTTCAGTCAGTCCGCTCTTAGCGGACTGAACCTTCTCGATCACCGCACTCATAATAGTGCGGTGCTCTTCGTCGATGGAAGCGCCGCGAAGCGCTCCCAGCAGGTCGTCCGGTGCCTCTGGATGGGCAGAGGTCACTAGCACGGGCATCTTACCCCTTTTGGAAGGGGGCCGCCTGCCCGAGTCCGGAACCACTGGAGGTTCCGGCGCGATGTTCAGCTGAGATCCGAACTTGGAGCCCCCGGGAACCTTGCTCCCTTTGCTCCTGGAGTCCGGAAGGTCGCCTTGAGGCGCCTCCGGGACTGTCGCCCCCCGGCTTGGTGCCCCTTGAGACAATACCTCGGCATTGTCTGTAGGGCAAGGGGAGGAGGCGGTCGGAAGTGGATCGCTATCCATATCCGACGAATCCAAGGAGCCGTCCGACGAGGATACGTCGATACGGGCTTGGGGCGGTCTTCATAATCATATTTGGCGTTAGGAGAAGCAGTGCGACAAAGGTATGCTATCAGTTACTCTGGTATCCGAATACTTACGACTTCACCAGGGGCTTGGCCCTGAGCAGCCACTCGTCTTCGCCTTCGGTGGCGGTGGTGGAGCAGTCCGGAAGAAGAGTCCTTCCCTTCTTGGACCCTTCGGCCTCCCTAGTCGGGGCGGCCTTCCTTTTCTTGTCTCCCTTGGCTGGAGGGTGAGCATCTTCATCTTCCTCCTCGTCTTCATGGGAGGAGTGCGTCACGGAGTTATCGGACGATGAGTCTGATACCACCTGGTGCCGAGAACTCTTTCGGGTTCCCTTGGCCTTCTTCTTGGTCTTCTTTGGCACCTTATAAGGAGCCGGAGTCAGCATCTCCGTCAGGAGAGCGCCCGCGGTGTCTTCGGGCAGGGGGGTCGGACAGTCGATCTGCTCCGATGCCCCACCCAGTCCTGTTAAAGGCATGAGAGCTCAGACCCCGCGCATGGTTAAGCTATGGGAAATAAATATCCTACCAAATTTACAGAACTTACCGGATTCGCAGGGCGCCTCGCGCTTAGCCCGCAGTCTTCGGTGAGAGAGGGAGGGACCTCGGCGCCCTTGAACAGCACCCTCCAGACGTCTTTGTGCGTCGTGTCGAAGAGCTCGCTCAGAGTCTGGTGTCGGGCCGGGTCGAACTCCCATAAGTTGAAATCTCATTGCTGACACGGGAGGATCCGGCAAAAGAGCATGACTTGGACTATGTTGACAAGCTTAAGTTTCTTGCTTGTCATGTTCCGGATACATTTCTGGAGTCCGTCCAGCTCTACCGATGAACCCCAGGACAGGCCCTTCTCCTTCCAGGAAGTGAGCCGCGTGGGGATTCCAGATCAAAACTCGGGGGCCGCCACCCAGTTGGTGTAGCGCGGCTCGGTGATGTAGAACCACCCCGATTGCCACCCCTTTACGGTCTCCACGAAGGAGCCCTCGAGCCATGCAATGTTGGGCATTTTTCCCACCATGGCTCCGCCGCATTCCGCTTGTTGGCCGCCTACAACCTTCGGCTTGATATTGAAGGTCTTCAGCCATAGGCCGAAGTGGGGCCGGATGCGGAGGAAAGCCTCGCACACGACGATGAACGCCGAGATGTTGAGGATGAAGTTCGGGGCCAGATCGTGAAAGTCCAGCCCATAATAGAACATGAGGCCGCGGACAAATGGATGGAGGGGAAACCCCAGTCCGCGGACGAAGTGGGGGAGGAAGACCACCCTCTCGTGAGGTTCTGGGGTAGGGATGACCTGCCCCGCGGCTGGCAGCCGGTGCGCGATGTCCGCGGCTAAGTATCCAGCTCCGTGCAACTTTTTAATGTGCCCCTCCGTGACGGAGGAGGCCATCCACTTTCCTCCCGCTCCGGACATGTTTTGAAAAGAGTGGAGGAGGAGGATGCGGACTTGGGCGCTGGAGCTCGAGTGCGCGAGAATGGATGAGCAAGGAGGAAGAAGGCGTGGGTGGAAAAAGGTGAGATCTTATCCCTTTATAAGGGCGGGCTAAACTATACGCCCCCACTAGCCTAGTAAAACTCGCTTATCCCCCAAGCGCCGTAATTGATGGCGCGGTTGGGTTACCCACGTCCGTATTGATGAGAATCCCGTAATAAGGGGAACACAATCCCTGCTTCGGCAAGACGTGTCAAGAAACCACCTCGCGTTATGTGCGGGGCTGGTTAAAGAAAAATGGTTCAAATAATTACCGGGCCATGCCGTGATGTCACGCTGCCAAAACGTGTCAGCAGATTAGATTTGTGGTAATATTATTCTCTCTACGGTGGTGTGTGGAACTTATTTTGCAGGGTCGGACACTATCCTTGTATTCAAACTCTTCTGTGGTGTATTCGGAGGAGGAACCCGCCTTGCAATGCCAAAGACAATACTGCGCGCCGGACTCATCGTCATTGAAGCCTGGTTCAGGGGCTACTGAGGGAGTCCTGGATTAGGGGGTCTCCGGAAAGCCGGACTGTTGGACTATGAAGATACGAGATTGAAGACTTCGTCCCGTGTCCGGATGGGACTCTATTTGGCGTGGAAGGCAAGCTAGGCAATACGGATATGTATATCTCATCCTTTGTAATCGACCTTGTGTAACCCTAGCCCCCTTCGGTGTCTATATAAACCGGAGGGTTTTAGTCCATAGGACAACATACAATCATACCATAGGCTAGCTTCTAGGGTTTAGCCTCTCCGATCTCGTGGTGGATCAAATCTTGTACTACACATATTATCAAGAATAATCAAGCAGGATGTAGGGTTTTACCTCCATCAAGAGGGCCCGAACCTGGGTAAAACATCGTGTCCCCTGCCTTCTGTTACCATCCGCCTTAGACGCGCAGTCCGGTTGCTGTTATGGTGCGATGATCATGT